>NC_056735.1:1532909424-1533134424 GCF_019279795.1 Protopterus annectens
CATACATATTTGCATGTATGTTGATGCATCTGCCCTGTTCATACATCCAAACCTGATGGCCTGTTGCCATCAATCAACCCTGCATGTTGTTGGACTGTGTATTGCTGTTCAAATTATGCATGTGTTATGCTCGCTGTTCAATGGTGTGAATATCTGGGTGTTTGGTTAATGGGAATACTAATGCATGCTGTTACAACTAATTGCGAATGGTATTGTATGTTACTAACCCAAACTGTCATGACATAATGCAAAACATAGGACGACAGGGAAGGCGGGTTCCAGCGGACCCACCTCTCCCACCTCAGCTGGCGAGTGCACCTGGCAGCAGTGCCCATTCTGGACCCTCCTCCGGTGGTCCTGTGCCACCTGTGAGTGGAAGCACTGCAGGGGATGGGGCTCGTCCCCCCTCTGCAAGTGTGGCCGGAGGAGAACTACCACTCACCCTCTGTAGCGTCCGGACTGTGGTGCGTAGGGAGTTCTGGGAATCTGTTCTTGGGCCCCTATGACAGCTTGAGGCACAGGTGGCACAACTTACGGGCATGCCTGTTGCCCAGCCTACACAGCCCCCAGCACAGCCCCGTCCTGGGCAGTGAAGGAACAGTGGCAACTGCCCATGGGTGGGAATATCAGTTCCACTGTTGCCATCTGTGGGCTCATGGGCTCTGGATATACAAACATCCGTCCCCGTCAATTGTGTAACCCCCCCAAACGTGTCATATACCGCCCCTGTATGCATCTTGTTTGTCTTGTCTGTTGACCTACCCAACCTACCTCCCCATCTATACCGACTTCCTTTATCTGACATACCACTCTCACCTGAAAAAAAAAAAAAAAAAAAAGGGCACTCTGTACCCACAAGAAAAATGATGCCCCATACATAGCTGCCCATTCTGCACACATGTCTGCTGGACATGGAAACTATCAATTACAATTGGCTGTACAACAAGTATTATTGTTGTCCTGACTCCTCTCTCAGGGGTGGAAGGTTTCAAATGTCAGAACAAATTACAAACATATGCACAGCTGTTGCTGATGAAGAAATGGGCAGCTATGGGCCTTAACTACATCCCTCCTGCAAAACCCAAGCTGGTTTCCCTACTGTCTTACCCTCTTTGTGACCCCTTTTTCACCACTTTCCTGTCTCCCCATTTTCATTTCTTTCAAAGAAAATAGCGCGGGTGTGCGCCAGAGTAAGCACTGTTAAGCGGTTGTAAGCGGATGTGCGCAGAGCTGAACACCAGTGCGCATGCGGGAGCTCCGCGCAAACCAGCACTAACCCGGTTACAACTGCTTAAAAGTGCCTTAGTCACTCTGATTGACAGGTCCTGTAGTCAGTTCAAAAGCAAAATAAAATCCCACTGTCAGTCCCGAACCCAGGAAACAGCAGTCTGCATGACTTACCACTAAGCCATGACTGTTATATAAGAACATTGTGCTACAATAAATATATCATGTAATAGTAGGAATGAATGTAAAGGGAATATAGGATGGGTAGTACACAAAGCATGTCATGTATATTTACTGTCAAATCTAGTGGATTTCTATAATAGTAGTGTGTGAACAGAAACAGCCATGCTAGTTGGTAGCTAGTAGGTAATAATGTCCATTATTATACATATATAAATATATATATATATATATCTATATATATATATATATATATATATATATATATATATATATATATATATATATATATATATATATATATATATATATATATATATATATATATAGTTGTAGGTGTCAGTGTACATACACACTTAGTTCAGGAAACAGGAGAGATGAATGGAGAAATGTGAATCTACAACACAGCCTGCATCATGAGAGAGATACTAACCTTTACACTCACAGAACAGTGTCCACAGCATACCAGCATGGTCCCCGCCCTTACAATCTGAAAGGGCAACGCCTATCTCACATACCCTTTTATAGCACTGTCCTGAAATCACAGTGAGAACTGCAATCAGTACACAACTGGCTGCATGCAATTAGCAAATGCTGGCTTACAATTGGTGCAGAGGCCATCACATGGACTTATGCAGATACCTACAAAAGCATCCTGTACTCCCACTCCACACATGCAATACTTTCATTGCACCGTCTGGAGGCAGAGAGAGAGAGAGAGAGAGAGAGAAAAAAAGAAAGAAAAAAAGAAAATAAAAACACAAACAAAAATCACACGTAAGACAAACTAAGTTGAAGCTGTCATCAGTGTCAGTATCAAGCTGGGCTAGCAGCAACAGGAAGCTATACTAACGGTAACACAACCAGCTGCGACAAACACAGGTAATGTAAAGTGACAAGTTAATAGTCTACATACTGTGAATCCTCCATATGTGTTATTGGTCTGTATCTATATGTATGTCTATGTGATAAGTTGTGTGCACATAGTTTTACCTAAAGGGGATGACTATACATTACATGTCATTCAGTTTTAGGCCATGATTCTGCACCAGTTGTCCATTTCAGTGAGGCCTGTCTCGAACCTGCACATGTTTGCTTTCACATCTGAGAAGTAAATGTCAAACAAGAGGGGTCCTAGGACAGAGCCCTGTGGGATACCACATGTGACTGGCTTTGAGTCTGACATGGCTCCCGCAATTTTAATTTTATGGATTCTGTTGTTCAACCAGTGTGCAACCCATCATGTGACATATGTATTAACATTTAAGCTGATGAGCTTGTCTATGATGCCTGAGTGGAGTACTGTGTTGAAGGCCTTAGGCAAGTCCAGGTTGGCTGTATGGACTGCTTTGCCCTCATCAATGGCGGTAGTGACTGTTTTGAAAAGGTCAACCAGGTTCAAAAGGCAGGATCAGCCCTTCACAAAGGCAAACTGGGTGGGATCAAGTGTCTGCAGGTACCCAATATCGCTGTATATGAGTCCCATAATGAATCATTCCATAGCTTTGCAGACCAGGCTGGTTAAGCTTATGGGGCGGTAGTTCCCAGGGTCAGTAGAGGTGCCTCCTTTGTGGAGTGGGACCACTGTTGCTGTATGCCAGTGTTCAGGTACATATCCCGTAGTAAGGCCAAGGTTAAATATCAGTTTTATATGCGGTTGTATCTCCTCTTGGAGTTCAAATAGCACACATCCAGGGATACCATCAGGTCACATTGATGCTGTGTGTTCTGCTTTGTTGAGGGCGGCCCTCACCTGGACATCTGAGATGATAGGGAGGTTGCATTCAGCTGTGATAAGTATTTCTAAGTTTGGGGGAGAGGGAGGGGGGATATTTGCACTGAACCTGTCTGCCAGAATGTTGCCAATATCTGTGGGTTCAGTGAATGTTAAGTAGGTGTGTAGTAACTCAGAGCATATCTGAGGCTTTTGGTCCATGTGTCTAACAAAACTGAAGAAGGCCTTGTGGTTATCTATAGTGTCCTTTGCCATTTCCCTCTCAGAGTTGGCCTTGGATGTTGTTATGAGAAAACTTAGCTTATTACTAGTGCCGACCACAGATGCCTTCCCTTTATGTGAATCTGCTCTGTCCTGCAGTAGCCTCCTTCTATCGTTATACAATTTGTCTTTGGCTGGGGTCCACAAGACAGGATGATTAACCTTTGTGCATAGGGTCTGGGTTAGAATTGTGTGTGCATGTTCCATGCATTCTTTGGGATGTCCGTGGGAAGCATTTGCAAAGGGGTCAGCATTGTGGGTTGTGGCTTCCACTGGCCCAGTGGGCTGCATGGATACCATGTCAGTCCTAACAAGTGAAAATCTGTCTATTCATATATATATCAAAGTAGTCTACTGTGCTGGTGGTGGTGGTGGGATATGTATATCCAGGCTGATTATTTTGTGTCCAGATCACACTAGTGGATGATGTTCCACATACAGTACCTTGGTATGAACCCCCAGAGTGAGGTTGTGCATTGGACCTGTCTCATTGTGCTGACCAATGGGGCTTGGTACTATGTTGTATGGAATGTGGCAGGTATTGTTGCACAGGTGTTGGCTGAGCACTGATATCTGGCCATGTACATGTGTATCCACCAAGAGGCACACACATGCTACATATGGGGGTAGTAGTATATCACTACAGTTGAGTATCATGTATAGTATGTGTGCCATATTTTGCTGACATAGTTTGCTGATATCCTGTTTGTGTTCTCTTTCAGGGACATGGCGCGTCAGCGAAATCCTGCCTACTCTGTTGCAGAAGATGAAGAGATACACCAGAGCCTGGTGCGGGATTATGACATACTGTTTTCCCGCACCAGCCAGAATCAGCAGGAGAGGGCTGCACTGTGGCAAGACCTTGTCCGTAGGGTAAATGACATCGGCACGCATAATAGGACATATGAGCAGGTACGACATCACTGCAGTGATTTAATCAGAAATGTCCGTCAGCATGCGTCGGATATCCACAGGCAACAGGTCGCCACAGGAGGTGGGGTGGCCACACATCCCCCCCTCACCAGACTGGAGGGGCTACGCCTAAGTGTTGTGGCTCCAGCCCAGGAACATCAACAGCAACACACCTGCATTATGATGGAGGCTGGATCCACACAGCAACACAACATGGAGCATGCAGGTAATATGCCATATGTACACTTGACTGTTCTGTACACTGTTAGTTTATGCATATGTAAGGTGTGTCCTTGGTATGTAGCTGTCAGCATAGTATGTAATTGTGCAGGTGTGATATTGCCAAAATCAGCAGATGACATGTGAAAGGCAACTGGTGTACTACTGAACTGTATCATACACAGTATCAATGGCACAGTTGTGCCCACTGACATTATTCCCCTCATTTCTGCAGGTCCCTCCGGTGTTACAGCAAGGCAGCCCATCCATGCTGGTGAGTGTGTTTTAGCAATACCTATAATAGTCCTGATAGTGCTAGTAATAATATTGTAACTCAGTAGTGGTCTGTGTGTATACTGCGGGTTGTGCATGTGTGCATGTGTGCGTGTGTCCACGTGTGAATGTGTGCATGTGTGCCTATGTCCACGTGTGCATGTGTGCATGGGTGCATGTGTGCATGTGTCCATGTGTGCATGTGTGCATGTGTGCATGTGTCCACGTGTGCATGTGTGCATGTGTGCATGTGTGCATGTGTCAATGTGTGCATGTGTCCATGTGTGCATGTGTGCATGTGTGCATGTGTGCATTACTGGTAACATTGTGTAGACATTGTAAACTGTGTTTCCTGTCTTTGTCCCACAGGTTCTAGTGCTGCTCTGGTGTCCTGCAGCAGGGAACCTGAATCTGGTGCCACAGGTACTGATAATGATGATATCTGTGTAATAGCACAGGAAGGTGTGTCAGGGTCCGTCATTGGTCAGCCAATTGACAGAACACAGTTGTCAACCCCATCATTGCGCACAGACATCCTGCCAGTACATCCTATGTCACCAATGTCCCTAGGTGATGGACAGGATACAGTGGGCATTGACCAGGGTAATATGGTATCTGTGGCACATGCTTACCCACACAGCAGCCATGGGCAGGGTCCTGAGATGGTACCACACAGACAGTTGCCCATGGGTTCTCGTGGGAGCATCCGTGGGCGTACTGCCTTTGGCAGACGTTCCCAAAGAGGTCTGTCAACCTCAGCTATGTTTCAGGCTGTCAGGCAGGCACAGTCACATATGGAAAGGTACACCAGACAGGGTCTGAGGGAGCTGAGAGCATGTCGCACATCCATGACTGACAGTATGCGTGACATTGCGGAAGCTATCTGTAATTTCACCGATGTCATAGACAGACGTTGTGGGGACATATTACAGCAGTTCCACAACCACATGTTCATGAGCCAGGGCAATGGTGGATGGTTGCGGCGTCGACGTGGCCATATGCCAGCAACAGCAGCAGCTGGCAGTCGCTACGGATGACAACAGGCCCGTGGATGCCCCCATAGTGCCAGCAGCAGCCCCAGCAATGCTGGGACTGTGCTGTCATCAGACCGCCCCAGGAGACCACGGACACGTGGCTCTGGACAGTCCCAACAGGGACCTGTGTCCAGTCAACAAACTCCCACTTCTGATGACAGTACCCAGTCTGGCTTAGTACTGGATACGGTCCGTAGCACCCCTGCCAGGCACAGGTACCATGTCCATGCCCACAGACACTGATCTGTATGACCTGCCAGGTGCAGTCTGTGGCTATCCACAAACTCCAGTATATGGCAGCCATGAGGTGGAACTGTGTGCATGCATACACACATGTGAAATGTTAACACCTAGGGCTACCACATACACACACACACACACTACACCAACAGTGCCCCACCCTGTACTGCTGTCCCTCACCAACACACATACGCATACATGTCAATTGGTGGTATCAGTGGCAGACTCAGGCATACCTAATTCACACCCTGTGCATATGATGAAACTGTGCCACCTCCTGCAATCTCCAACATCAGTGCAGGAACAGGTTAACATGTTGTTGATGCACAGGATGACTACATAGAAATGTATTACTAGTATCATGTTGGTAACATTACAGTGTGCTGATATGATTGTGTGAATATCCCAGCATGCCTGATGCAGTAACTGTATGACTGTCCTGAATTGTTATCTACACCCATAGTAAGTACCATAGTGTAACAGCTGCACATTATTGCATACCAGTGGTAAGGATGTCAACAGATAGCCACATACATAGGTAGAACAGGGGAGAAGCTAATGCAAGTAGTGATACGCAATGCTGGACATGTACACTAATGGTGGCATGTTGCCCACAATGACTATGCAATGTGGATGTTTGCGCATGTTGATATGTGTGCAGTACCAATTTAATTTAAATTAAATTAAATATTAAATAATATCAGTTCTACCATGGACATCTGAGCTGTGCTTTCCTGGGTACATGTTGATAGTGCCTGCATATTTGCACTGTTACCTACTGGAAGTGTTACCCCTTCTTTGTTGTACAATGGACTACTTCCAGCCCTGCTTACTGTAACTTTGTTTGCATGCATGTTTGCTTGAGGTTCCCTGGAACACTGATTCCACCTGCAATGCAGATTTACAGAGCTTCTGTGGATTCCTAGTGACATCTGCATAGCGTTGTCAATTTTCCACCTGACAGAACGTCACTGTCTGTCCTGTTCGCATGTACGTTGCCTGTGACACATTGCATATGACTTACCTGGAATTTACCCACGTGTGCAGTCATATATGCCAGCGCTATGAAATCAGTAGCAGTACACCCACACATACTCACCTTCAGTATGTTGTTCCCCATTGGCCCTATGTGTTGGTAATCACCATGGCAATCACACTACTATGGTAGCATGTGCAAAGGTAACCTGTGAATCACCTCTATGGTCCAGTTGTGGTTTATATGAGTCATGTGGCAATGTCACAGCTGCCACATGTATGCAGTCAACCCTCTCCCCTGGCCAGGAACGTACAACACATGTGTGAGATGCAACCACATAGCCAATCTGGGGACTGAGTGCTCAGTCCCCAGATTGGCTATGCAACCACATAGCCAATCTGGGGACTGAGCACTCTGAACCCAGTACTGCCATACCCTGTCAGGTGGCATGACATACTACAGTGACTACAATACCAGTCTGACATAGACCCGCACTGACAGCAATCCGAACACACTGGGGCATACTTGGAGCCTCAGAATAGCATCCTGCCTGAGCATCACACACCTCCGCAGCTGGCACACAGGCATACATTAAGTTGGAACAGAGCACATGCCACACATGGCACACACATCCCATGTGCCACACATTCACAGCCTGTAGGGCTACACAACACACTTGCTACAGATGTGTCAGGTACCTCTCTTGGCCGCTGCAGTGGGGTCCCGCTCAACAGGCTGTACATGGTGACGGTCACAGTGATATGCCCGTGGGGCACTATGGTCCACCACAAAACACATGCATACAGGTCAGTCAGAGGCATGGACACATATGACTCAGTCATTGTCCATGCCACTATGGATGACCTGAGACGTACCTCCCTGGACTACATGATAGGGAACATAGAAGGGCTCTCTCAGCATGTGGCACAGGCCAGTATGAGCCTGACCTTGGTTTCCATCATACCCTCACCAGGTATGCTACCACAATATGTAGGAAGGGTGTTCTATGTCTACATTCTGCTCAATCTCCAATGTCATTCATAGGGTATCCAATGGCTGTCAGCGTGTGCTTACATGCTAGGGAAGCCACAATGATTTGCGAGAGGCAGCTTGCATGTGACACCCATGGCCCATTGTATATTGGCGAAGCCCCGTGATACACACATAGTGCCTTTTGCTGCAGGACATGGATTACATAGCCACCTCCACGGGTATCACATGGGATAGGACACTAACAGTAATGCTACACAACCCCAGCAGTGTACACTGCAAGATGCATGCACTGGTCACTGTCCTCAGCATGGTAAACTGCAGTATCTGTGCAGTAACAGATTCCTGATTCACGGCTCACAGGTGCAACCCATCACTGCCAGGTTATACCTCATACAATGCCTGTCGTCCCCTACACATGTAATACACATGAACAGGGGGGTGGTATCTCAAGGCACCACAGATACACACACCTCCAGGTTGTTGGCACAGCACAAAGCATCAGGGCCTATCCATGAGCAGCTAACAGTGTGTTGGACTGCCTTCTGGTTCATAGCCTGGCACACACAACCCTCCCATACACAGGAAACCCACCTGTCCTCCCTAACAACACTGGGAATATGACAGTCTCTAGATATGTCTTTATATGGCTGGACTGCATCCAGCCAAACATTGTGTGTGAGCATTACTGTAGCTACAACACACTAGCTGAAAGATTCCCAGCATGTAGTCACTGAATTGCAGTGGAACAACATGTTACCACTCCAACAACAGGTGGGAACATGCAGCACCTGTTCATCGACTACATGTAGACTATATGGCCCAGACCAGATGTGTATCCCCCACTGTTAGGATGATACCATATACAACTCACACTGTATATACACATACCGCATGCGGCCCCTGCACAGTAAGACACAGTCATAATGTTATGCAATGCAAATACCATTTATCCACCTGAGGCACGTGTCAGACATGGTAACTACTGAAGGTCACAGGTATATATGTGTATGTGTCACACACATACATCATATGTGCATTGCCATTGCTGGTTTAAGCAATGTCATGCATTGTTATGAACAACAACCCACACATGGTCATTTTGTGTGACACAACCACACGTGGCAGTTGTGGGTTTCCAAAACATACCTATCTGTGCTCTGACAGTGGTAATAGACCCAGTAGCGGAGCGCACTATTGGAATTACTGGGCAATTAGCCCTGTTTGGCTGTACTGATAATGTGGTGACATCACTTGTGTTTACTGGGGGAATATGCAGCATCTGGTGTATTGTAGTAGTTGCCAAAAGGAACTGTTCTCTCACACTTGCAATTACACACACTCTACTACCCCCCCCCCAAACACTTGCCATTTGCAGGATTCATACCCCTACCTAACTATGTTATGACACGTTGGAGAAACGCATTAGCGAAGTGCACTATTCGGATTACTAGGAGGTTCCTCTTCTCCGGCTGTACTTATATGGTGCTGACATCATCAGTGTTTGGAAAGTGTAATGCTCATCATGTAGTGTGTTCTCCTAATTGCCAAAATGGCACATATCTTTCATACAGACTTGCCAGCACACACACTCCCCTCATCCACACACTTGCCATTTGCAGGATTCAAACCCCTACCTAATTATGTCGGATGCATTAGTATTGTGAGGTTACCCTTTTCCTGCTGTACTTATAGGGTGCTGACATCATTTGTTTTCCCAGTTGCCAAAAGGGACATTTCCCTCACACAGACCTGTACAACAACAACCCCGCTCACTCACATACACACACAGACACACACACACACTGAGCATTTGCATGGTTCAAACTCCTACCTAACTATATTATGACACTTGAGGGAAACGCATTAGCAGAGCGCGCTATCCGAATTACTGGGCATCTGTTCTGCACCTGCAGTATTTATAGGGTGCTGACATCTTTATTTCTACAGAGGTATGTACATCTAGTACTACCTGTCAGGTAGGGGATAGCATATATATGCATTTGCAGCCACCTACTTCAGGGTCAGATATGCACATCGCACTGGCAGGTTATGTTCTATACCATGCTACATGACCACAGGACCTGTAACACACAACACAACCAGTCCAGAACACCCCTCCCACATCCAGGACACACACTTTGCTTCCCTGGGAACAGTGCCAGGATATGCAGGTGTTCACATACACCATTCCAGTTGTTAACATCAGGTACAGGCATATTGTGTGTGGGAACTACTCAGGCTTCTACAACATTACCCTACAGCCACTACAATTTGTGGGTCCATGTGCTATGGCAGAACCACTCACCACAGCCACATGGGGGAATACATATTGCACCTGTCCATCTGCAACATGGGTACTCACTGTTCCACACCAGAGGTAGACTACCATTGTTGATATCTGACCATACCCACCTTTCCCTGGACATCTATATCCCATCCCCACCCCCAGGCAAGGTTGTCAGTGCAAACAGACTGCATTTAGCACAAGCAGACTCTACACTTGTAAAGACTGGGGTGGAAGACTTCAAAGGACCCATGCTGGGGGACTATACTGGCCACTCTGCATAATCCTTGACAATTGCATTCTATGAGCATGTGTAAGGTTTGCATTGATCATGCTATCCCACATATACGCATAACTGCTCCACAACAGGACACCTGTCAGATGTACACCAGCCATATATGAGCTGTCCAGCAGACAGAGTGAGCTAATACATTGCAGAGCTGTAGCCCACAGAGGGAGGACATCTCTGAACAGTACCAGCGCGACACTGCAATCCCACATAATCATCACAACACAGTGTTGACAGTGAAATTGTCCAGCCAATGCAGATAGGGCTCCCCTCAGTCTGTTATTGACGCCCACTTACTGTTAGAGGTTCTCAACAACCCTCTTCCAGCACACACCAACAACATGGATGTGGCTTAGCACATTCAAACCCTGGGATCTCCACTGTGTCCCTGCTTGACAGAGGCACAGCATACTAGCCTCACATGATGCCTTATGTGACCTACTTTACAGTGGCACAGTAGCCTACTGTACTGGGGATGCAGATGCCAAGCACACTCTGGCTAAGCTGTCATTCCCTAGGGCAAACAGCGTAGTATTGACCTCTACACCCATATGTTTAATTGTCAGATGCACAATATTTGTTGCTGATAGACTGTTTGTAGGTCTTTATTGCCATAGCATTCCCTGTTTCTATGAACAACTTGTGTATCTGTGGAAGATGTTTGAATATGAGGGGGATCCACTATATCACTTATGTCTCTGTAGTCATTTAACTGTGTGCACTGGGCAGATTGCTGTGATGTGGTTCATTCCTGGAATGACACGTACGGATACCAGATATGTGTGGCCAACTGATAAACGGAGATATGGCCTAAGTGTGTGAGCATGCCCAGTTCAGCCTTTCCATGGCATGTTGTCTGACATATGTCGCATTTATCAAAGTGTGCGTGCATGCCCAGTGTGAGCTTTCCATATGTTGAACTCTGCAGTACACCACATATTTGGATGAGTGTGAACTTCAACAATATCTCACATTTATGGTTGTGTGTTGGGTGCCATGTTGTGTACTTTCTGGCCAACTGCTTCGTGTCTGAACACAACAGGGATTATACTGTGCCCTCAGGGTTTGCATGGGATACTTTGCATACAGTTGTCAACATCCTTTCATACTGACCTAACACTGTAGTACCATATAGTGTACTGGTTCAGTACTTTCACTGTGGTGGGCAGTATCCTGGGCTTTAGTCCTATCACTGCTTTAAATCTTAATAGTGAGCACAACAGACTATTTAGGGGCCAATTGTGCACATATGACCATGTTGCATTATGTTCAGATATGGACTACCTAAACCAGGCTTGTCCAACATTAGTAGTGTATTCCACAACATAGGTGGACATTGGCAAACACTAGCGATGTGCCCTAGGCCATTTCTAATGCTAGTCAGAGAGTGTGTTTGTCCTTCGACACACATTGTAACTGGAGTTTGCCATGACATATGTCATGGTTAGTATACTGTGCCTCCATCTACCTGTGACATAACAGTGATACCCAGGGTAAACCTACCATCTCCCATCCAGTCATCAGGATTCCTCTTGAGGAGTGTCGATGGGTGACTCTCTGGCTAACCTGTACTGGGAGTTTATTCAAGAGTGGGGGTGGCTTCTGTGTTATGGATCATTCAGTACAGCTTGTCCTATGTATGTCAGTGCTGGGGTTCAGGTCTCTCATGTGCATAGCTCACTGCCATTCAGATTGTACAAGGTGCAGCATGTTCATTGATTCCAGCTTGGACATGGCTTTATACATCAGGCACAGCTTGCCTCTGGGTGGGCAGTATGGCAGTGTGTAAAGCTGCAGTTTGTTTAATCAGGCAACACATGTCATCTGTTCAAGCTCTTTGCTACTCCTGGTGAGGTACTGTTGGGGACTTTACAGTTGATGGAGGTGTCTGCTGAGGTATATCCCACAGGGGCTATTGTAGTCAATTGTAACGCTGATGAAGGATTACTGCAGAGCCACAATGACCTCCCCTTATCTAGATCTGACAACCTTCATGATTAGGTGGGTATATGGTATGTTTCTGTGAACACTACAGCCACATGTTTGTCCAATGCAGGGTATCTATCACCTTGTGTCCCCAGGTCTCTCATTACATGTTAGGTACATAATGAGTTAACACCTGTGTGGTAATTGGTGGGCACTTACTGTATATCCACGGGGGTTGACTATACACTTTTCTGCAATTAGCTTGCTGACATGGCTATGGCACCAGTTGTCTGTTTCTATGTGGCCCTTTTGTGGGATGCTTGTGTCAGCTGGGGGTCAGATATGGTGGGCAGTTTGTAGTCCTCTGCATACATGTTCAGTCACAGTCCTTCCATGTTGGCCTGTACCTATGGGACATATATACGAAACAAGAGAGGTCCCAGGACCAAACCTTGTGGGATGCCACTTATATCTGGTTTGTAGTCTGACATGGCTGCGGCATGTCTGACCATGTCATTTCTGTCCTTGGTCTGGTTTGCAATCCCTCTACTGACATAGGGGTTTATATTTAAGCTGGTGAACATATCTATACTGAACATGTAGGGTATTGTATGGAAGCATTTGCAAGGTCCAGCTATGCTGTGTGGACCACATTGCCCACATCAGTGTCCTTAATGACTGTTTCAAATGGGTCAAACATGTTTAGGGGCAGGATCTGCACTTAAGACAGCCACACTGGGTAGGGTCTGGTGTCAGTAGGTCCCCGATATCTTTATGTCTGCAGTACATGCTGATCCTTTCCATAGCTGTGCAGACCAAGCTTGTCAGGATTCTGGGGTGGTAGTTTGCAGTATCCATTCAGGCAACACCTTTGTTGAGAACAACCACTGTTGTTGTACACTGCTCTTTGGGTACATATCCTGTGGTAAGGCTGACATTGAGCAGTAGTGTGATTTGGCATTCCATTCTTCTTGGAATCCATGTTGGACTCAGCCCAGGACACCATCTCATACCATTGCTGCTGTGTGTTTTGCTTTGTAGATGCTGGCTGTTACCTCAGCATCTGCAATGTCAGGGGGCCAGCAGTCTGCTGGGATAGATATTTTGCATTCGGGGTGGGGGGGGTTTGCAAAGCACCTGTCAGATTGTATGTTGGCAATATGTGTGTGTGTTTGGTATGTTTTTTGTAATATTTGTGTGATTCAGAGCATATCTGTGAATTCCCAACATGGTTCCTACCATCAGTTGAGTAAGCCTTGGGAGTATCCTTAGTGTCCTGTACAATTTGTATCTTCGTAGGTTCATAAGTTCATACTAGGCTATCCACCCTAGGGCATTTGTAAGCCTAGCCAGAGTGTGTGTGTCTTTCACCACCCCTTGCTATGTGAATATTATGGCCATTTATGATTTACTTTACTGTGCCTCTGTCTGGACATGACACAGTGAAGACCCCCAGTGTACATCTACGATCATCCATCCACTTGGCAATATTCCTGTTGAGGAGTGTCAGTGAGGGGCTCTGCCTAACAAGGAGTGGGATCCTGTTCCAGGGTGTGGGGAGCCTCTGGGTTATGTATCTTTCCCTCCAGCACATCCTATTTCATTATGTGTTGAGGTTGACATCTGTCACTCTCACAGCTCCAATGGCTTTGAATTTTTTGGGATGGAGCATGTCCATTACTCCTGTGTTGGACATGGCCTTGTACAACAGACATACAATGCCTCTGTGTAGGCAGTATGTGACTGCATTCAGCTGAGGTGTCTACAGCCAGGCAGCATATGACATATATTTGGACCCTTTATCCTCTTGGTGAGGTACCTTTGAGGTCTTTCTAACCGCTGCAGGTGTCAGGTAAGGTACATCCCAAATGAGGCATTGTAAAAGATTATGGGTCTGATAAGAGAACAGTACAGGGGCACAATGACCTCTGTTGATGTTGATGTGAATCCTTTCATGATACAGTGTCCAATATAGACAGTCTTCCTAGCCACATTGGCAATGTGAGTGTCACATAACAGGTTACTGTCCACTTGTGTCCCTAGGTCCCTGATTACTCCTTGCATACATAATGGTTTACCACCTATGTGGTAATTTGTGAGTACCTTGTTTGGTATTTGGTGGGACATTCATACGGTCCAGTGTCTTCAAGACATCTGGGTGGGTTTCCTGTGTGTGAGAGTGTAGTCTGTAGCATGCTACAGACTGCACAGCAGTTTTGACTACAGTTAGGTGCACATGGGTGGTCTCCGATGCTTCGTGCATTGTCAGTTACCTGGACGTATGGGTGTCTGTGCTGCATATGGATACTCCCCCTCATTTTATGTTTTGGTCCAGGTTTTGGGGCCATAACGCATGATATGAGGTATAACCTGGTAGTGCTGGTGTGCTGTCAGTAGGCATGCAACAGGTTTCTGTCACTGCACAGACATCGATGTTCTCCATACTGGGGAGGGCCTCAGGAGCATGCATATTGCGATTTACACATCTGGCATTGGTCAGCATTACCCTTATGTTTCTTACCACTTATGTTTTCTAGGGTGGTGGGTTAGTCTTTTCAGCCTTGCCTACGTACGGCTCTATGGAGGTGGCAAAAAACCTTATCCAATATCCAGACGCCCAAGGGTAACAGGTTCAAGCCATCCCTGGAACAGCAGCATGGCTTGTCATGTATGACATCTCAAGCAGACAGACATTAGATCCTCTTGGACTGACAGCTGTAATTGTGCCACCTGTTAAAGCTGGTCATTCTGTGTTTGCACTGTGGCATCATTCTTGGTGAGGGTAGGATGCTGCAAATGGCCAGTGTCATACCGGCCTTTAGTACATACTCAGAGAGCTCATCCATGTCTCTTTTCATGTAGTCCAGGGAGGTACATCTCAGGTCATTCACACCAGCATGGACAATGACTGCATCATATTTCTACTTGCTTTGGGGTGACCTGCGTACTTGTGTTATGTGGTGTATTGTAGCAGCCTACAGGCAGCTTACTGTACCCTTTCCCTTGTTCTGTCTGGTGAGTGGGACGGCAGTGTGTCTGCCTATAGAGTCACCTATTACAACTGTATCAGGCATGTTGTTTCTCCTTCCGGCCTGTGACTGTTTGGCACACCAGCTTTTTGTACTATGTGTTGCATGTGCTATGTTTGGAGGTTGTGATTGCTTGGGGGTCTGCTCTGGAGGCCTCTGTTGGTGTGGTGTGTTTGTAATTAGGGCCTCCGGGAATGTTTTTCTGTGTTTATGTGTTTGGTTTACAGTTGTGATAGGTCTATGTGGGACTGGGTTTGTGGTGTGTGTGGTTACCTTCTCCTCCTGACTAGTTTTGACAGTACTGAGTTGGGGGAGCTCAGCCTCCAGTTTGGATAAATGGTTGCATCTCTCACATATTTTTGTATTTATTCTGGCGAGTTGAGGGTTGTCTATGTACTTGGGGCAGGTGTAACATTGCCTCAGGATTCACAGATTCTACTTGTTGTAGCTGGCTTTAGTGGATTGTATGTGTGGACATATTTTATTGCCATACTACTGATCAGTGATTACTTCCCTTTTTATGTTTGCTCTATCATGTAGTAGCTTCCTCATTCTCTTGCATGGTTTGGTAATAGCTGGGGTCCAGCATGCCAGATGCCTGCGTGTGTGGCATTGTGTCTTGTTGTTATTTGTGATTGCATAATCCAAGCATTCCTGGCTGTGTTCATGGAATGCCTGTATAACAGGTTCTGCGGTGTGTCCCATATTTTGCACCTGCACAGGGCCTTTAATGGATTCCACATCAGTTTGGAGGGGTGCAACTTATGCTTTACACATGTTTTTCACTGTGGTTTTCTGGCCAGGGACTGTGGTCAGGATGTGTATATCCAGTGTGATTACACTATGGTCTGGTCTTACCAGTGAGGGATACACTTCTCATCTTGCCATCCAGTACCCATGTTGCTGATTATCACATCCAGTATGCTTACCCCTCTTGTGGGAGTGGTACGTTGTTCCTGGGCATTTTGGTTTATGGATTCTTGGAACTTTTCTCCTACAGTGTTGGTGCGAGTATAATGCTCCCAGTGTATGTCTGGGTATTTTCAGTCAACCAATATAATGTGGTTTGGGGGCTTGATATATTCATGTATTCCAACATAGGCCAGGTGCAGTTCCTGGTGTTAGGACGGTAGTCTGTAGCAGGCTATATACTGAGAAGTGGTTTTAGCCACTGTTACTTGACCATGGCTAGTCCATGCTGCTTCTTGTTGTGGTACCAACATGAGGGTGTGGTTATCCTTGACAATTATTGCTAGTCACCCTCCTTTTGTAGCTTGTTCCATGTTTTGAGGCTGTACAGCACAGTATGAGGTGTAACCTGGTAGTGTTAGGGTGCTGTTGTGAGCCTTGACCCAGTTTTCTGTTACAGGACATATATCAACATTCTCCATACTGGATGCGTTTACACTGCACACATCTTGCTGTTTAGGCTTCTGGCATTGGGTAGCATTACATCTAGGTTCTTATCCCTTGTGGTACCTATGGAGGTGGGTTTGTGTTTTGAGCCTTACCTATTCAGGGCACGCTGTGGGTACTGACAGCCTTTGCCAGTATCCATGAGGCCTGGACTGATAGGTGCACACCACCCCTAGCAGGTGGTGCATCATGTCATGCTCAGCATGTCATCCCAGGCTGGAACACATTGGCTCCCCTTTGACTAACTGCATTACTTCAGCCAATTATTGCAATTGATCATCCCATCGTCATATTGTGGCTTCATGCTTGGTGAGGGTGGATGTTAGTCAGGGTCCTCAAGTGTGCATATAGTACATGGTGTTACATTACTTAACACATGGCATTCATGTCTCAGGTGGTGCTGCAGGGCTGCCTCTTTCGGATGCACATATTACACTCCCTGTACATGTTTGAGAGCAGGTTATGTCATTTTAGGCATCCATGTTATTATATGAGTGAGTCAGAGAGGGGTCTCATTCCCAGGGTTCCTACTGAGCCAGTGTATGTGCTATGCGTTGCCTCTTTGCCAAGGCCAGGGCATACTGGGCACACCTCCTTCTGCCTACTGGGGCAGGCTCAGGTTGTTCCTCCTCCGAGTCACGCTCTGCCTGTGATGGCCTTGGCAATGGTGGGGGGCTGTTTGGCCTGGCCCTATGCTGGTCCTGCTGCAGCTGTTTTTGCAAGATCATATTATGTAGCATAGCATATACCATGACAATTTGGGTACATGTAGTTGGTGAGTACTGCAAGGCTCCACCAGATGTGTCCAGACACTGGAACCATGACTTGAGCAACCCAAACACACGCTCTATTACATTGCGTGTTTGTGCATGTGCCTCATTATGGCGTTCCTGTTCAGGTGTGTGTGCATTTCTGATGGGTGTCATCAGCCACGGCTCCAGTGCATAACCTGCATCCCCCACTAGGTGTCCGTGTGGGATGTCCCCATTGGCAAATGTCTGGTACAGCTGCGTCAAATGCCAGATGTCGGAATCATGGTAGCTCCCAGGGCAGCCAGCACACACATTCATTATTATGCCCTGGGCATCACACATGACCTGGCAGTTGATGGAGGGGAAGCCCTTGCGGTTAATGTAGGCCCTACCCCATTCACCGCCTGGTGCTTTGATGCATATGTGCGTGCAGTCTATTGCACCCACTACCTCAGGGTATTCTGCTATTTGCTGGAAGAGATGCATATTGCTGGCCAATACCTCACGGGCACTGGGGAAATATACATGATCACCGACATGTGCTGACATGGCATCCAGGAACTGGTGCAGTATCCTGGAGGCTGATGCCTGTGATATCCCCATCATATCACCAGTTGGTCTCTGGAAGGTACCTGTTGCTAGTATTCTTAGGCCAACACATACCTTGGTTTCCACTGGGATGGGTTCCCCTCTGTTGGTTCTGTGTGTGAGGTGTGGCCTGCACAGCTCGACAATTTGCTGCAGGAGGTCTCTGTCTACTCTATAGCGCTCTACTATCTCCAGCTCATGTAACCCGTGGTAGGTGACCCTGGGCCTGTACACTCTTCTCCGTCTCCTCACTGAGGGTTGTCTGGCACCATCTGCATTGTCACCACCCTCAGCAAGTCGCCTATGTTTCCTTATGACAGCTATGGCAGCCCCTAGCATTTCTGCTCTGAGTTCAGCTTTTTCAGTTTTCACTTCTAATAGCTTACTCCTGTCTTGCAGTGTCTCTTGAGAGATATATCCTGCACTGCTGTTTGCAAAGTTTTAAGTGCTTGGCTGAGCTACTATTCTGCCTGTGTAATTGCCTGCTTCTAATTGTTTTCAACTGCTAGCTCCAGCAGTATTCCCTGCTAGCTTCCTACTAATTTTGTTGCTTCCTTTTTCCTTTCTGTTTCCTCAGGAGGGAGCAACGTGCATACCAGCAAAAACACGCTCACAGTGGCTTACAAGTGCGCACACATGCTTACACGGTTCGGAATCTGCTTATTTGGGTTAAAACATGCGCACACCAGCGCAAACAGTCTTACAAGTCTGCCAACACGCTCCCACATGCTCAGTCTGCCTTACACGCGCACACATTGTCCTACCCGCGCCTCATGGCACGCACACGTGCGCATGCATGCCCAGCAAGAAACTTTGGTGTAAGTAACAGTGTACACCTTCCATTTCTTGACTTTCCCATGCTTATCTTGTGGCACTCCTCTTTCCATGATCTGTGTCTGACATCTGTCATGTAACACTGACCTCCAATGAACTGCATATCTTTCTACCATTCCCCCCTGTGATGTCACCTATCTCCTACTCTATTCCTCCCCCTTATGTATCTCTTACACTACTCAGAATGTGCTCATTTGCTATGTGACAGTGGGATTCAGTATCCTAACCCTCATTTACATCAGATTGCCTACTAATGTTTAGTTACATGTCTTAGACTCAGCTTCCCCCCTTAGCAACCACTAAACGGTGGCCATGTTGTTTTTGCTCTGCTGGTCCCTGCATTGTAAATCCATGTATTGCATAAAACCCACATTTCTGGGTTTATAACCTTCATTTTTATGTTTTATACAGCGCAGCCATCGCCGAAAAAAAAAAATTCATATTTGCATCGGGGTACCTTGCCAATGGCCACATATTTGGCCATTGGCATGCTGCCTGTCACATATGCACCCTTCATTTGGAGCTGACATGGCTCCATTGTGATTTTTGCAGAAACGTACTCAGTTGTCAACTGAGTACATTTCTGCAGCTAAAACGGCTTTTACACGGGCTGCTTTCTGTTTCGTGGATTACTACTCTACCTCATTTGCATGCCTTTCAGCTGCAAGTGAGGTATTTAGCATATCCACACCCAGTCCGTGCAAGAGACGTTTTAGCTGGTCTCTTACACAGAGTTTCGGGCTGTTCCTGGATCGCGAGGCTTGCATGGAGTGTTACACATCTCTTACACTCTGTGCACGCCTTCGTGAATCCTGCCCATAGTTAAATGCACAAATATTCCTTAAACCAAAAGCAAATCAGTAAATCAAAGCACTCAACTCAAATAGACCACTAAATCTGAATAAAATTGTTTAAATAAATGAAATAAAAATAGAAACTGTTAAAAGTAGAGTGCTATGCTAAGTAGAACAAAATAACTATTTTATTTATTTTATTATTTTGAACAGCTGTTGCAGTTTTTAGTGATTCTTGCATATTAATTAATTTTAATTAGCTTAGGTGAAGAATTATAGCCACATGGCATTAATATCATGTTCTAAGTGTGATTTAAAGGGTGCTGGTCTTTGTCTGATGAAGTCTGTATTGTAGCAGGCATTTGCAGTCATTTTAATTTTCATTAGTTTTATCACATTTTGTCACTTTTGCTATATTCTCTTTTTTATTTCTTCAGGATAAAAAACTCCATTTTAACAGTCCTTACAAAAAATGCTTCACACAGGATTTTAGGCCAATTTAGTATTTACAAGACACTTAAGTTTTAACAAACATAGGTATACATCAGTCACATTTTACAGCTTTCTTCCCTTTCAGGCACCATGGACATCTTCCAAACTTAATACAGCAAGGCAGCTTCCAGCCTAGTTCCTCCCTTCTGACTTAACTTAATACTACCTGACAAAATCCTTCTTTGCCCCATAACTTAGAAGAGAAAAAACATCTAATATCTGCTCGTTTCTCTGAATCTTCTATTTCCTAAAAAGGCATCTGTCACTTTTTGAGGCCTTCCTACTACCTGTATCTTGGCCTTAAAGTACGGTGTTCTCTAAGATGGATAGCACCTGCAGGTACCACTATGCCATATATCCCCACTGTGAGGAACCATCTTTTGAGGCCCCAGAGTTGAGCAGTATACCTGGTCCAGCCTATCCACACTAAAGATGCTGCGGCCCAAATAATAAGAAATCCTAAAACCGTGTGGCTGGAGGTTTAATGTCCAATGGGATAGTTTACAATTACTGTGTTTTAGCCCACTAAGTCATTGAGAAGAATTATGGTCTGTAATTAGTATAAATTCTCTTCCTTTGGATGCATTGGTATGTGCCAGGAACCATTTGAGGAAATCGGGGCTATCAAAATAGATTGCAAATACAGTGGGCTTTTTAGATTTCTAAAGACATGCTCAGCTTCATTTGTTCACTTGACTTTCAATGGGCCTTCAGCTATTTTTAGGTGAGTCAGGGGACAAGAGGTAATGAAGAAAGTCTTGCATAAACCGCAATAATAGCTTACCAAGCCTAAATCTATGTAAGTTGTTTTGTTGCTGGCATAAACAATTCTGAACTGCCTCAACTTTCCTAGCCCTGTGTTTCATAGTACATCTGCCTACTATATAAAACAAATAGTAAGCTTTTGCCATACCCTGCTTTCATTTGAATAGGTTAACTGTCAACCCAGTTTGGCACAAGGAATTATAAAGAGCTTGAACTTCAGAGACATGACTTTGCCACTTTTCAGAGAATATTATAACATCATCCAGTTAAGCTGCAGCACATCTGGCATGGAGTCTACAAATCTTGGCCATCAGCCTCTGAAATGCTGCAGGTGCTCACTAGAGAACAGAAAGGCTGGGCTCTGTAGTGGAAAAGTCCATTAGATATGGAAAGTGCTATATTTTCCTTAGCTATGGACTAGGAAAGTGTGCAAATAGCCTGTGGACAGAAATCTAACCTTACCACATTTTTCAATCACTTTATCCACACAGAGCATGGTAGTAAAGGTTAATATCAAGGGCCTTTGGCTGAACAAGTTGGCACATAACTGCAAATTTGGAGCAATCACAGATTCCACTCATGACACAAACATCTTGCAAGAGGGTCTAACATAGATAAATGACTGGTGTCGAAGTCACAGACTAAAACTCAGTGCTAAGAAATGCATTATAGTGCCTTTTAGGAAAAGAGCCACTCATGCTAATTACTCCATTGATAAGACACCCCAAGAAGCTGACCCAGTAGTCTGTGATCTGGGAACATATGTAGACAGCAATCATCCTACCAAGAAAATTGAAGAAAATCCCAAGGCAGCAGTGTATGAAACAAAACCAAAAAACAAGAAAAACACTGGAATTCTCAGATAGACCACCTAAAAATGTACTTGTTGTGGTGGTCGATCTACACACGCCAGTGTTTTTCAAGAAAATCATTCTATTTTGCCATCTTATAAGTAAGGACATGGCTTCCATGTCCAAGGAGGTCACAGTGCCACTTTTTCATCCCTTGTCGGACCCATCACTGAGTAAAATGCCCCATTCTACATGCACCTAACCAATTATAGCCAACAGTTGGAATGCCCACAAATGTTCCTAAACCAGGAGAATCCATGGTATGAACACATTGTCCTATACAGATCACCTTAAAGCTCTGTCTCTATACTCTGTCTCATATAGGTTACTGAGAGGTGATATATACCTGGCATACAAGGCACTCTCTGCCCCATCTCTTATGGAACTTTTGCACATCTGCAAAATGAACAGCATCAGAACCACTGCATCCAAGGATTTAAATTTGTTTTGTGACATAAATAAAACATGTTGAGACAGATATGTATCTCAGAGAATCCCCATGTTCTGGAACAAGTTCCCCATTCATGTGAAGCACAGTCCATCCCTAACCCTAAGTGTAACCTTGTCCATTAGATGGGAAATCGAAAATTCACCCTGGATCTGGCCTGTATGTCTTGGCTAGACAGAGGCAGCCAAGCTAACATAACCCCCACATAACACCTAGACATTTCCTAACTAGCATACCCCCTCTAATAAATACCCATGATACACTGGGACACAATTAGGTTGGATTGCACGGCTAGGCTTATAAAGACTCAGGTAGTAATTAGTCTAGTATATAATTATGGCCCTATGAACCTATTGATATGAATTAAATTTAGAAATTCTACGTAACATTCTAATGTCATTGTAAAACTTGACAGAGCCATCTGGCTTGGAGATCAGTGCAATGGGATTGCTCTACTTACATAGGGATTTTTATTACCCCTGATTTAAGCATCTTCTGTACCTCTTCTCTAACTGCTTAGTTTTAAGATTCTGGTATCTGGTATGGTTTCAAACTGAGTTTTTCAACACAGTTTCTGTATGGCAACTCAGTTCCCAAGTACACATGATTTTGCTTCTTGTTTTTGAGACTTGGATAATGTATTCCATATTTTAACTTCAGGACACACTGTGAGAGACTTGAATTATGTGGTATACAAGTATGATCAACTGTTTTGCTTAAAAAAAGTTACTTAGGAAATGAATGGGATATCATAGTCTGTAGTGATTTCTTATGAATTTTTACTGTAGGAAAAAAAATGCAAAATTAATTTTGCAATATGGCATTTGCATGACTCTTCATAACTCAGGGAATTTTGTTGAATAATTAACAAATACTAGGACATACGGATGTCCCTTATGTGATGTTACCACTGGATGCACATTGCTGTGTGTATAATAGAGAACCTCTCAATCGATAAGGCATCATTGGGTTTGTAAACCATATACCAAGTACTGTCTTTTGACAATCTAGGCAGCCTGAACAAGTTTTGTTTATGAACTAACCCATTGGACACAAGGATCCCTCTTCAGGGACAACCTGACAGAACTGTCTGCTGTGTTCCTTGTCCATAATCATAGAGTAGGTAAATCAAGGTGGAAGGAATCGGAACTTGTTAATGCTCACTGCCTTAGTCATGTGCATTAGCTGCCAGACAGTTCTCTGTCTTTCTCTTAATATTAGGCCAGCAAATAAAGCTAAAGCTCTAGCTTTTGTATTCTCCATCCCTACACAATTCAAAATGTGCCCGGGTGTTATCTTCATTACAAGTGCTCTAAATGTCATCCTACTGACAGCTGGGTCTGTAGCTCTTCTGTGCCTTTTGTTGTCAAGTAGAATAGGTAATTTCTTAGCTCAAAGCAAAGGTATGTATATCACATTTTACCCTTTGATTTGGATGTTATTTTGGGATATTTTGCAGGCACCTTAATATTTATGGACATCAGAGATGGTCTTAAGTTCTGTGTTTCCAAAGTATAGCCAAACAATCCACTTATATTATACCGATGAGCTCAAAAAAGGGCAAAACATACCAAGTCTGCAGCTACTGGGTTTTGGCATTACTAATCAAAACCAAAGAAAAAACACAAAAACTTAATATATCAAAAAGGCGTGCACAGATTTGGAGTATCAAACAGATTTAATCCTGGTGCCTTGGCATTTTGTCTTCAAGGGATATCAACATATCAAATTCTAAAGCTTAAATATACTAAACAATTAAACAATTGTGCTTCAAAATTTGTCTATACATCCCACTTTTAAAGTGACCACTGCACATTATATATAAACACATCCCTTAGTCATGAAAAATTACTAGATTTTCCATAGAACTTCAGCAACTGCAAAATTCCAACAACAAAATTACAATGAATTCTACAGCAACAGCATCATCAAAAAAAAAATTCAACCAAGTTTACATAAAAAATACAACATACTCTCATAATGTTTGTGTGTGTACTCATCTAGAAATATACACGCACACACACACACACACACACACACACACACACACACACACACACACACACACAAACACATATATGCATATATTGCTATATTGTCAATGAAATTTCTTCAAAAGTTTAACATCTCCTGATTTAATCCATGTGGGGCCAAGGTTCCAAAATTATGAATGAAAGTACTCTCCAGATGATTTAACTTATTAGCAAGCAGAGTACCACTACCACAGTTGCCAGATGGTTGGACTAATACATTAAAAACGGAATCAAAATTTCACAAATGGGCTTCAGTAAAATGTTCTGCCACTGGACTGAAGCCTATATTACCCCTTCTAATATTTCCCAAATGTTCAAAAATTCTAATCTTAACTTTTTATTTGGTCTGACTTTATACCATCTAACCACATCACACCCACAACCCAGAATGTATATGCCATCACAAGATTGACAATTAAACCTAGCTTCAGAGACAAATCTGTGCCCATTGATCATGGTATTAGATAAATTTATCATTTTATGGCACACACTGCATCTCCCACAAGGAAAAGACCCTAATGAACTATTCTGGGTCCGTTTGGAAATTAGATAATTCAACAATTCTTTTAGGTTTAAAAATCTACCAAAAGAAAAAAGTCACATGTTGTGGAAATAAAGTGCTGAGTTTATCATCAGCTGTTATTATTGGCCATAACCTTGTAACCACCTGCTGAGTGTGTCTGAAAAGGGACTAAACCTAGTAACATAAAATATGTTATTTTCTGTCCCCTCCTCTCTTGAAGTAAATTGAATTCTATGTCCAAACTTATTATTCTCATGCAGTCATTCTCTACTTATCACATTATTCGACAATTTATTCTTTGCTTCATTAAGAATAGATTTAGAATAACCTCTGGCTGATAATTTCTCCTCTAATTCAGCCAGAGATTTCTCTTTAGAAGCCATCTCAAAAGTATTCATCCATACTCTTCTAAATTCACTATAAGGCAATGACTTAATGAAATGTTCAGGGTGCATGCTGTATATATGTGTGTGTGTGTGTGTTTATATATATTTCTATATGAGTACACACACACATTGTGAGAGGTTGTTGTCCTATTTTTTATGTAAACTTGGTTGAATTTTTTTGATGATCCCGTTGCTGTAGAATTCATTGTAATTTTTTGTTTTTATTTTGCTGTTGCTGAAGTTCTATGGGAAATGTAGTAATTTTTCATGACTAAGGGATGTGTTTATGTATAATGCGCACTCGCCACTTTAAAAGTGGGATGTATAGACAAATTTTGAAACACAATTGTTTAATTGTTTAATTGCTTAGTATAGTTAAGCTTTAGAATTTGATATGTTGTTATCCCTTGAAGGCGAAATGCCGAGGTACCGCGATTAAAGCTGTTTGGTACTCCAAATCAATGTACGCCTTTTAGATTTATTAAGTTTTTGGCATTACTAGTCGGAATACATCAATAAAGAGATAAAAAGTGAAATGTCAATGGGATCTTACCTCTCAACTGCCCAGATTTTTGCCTCATATTTTTGGTCTGTTCCTCATAAAATTTGTAGTATTCTAGCAAATCATTGAGAGTTGAAGTCACTATATAATGATAGGCATTTGATTTTTTATCATCATATCCCTCAGAAATTGCATGCAAATGAAAAAACCTGCAGTTCTAGCAACTATGTTTATAAGAGCAATAATTAAAATCTGTCCCTATTTTTGGGCCTTTGCCCCCCATTATTTTTACCTTTGTCCATGTTTCTTGTGTTAAGAGGTTTAGCAGTATGATGGGCATTTAGAAGTCACGTAAGTCACATAGATGAAACACTGGTATGCCTTTAAGGAGTCATTTACCTTTCCTCCAAGGACCTCCACTGCAGGTGCTTTAAAGTAATACATGATGAAGATTCTATCTTAGCTGGGTCCTTCTTGGAGTTTTTACTGAATGATTTGTCTGTGTGACCTTTTTACCCTTTGGTGTGTGTGTGTGTGTGTGTGTGTGTGTGTGTGTGTGTGTGTGTGTGTGTGTGTGTGTGTGTGTGTGTAAGTGTGTTTGTGTGGGCATGTGCCTGTATACATCTTATAATGCTAGCAACTAAAAGCTCATGATTCTGTTAGACTGGATTTTATTTACAGAGACATTATGAAGCATATTATTATCATACAATCATAAATGTCTTTCTTAATGTCTTTCCTAATAAAATATTTTATGCAGTAAACTCACATAACACATTTTATTTTAAGCACACAATTCAAAACTTAAGGCATAAAAATAACTCACTTTCTGGTTAAGTCATTCAGAAGTGCCTGTGATACAGCTGACAAAGGCTTCTATGTCTTACATTCCACAATGTTTATCTATAAAAAAACAACCCAGGATCTCGACTCTGACTGTCAGGGTGTCACCAACTTGAGAGGCTAAACTGTCTATTTAACAACTGTGGCTTTCCAAAGTACATTCTTCCTCTGAAAGAGAGGATCTCCTCTTCATCTGTCTGTCTCTGACCCTCCTTTTTATAAGAAGAGGTGCAGTCGCCTCCACTCAGTGCAGGTGTGGATCCTACTTCCAGAGTGCCATAAATCTTGCAGCTTCACAAATCCAGCAACAGTTACTAGAGAGCACTGTGTCACAAGATCCCAACACAGCTACGATTGTGGGAGTGAGTGTCATTAACAAGACAGATTCCCAGTTATCTGGCTAAACATTTCAGTGACATATGTCTTGTACCACTCTAGACTGGATAGTATTTGGCAATATCCCTGACTGGAAAACAGACATAGCATGGTGGTATCCTCTTGCTAGGGACAGGGTAGCAAGAATGTTCTCCCTTAGCTCAGTACTTCATTTGCTCATTACAAGGCACTTTACTTTCCTCTGGGCACTGGAAAAAATGTTTTATTCATGCATTCATGAATAGTGTGCAGTTCCGTTTTCAGAGTGTCAATATATCTGTGATGTTTTAAAGTTTTTTTCATGCTCTCTCATACTTGGGATCAATTTCTGCCTGTTCAAGCAGATTAATTTGGTTCAATATATTTTGTATTGCTTAATGTGTCTTAGTATGCTAGCTCTCATGCTATTTCCTTAATAACCTGCACCTAGAGTCTTAATCAAGTTAGCCTTAATGCCAATATGTGTGGTGTGTGTGTGTGTGTGTGTGTGTGTGTGTGTGTGTGTGTGTGTGTGTGTGTGTGTGTGTGTGTATATATATATATATATATATATATATATATATATATATATACATATATATATATATATATAGAGAGAGAGAGAGACAGACACTTAGCAGGATCATGGTCAAATAAGGCCCTAGGCAAGGTAATGGACTGGGCCCCATCCACAGCAGCCTCCCCCCACAGCCATTCCAGTGTTCTACTACTTGGTTATTTCTCCCCCATTAACATAAAGACTGTTCAAACCTGTCAGTCTGCAAACTATTTTCTTCTTTACTTCTACAATAAATACAGATATTTGGATTTAATTTAAAACTTTTATTTTAAATTTTATAGCACAAACACTGATAGCCATAAGAATACTGTATCATGGTGAAAACAGACTTAGCATGAACAGTAAACTTCTCTGGCCTTCAAAATCACCTTAATTGAAATGGCATTGAAACCCACATTCAAAGAAAATGCATCTGGACAGTGACAGATTAAATTTACAATTGACCTGTTTTCAAAACATAGGCTCCTTGCACACACATGACCATAAATACATGCATGTTTTCTTTGATTCACCTTCTTGATTGTTTTAAATTATATTCCTTGTATAATACAGCACCATTTGTTATAGTGTATTTTAAATCTGTAGTTTAACCTTTTTTCAGTAAGCATCAAAACAAAATGTATGAACCAATAATGACAAAACTACCCATTTGAAAACACTCCGACCATAAAGGGCTGCTCAGACTTCTGTAATTACAATCCACCAATATAAGTCAATATACACAATCTCTGCAGAATTAAAAGTCATCTAAATAATTACACATTAAAGAGATCTGTAACTAATGAAGAGGTTACTACTGGCAAACAACTTTACATTTCAGTGTTTCATCTACAGATTAAGTGCTTGCTGCCCTTGAAGAATGAAATGCTTATGTTGCATTAAAAAAGTTGGTAAGCTGATAATATTGCAAAAGGAAATAGAAGTTAAACCAACAACAGTTTTATAGTTACTAAGCATTACATTCAAATGAGGGCACCATCAGGAGTCCAGCACCCCCATCCCCCCTTAAAGTACACCACAGTATCAGCAATCAAGCTACACAGTATGAGAGTAGACCCCACAGCCATCTGCATTAAAGGCAAGTATGTTACCTTTTGTGTTACTAACATTGCTTTCAAATCATATAGCACAAGCACTGACTGCCATTTGCTAAACAAAACAGTTATACATTGAAATGAGATTTAGCATGTGCAATAGTGAACTTCTGTTCCATTGAAAATGCACTGAAACTCACAATCTCCCGCAAAATGCCCTGAAACTCACAAGTCCTTGAGCAGTCTGGAAGTTGATGTAGAGGATTCAGGCTTTTGTTTCCTATAAACCAATGTACAGGGTTTGAACCTGAGTACTTAATAAGTTACACACATAAACATAATTTAACAAAGGAACAGGAGCAGCAGCAGGGCAAGTGTGCAACTCCCTTTATGAACAGCAGTATCAGCAAGTTTAAATTCCATGCATGCTGAATGTGTTTATATTACACGTGTGTTGGCATGTGTGCATCATACTAAAGACACATGCCTGTATGCAAAGCGCATGCATCTTCTTAAAGAAGATGCCAGGTTAAAGAAATTCTTTAATTCTTAAAAATTGTTTAAAAAGTAAATGTGGCAGCCCCCCGGCCAGCACCTCCCTCCCCAAGCCAGCAGGCCTTAGGTAGCGGCTTAGGTCACCCAGTGCTAGATCTGGCTCAGCATGCATATTTTTGTTTAAGGTGACATTTTTGAACAGTTTTGATTTTCCACTTTTTTTCCTTTTTATTGCATTACAGATTATCATACCAATTGTCTTTTGTTTTTTGTCTCTTGTAGCATTTCTTATAAGGGTTACATATTTTTTATTTTTATTCCAATTCTGAGATGTGTTGAATAAGTACGCTTAAGTCACTGGTGCTAGTCTTCTGGATTTCTTTGCACATAATCTCTTTGAATTCCCCAGTGATCAGTTTTAACTGTTTACTTTATATTTTTAAGATTTTTTTTCCATAGTAGAAACTGTAATGCTTCATTAATGTGTGTTTGAGTCTGTGTAAAATTCTTGAATCTTGAATAATCTATTTGATCTTCCCATTAGAGTGAACTATTTAAAGTAAATTCTGTTTTTATACTTATTCTGTTGTAGAAACTGTGATATTTCATTGTTGTAAGATTGTATCTTTCACTTTTAGTGACTCATTCACAACCTGTACATTCTCATATATTTAATTTTTAGTTCATTCAGAGAACTGTTAAATTTGTAAAGCTCCTGTCACAGTTTATTTTTAAATTTCTGTTGTAAATATACCTGTGACACTGACAGCCCAGCTATCTGGAATTTTGTAAATAATTATGTCACTTGAAAATATTAATATGATTCATAAAGAAATATGACACTGCCAGCCCAGCTATTTGGAATTTTGTAAATAATCATATGTCATTTGGGAACAGTAATATGATTTATATGCTTGTCTTACAAATGTAAGAGAAGTGTATGTTATGTACTGAGCTTCAAGAATGTAACCACAGTGTACCAGGGAAAAGAACAGGAATGTATATAACGATAAATCTAAAAAACGGATGCTGGAGTGAAACAAAGCTGTATAGGATAAACCACATCAAAACTATAATGTCAAACAGGTTTATTCACAGAAAGAGGTTAGCACTTTCACCCGATAGGGATTCTTCAGACCATGTCACTTGAAAAACTAGCTTGAGTTTTTTTTGGGGGAGAGAATTGTGACACTGCCAGCCTAGCTATTTGAAATTTTGTAAATAATTAGATGTCACTTGAAAATACTAATGATTCATATAGAAATTTGACACTGCTAGCCCAGCTATCTGGAATTGTATAAATAGTCATATGTCATTTGTGCTTGTCCTACAAATATAAGAGAAGTGTATCCTACTGGAAAAGAACAGAAATGTATATAAACTATATACTTGTGCAAATGTATGTTGTAATAGTAGAAAATGGAACATACAGAGTTAACTTGCAAAGCTACAAGAAAATAAATTGAAACTGAAGTGTTTTATGATTGTGTTTATCTCTCGGTTTTAGTGAAGGAGACAGGATGTCTAGAGCTAAAAGTTTCTTTCTATTGTCTTGAAAAATAAATAATTACTAGGTTTAAAATGTGAAGTGTTTTTATTGCTTTGTGACTTCCTGGCAGCTGTACAGTTCTGAGAGATATGTACTTCTCACACAGAGGTGTTAAATTATGTTAAGTATCTGGTTAGCCTGGGAACGAAAAGCAGGTAACAAAAAGTGATGTCATCCAGGCTTACCCAGCAGTAAAATGTGATACAGATTTAAGAACTCTGTCAGTGATGTCATCCAGACTTTCCCAGCAGTAAAATGTGATACAGATTTAATAAGTCTCTCAGAGAGAGAGAGCGACTGGCATTTTGTATCTTGTCTTGGACCTAGAAGCATCTTTGCTCTGTAAGTAAGTTATTTAGGGCATACTATCTTTCAGATATAGCTAGGAATATAGTTAAGATTAGTTTAGATATTTTCTGTGTTTATTTCAGACGATACAGCAATGTTGTTAAAAAAATATTTCCTGTGATTTTGAACTCTGTAGTTACTGTATTATTTGAGTATTGTCTTGTTCTTTTATTATTTTTTATTAAATATATTTAAACCTTTTAATTGTGGCTGGTTTGTTTAGAGATATTTAAGCAATTAGGGTACTTGCATATGTATCTGGTGACACTGTATAGACCACTCCAATAGAACTTGCTCTTGGTCACACTTACCATTTGGATAATAGTAACATTACACAGTATGACTGAGCACCCTTTGTAAGGGCCTTAGAGCAGCTAAGTAGTGATTGGTGGCAATGATAACTACCTTATAGTCTGGGCAGAAGGTGGAATAGCTAGTAAACCTGTGCCAGCCTTTCCCAAGAGTGTCTGTGTGTTTGTATATAAATCAAATCTCGATGTGTGTGTGTGTGTGTGTGTGTGTGTGTGTGTGTGTGTGTGTGTGTGTGCATGTGCGTGTGTGTGTGTGGTTGCATCAAGAGGGTGCTGGAGGTTTTGGCTTGACCACTCGGCTGTGATCTTAACCCTATAGCTGTGCCAGTGGAGAGTCGTATTGAGGATCTGGAGAAAGAGGGAGAAAACAGCCCCAGACTGACTGTGGTCTCTGTGTGCTCTTAAGGGAAATTGCACTTTAGTGTGTGTGTGCTTGTCATCCTCCCATGTGTACATCCCTCACTGCTGCCAGTGGTGAGGATTGAGGCTCCTTGATTACTGGGCCAGAGCAGGGGCACCACATATTAATTGTTTGGCAGTGGTGGAATATCCACATCACAAATTAATTGTTTGATAGTGGTGAGATAGCCACATCACATATTAATTGGCATGTAGTGGTGTGGATATTGAATTCCTGTAGTGTGTGTACAGCAGTCACTGAAAGTGTTTGCACTGTCAATCAGCCATGCAGTGAACATTCAGAATTCATATCACAATTGTTTTATTTAGTCAGGGAGACCAGGCAAGCATGTCAGCAGAGGAGTATGGCAAGCTGACATGGAGCCAGTTGGTTGAGATGTGTCAGGCTAAAGGACTGGTGCATTCCGACCTAACTAAAGCAGACATGATTGCAGCTTTAGTCACAGCTGCATCACAGAATAGCAACCAGGAGGAGAATCAGACTTGCCGTGGAGATGTACAACTCTCAGAAAATGGACAGCTCAACCTTTCCACAGAGGACTTAAAAATCCATCTGGAGTTAAAGAGACTTGAGTTAGAGGCCAATCATTTAAAATAGAGGCAGCAGAGAGACTGAGACATCTGGAGGCTGAGGAGAATGAGAGGCAGAGACAACATAAAAAGGTGATGCTTACTCTTCGCCAAAGTCATGGAGGTAATGGGAAAGGGAGTAGCCGAACCCCAGAAGAAACAAAGGTCAGTAAATTTCTTCCACAATTTACAAAGGGGATAATTTTGATAGTTTCATTCATATGTTTGAGAGGGTATGTAAACAGTATAATGTTAACCAAGGTGTCTGGGTATGGTTCCTGACCCTCTTACTCCATGCAAAGCTGTAACTGCAATTTCTAAACTGTCTGATACTGAGTGTTTAAATTATAATACAGTCAAAATGTGTCTGTTAGAATACTTTAAGTTAACACCTGAAACTTATATTAAAATGTTTTGTGAGCATAGACGCAAGGCAGATGAAAGTGTGCATGAATATGTTGCTGAACTGAGCACTTATTTTCATAGGTGAGTGAGTGGATGTCAGGTCACCACTTTTGGAGGTCTGGCAGACCTTTTGGTGAGGGAACAAGCCCTTAGCACTTTGCCTGAGGACATGAGACCCTTGTTAGCTGATAGACGATGCATTACTGCAGATAAGTTGGGGAAGAAGGGAGACCTATACCTAGAAAGCAGGGCATCACTGCTTAGGAAAGGGACACCCACTGCTGCTCATAGGTCTAAGGGAACCAATGGTGGGTAGCCCAGACTGCTACAGCAGAGTTCACCAGTAGCAGGGGAAGCCACTAGTCCAGATACACATCCAGGACCAAGGGTTAAATGAGTTAAATGCAACCAGTGTGGCCATGTAGCATATAGATGTGCATGGAGGCAAGGCGGCGAACAAAAGGTGGAAGAACCAGTAAGTGGGAATGACAAAATGTCAGCAGTAAGTTGTCTCAAGACAATTAGGGTAGCAAACTACCACAAGAGGTTATAGCCTCTGTCTTAACCATTGTGAAACCTGCAGTGGTTACAGAGGAGCACTACTTGCTTGGGCAGTCTACTCTAGTTAGAACTTTAGGAGGGACTCCATTCCAAATACCTTTGGCTAAGGTTCACCTTGACTGAGAGTGTGGAAAAGGAAGCATGCAAGTAGGTATGTCTGAGGATATTTCTGCAGATATCATGATAGGAAATAATTTTAATAATGCAGCACCATGTGTGCATGCAGTTACACACAGTCAGGCTTGGAAACAAGTATGTGAGTCTGGTAGCCTGGGGGAGACATAATCAGACTGCACGCTTGCAGCCAGAACTGGTGAGGTGATTACTTCAGGGAGGGCTCTAACCTGTAGCAGTGAAACTGAAGGTGAGCCACAGCTGCTTGTGGGTTCTGATGTTCAATGGACAGAGTGACTGTAAGGGCAGAGGTGAGTAGTAGTACCCAGTCTGACAGTGAGGCACCACTGTCAGAGAATACCATGCCTCCTGTGGAAGGGGATCTGGGAAGAGTTACAAAGAGAGAGTTGAGACAGGCTCAGATCTCAGAGCCTACATTACAAGGCATGAGATAGGTAGCTTGTGAGACACCTGATTCTCAAGGGAAGGGGAATCTGTATACTGGGACAAAGGATTATTGTATAAGAGAGTGGACCTCTGAGGGAGGGCTAGAGGGTGAGAGAATACAGCAGTTGGTAGTGCCCAGAGCCTATCATCTGGCACTTCTAGCCATAACCCATGATATTCCCTTTGCAGGTCATATGGGTATAAAGCATAAAAAATATAAAGAGACGTATTGTGCAGAGCTTCTATTGGCCTAGGATTTCCAAAGATGTAACAGGGTACTGCAGGACCTTTGAGCAGTGCCAAAAGGTAGGCAAGGCACGAGACAGTGAAAGCTCCTCTGATGCCTTTACCTGTGATTGAGGAGCCATTTCATACAGTAGCTATGGATATTGTGGGGCCTCTGAGTACCCTAAGTTCCACAGGGAAAAATTATATGCTATTGGTAGTAGATTATGCTACCAGACACCCTGAGGCAGTGGCTCTGTCCTCCATTGAGGCAGAAAAGGTGGCAAATGCTTTCTTAAAGATTTTCAGCAGGGCAGGTTTCCCAAAAGAAATACTGACTGACAGAGGTGCCAGTTTCATTTCAGACCTGCTGGCTTGTCTGTGGAAGTACTGTGGGGTGAAGCACCTAAAGACTACCCCCTACTATCCCCAGACTAATGGTCTTGTTATGAGGTTAAACTCTACACTCAAGATGATGTTATGGGCATTTGCAGACCAGATTAAGAGGGAAGGAGTGAGACAAATATTTGCCCCATCTGTTTTTGCTTACAGAGAGATTCCCCAGGAATACACAGGTTTTTCACCTTTTGAGTTGCTGTATGGGCATAGGGTGAGGGGACCTCTAGATTTGATTTGAGATCAGTGGGAGGGTAGGTGTGAATCCTACAAGGAGTCTGTTGTGACATATGTCTGAAACCTCTGGACAAGGCTCAGGGAACTCATGGGCTTGGCCCAGGAGAACCTGGCAGAAGCCCAACAGCAGAAAAAGGTCTGGTATGACAGGAATGCTTGAGCTAGAGAGTATGCTGTAGGTCAGCAGGTAATGGTTCTCATTTCTGTCAGACACAACAAGCTGCATACAGCCTAGGAGGGACCCTACAAGGTGGTAAGGAAGGTCAGTGATATTAACTACATGGTAGAACTGCTAAGCCGGAGGCAGGGGCACAAATTGTACCTTGTTAACATGATGAAACCTTACCATGATAGGGAGGCTCTTATGCTGGGTATTTGCAGTGGATTGCAGGAGGAGTCTGAGGGGGATCTAGTAACTGATATCCTCTGTGAGGCTCAGACTGACACATCAGGGGAAGGAGTAGCAATGCCCCAGCAGCCATCCCCTACCCAGGTTTGAAAAATCTGAGTAGTGTTACAGGAGTTTGGAGACATGTTCACTGGGAAACCAGGGTGCACCCACCTGGTGCAGCACCATATGGATAGAAGACCCCCAAAGGCCTAGTAAACAGTCCCTGCCTGAGAGAGTCAAACAGACTCAAAGGGAGGAGATACAGGAAATGTATGAACTAGGGGTTATTCAGGAGTCCAGCAGTCCCTGGGCCTCCCTAGTGGTGCTTCTACCAAAGGAAGATGTCAGCACCAGGTTCTGTGCGGATTACAGGAAACTGAGTAGTCACACAGAGTCAGATGCTCACCCCATGCCTAGGATACATGAAGCCCTAGAGCAGCTGGGTGGGGCTAAGTATCTTACCACCACTGGGGTTACTGGCAGGTGCCCTTGACTCCTAGTGCCAGAGAGAGGTCAGCCTTTGTGACTCCTTTTGGCTTGCATGAGTTCACAAAGTTGCCCTTTGGGATGAAAAATGCCCCAGCAACTTTCCAGAGGCTGGTAGGTCATACTCTAGCAGGAGCAAGAGATTTTGCCCTTACTGACCTAGATGATATTGCCATCTACAGCCATTCCTGGCAAGAGCACCTTCAGCATGTCAGGGAGGTGCTGGGCAGACAACAGGGGGCAGGGTTGACCATTAAGCCCAGCAAATGTCAAGTGGGTATTGCAGAGGTCTCCTACCTGGGACATAGAGTGGGGAGTCAAAGGATCAGGCCAGAACCAGCCAAAGTGGAAGCCATTCAGGCATGGCCTGCCCCTGTTACCAAAAAGCAGGTGAGAGCATTCTTAGGGACAGCAGGTTACTACAGAAAGTTTGTCCCCAGTTATAGTACCATAACTGCTTCCCTCATAGACCTGACAAGGAAAAACAGGCCAGATAAGGTAATGTGGACCCCAGCATGTGAGCAGGCATTCCAGAAGCTTAAAGGAGCTCTGGGAGGACCCCCTGTGCTAACCAGTCCAGATTACAGCAAATAATTTGTTGTGCAGGTGAATGCTTCAAACCATGGGGTGGTGGCTGTACTTAGGTTTTCTCAGAGGGAGAAGAGCATCCAGTGGTATTTCTCAGTTTTAGGCTCCAACCAAGGGAGGAATGCTATGCAGCTGTAGAAAAGGAATGCCTAGCCATAGTGTTGGCACTGCAGAAACTTAAGTCTTATCTGTATGGAAGGAAATTCACTGTAATTACAGACCACAATCTCTTAACATGGCTACATCAAGCCAGCCGGCAAAATGCCAAGTTACTAAGGTGAAGCCTAGGGCTGCAAGCATATGATATGACAGTCCAGCACCGCAGTGAGGTTAGCAATGCTAACACAGATGGGCTCTCAAGACAGGGAATGGGGTAAGGTGTTCCCAGGTAAGCTCAACCCTCTGAAAAACTAGCTTGAGTTTTTTTGGGGGGAGAATTGTGACACTGCCAGCCTAGCTATTTGAAATTTTATAAATAATTAGATGTCACTTTAAAATATTAATGATTCATATAGAAATGTGACACTGCCAGCCCAGCTATCTGGAATTTTATAGATAGTCATATGTCATTTGTGCTTGCCCTACAAATGTAAGAGAAGTGTATGTTATATACTGAGCTTCAAGAATGCAATCATACCACCGTACCCTACTGGAAAATAACAGAAATGTATATAAACTATATACCTGTGCAAATGTATGCTGTAATAGTAGAAAATGGAACATGAAGTTAAGCTGCAAAACTTCAAGAAAATAAATTGAAATTGAAGTATTTTATAATTGTGTTTATAGCTCAGTTTCAGTGAAGGTGTGTCTAGAGCTAGAACTTTCTTTCTGTTGTTTTGAAACAGAAATAATTACTAGGTTTAAAATGTTGTTATTGCTTTGCGACTTCCTGATAGCTGTACAGTTCTGAGTCATATGTATTTCTCACACAGAGGCGTTTAAATAATGTTAACTATCTGCTTAGCCTGGGAACTGAAGGCTAACCCAGCAGTAAAATGTGATATTAATTTAAGAACTCTATCAGAGAGAGAGACTGGCACTTTGTATCTTGTCTTGGACTTAGAAACGTCCATCATCTGCATTTGCCTTGCTCTGTAAGTAAGTTATTTGGGGCATAGTCTATTTTAGATATAGCTAGGAATATAGCAAAGATAAGTTTAGATGTTTTCTGTATTTATTTGAGACTGTCCTGCAATGCTATTTAAAATATTTCCTGTGATTCTGAACTCTGCGGTTACTGTGTTGTTTGAGTATTGTCTTGTTCTTTAATTTATTATTAAATATATTTAAACCTCTTAATTGTGGCTGGCTTGTTTAGAGATATTTAAGCACTTAGAAAACTTGCATATGTATTTACTGACTCTGTATAGGCCACTCCAATAGCCTTGAGAACTTGCATATGTATTTGGTGACACTGTATAGGCCACTCTAATAGCCTTGCTCTTGGTCACACTTACCATTTGGATAATAGTAACATTACACAGTAGGATTGGGCACTATTTGTAAGGGCCTTAGATTAGCTGATAAGTAGTGGTTGCTGGCAGTGATAACTACCTTATAGTCTGGGCAGAAGGGGGCATAGCTAGCAAACCTGTGCCAGCCTTTCCCAGGAGAGTCTGTGTGTTTGTATATAAATCAAATCTTAAAGTGTGTGTGTGTGTGTGTGTGTGTGTGTGTGTGTGTGTGTGTGTGTGTGCCAGCTACTTGGGCAGGGACAAAAAGCGCTGGTTGGACAGAGAGGGTGCTGGAGGTTTTGGCTTGACCTCTCGGCTGAGAACTTAACCCTATAGCTGTGCAAGTGGGGAGTCTTATTGGAGATCTGGAAAAAGAGGCAGAAACCAGTCCCAGACTGACTGTGATCTCTGTGTGCTCTTATGCAAAATTGTACTTTATTGGGTGTTTACTTGTCATCCCCCACTGTTGCCAGTGGTGAGGATTGAGGCTCCTTGATTACTAGGCCAGTGCAGGGACATCACAATACCATACAAATCTGATTATGATTTTGTCTTTTAAGTTCCAACATAAATTCACTTTGTTCCTTTTCATTTCTTTATTCACTTTGTTCTTTTTCTTTTTTTTTAATTTGTGATGTCACTTGACCTAGCATTTTCTAACTGACTTTCATATTTCACTACTCCTATTTGTGCAGAAAGTTCAGGGACCCTCTGGGATAAATCTTTCTGTCATTTTATTTTCATTCTTAGAAGTCATCTCTTCAACCGTATTTTCTGCTTGAAGACAGAATGCCTTGAGTATCTTAATGCCTCTGCATTCTTAGTTAATTTTCTAACTTTGTTGTGCAATAATATAGCATTGTAGGAGTATATTAGTTAGTTTCTCTTCTTCGTAAGTCTATTTTTATTGCACTAATATATTTCCTGTAAGATGCTCCAGTGCTTTTCTTACATGTTCTTATTTAAGAATGTACAGATTTTATCTTTACCACAGCGTCATCTCTTCCAGTTTCCTTAGAACTGGAGGCAGACTCCTTCCTTAAACTAAGGATTCACTTTGCACATTTGTAGTACTAACATATGGCATTCAATCTCTCCTGCCAACCGAAGACAGCTGGGTTGAAAATTCTCCCATTCCACTGTACAAGACTCAGGTGGGCAACACAGTTTTCTTGGTTAACATGTGGTGTCATGCTTCTGTCAGGATTTACTTGGCTTCCATGATAGCAGTACAAATATTAGTTTGCTTATTATTTCTTTTGCTTCTCATTTTCATCTCAAGCAGCTAATAACCAGTTTATCAAATTTACACACATTTTTATTTGCTAAGAAGCAGTAAACTCCATTAAACTTTAACTATCAAAATCAACACGTCTTTCTTGCTGTACTCAGTAGTACACCCCTTTATTCTTGTCAGAGGTTTTAGCAAAATCAACATTTTCTTCCTTTACTCAGCAGTAAAATAATCTTTTGCCTGTCAGATGGTTTAATCTTTTAGAATTAACCCTTTTTCTTGGTTTACTTAACAATTAACCCCCTTTGTCATGTCAGAAAGTTTAACATTTTAGAATCACCACAGTCTTCTTGCGCTTCTCAACAATGAATCATATTTTCTGTCACAGTGTTTTACCTTTTATAATCAATCCTTTTTTTTCTTGATTTCTACAGCAATGAACCCTCTATATCCTGTCAGGAGACTGAATGTGTTAGAATTGATACCTTTTTTTGGTAATGGCCTCTTTCATCTTTTCATAGGTTCATAGATTAGTACTATTATCCCTTGTGAGACTCAAACCCTGCACCTTATGTTTGTAAGGCAAACACCTTAACCATTAGGCCACCCTCCCTCCTTCAGCTTCAAAAGTGTATACTAGGCTAACAACTACTAGGGTACTTAAAAGCCTAGACATGTAACCCAAATGTGAACCTCAAACTTGATTTATATAGGGGGAGATTTATTGACTGCCTCTGTCCATCAAAGACATGGGTACCAGATCACAGGTGCCTTTCAGATTGCCCATTCATTGGTCCAAGTTGCACTTAAATAGTATTAGGGAGGAACTCTGCTTCACATGGATGGGAAACCTCTTCCATAGAATGGGAATTATCTGAGAAACATATCTGTTTCTTCAACATGTCCTGTTTGTGCAAGAAGCAAAATGTAACACTTTTGATCTAGAAATTCTGATGCTACTTGTTTTATGGATGTGCAAAAAGATTCATTAAAATAGAGTCCAGGGATGCCTTTTATGCCAAGCAAAGATCATCTATCAGATGTCTGTATGATACTAAGTAAAGGGACAGGGCTTTGAGGCATCCCACTTGTGACATTGTGTTTATTCTCCATATTCTTTTTGTAAGGAGCCTTTGTAGATGTTTCAGTTGCTGAATGTGTGTGCTTATGTACATACTGAAGGGGGCATTATACGCCATGATGGGTCTGAATAGGGCCAAGTTTAGTTGTACGATGACCTGTCTGGTTCTATAAACCATGCACTTATAAGTTAAGCAGCATCAAGGGATTTTATTACTACCTTGGACACATGTTGGTTGAAGGCTAGATTACTATCTGGTTGAGCTCCCAAATCCCTGACTAGTGAATCAACTTTTAGGGGTGTTTAATTGATGTCTTAGTTAGCCAGGGTGGCTGGTTTCCCAAAAGGTACTATAATTAATTTCTTGGCATTGAGTTTTAAGCTAAGGGCAAAGATTTGTCTGTGTCGGACCTGTCTTAAGGGTGTTCTCATCTTGGGGGGGGGAATTCAAAGACTGCTCCTGGTTTGCAATCATGTGCAAACTTTGTCAGCCAGAAGCTTTTGTCATTGGCTTTGACATCTGAGGAATCCAGCAAAGAGTCCTGAGGGCTTACACTGGTCACTGGCCTCTTTGTGGAGGTGGCCTCACAGATCCTAATGTCTTAGGTCTTATCTGTGAACTAGCTAGCTATCCAGCATGTTATAAATCGGTTTAGGCCTGGTCCGATATGTTTGTTGACAATGCCTGAATGGGATATTGTGTCAAATGCTTTAGCCAGATCTAGGTAGGCAGTATACACTGCTTTCTCTACATCCATTGCCATAGTGATCGTTTCAAAGAAGTCCACCAGGTTCAGTAAATATGACCTTCCTTTGACAAAGTCAGATGGAGCTAGTGTCAGGAAGTCTCCTGTGTCCTTGCTGATAATTTCCATGATAATTCTTTCCATTACAAATAAGACTAGTCAGACTAATGAGTCTGTAGGTTTTAGGATCTGTTGAAGGTCCTCCCTTATGATGGGGGATGACTGTTGCAGTCCTCTGTTTTCGTGAGACAAAGTCTGTTTTAAGACTATAATGAAACAGTGACTCCAGGGGTCCTGATAAGTCATATTTTAAATTGTTAAGTCGGCATCTCAGGATGTTATAGGGGACTACTGAGGCTGTGTTTCTGGTATTAGTGAGTGCAACCAGTACATACTCCATAGATATAGTTGGAGGGGTTATGTTTGAAGGCATTTCTTGGTCAATGGTTGGGGTGGAGGGTGTAAAGATGGAATTGAAATTGTCTGCTAACAGGTTCACTATATTGCCAGGCTCAGTAAATGTAACACCATTAGCCACCAGTTCAGCATATTGCTGGCTGCTGCCCTTGAGGTTTTGGAAATAGCTAAAGAAGGCCTTTTGGTTATCTTTCACTTAGGAGGCTATCTTAATTGCAAACTTGGCTTTATTTGACCTAATTAGCTTTCTTAGTTACCTGTTTAGTTTGATGAGAAAGGTTTTATTTTTATGGGAATTACCTTCTGGGTTTTTGCCATAATTATTTTCCTTTTGTTGTATATCCTGTTTAATTTGATATGCCACCAAGGTGGTTTGTTTCTGGGGCTAGTTTTGGGATTACTTCTGGTAGGCACAACAACTTCTATGCAGCCACTGATATGGTTGTACAAAGTTTCTTAGCGAAATTCAGCATAGGTTGCTGTGTTCTCTGGGTTTAGAGGGACTTTGAATGTAACAGGGCATCACTTAGTAAAAGGTAATTTGCCTTAGAACACTTCCTAACTGTTACTGGTTTTACTGTAGTTATGGAGTTGGTTTTGATTTTGAAGAATATTACTTTATGGTCAGCCCTTAACAGGGAGGATGAAACATTGTGGGGTTGCAGCATTCTCCCATATTTGTAAGTACAAGGTCCAGTATGTTGGGGCCTCTAGTGGGTGTATTTATGAAGTCCAGGAATCTCTGTGTCTGTTGATTTGAGGCCATGTAGGATTCTTACTCTATAGAGGGGTAATTAAAGTCTCCCATATGTAGGGTACTAAGTCAGATGACAAGTGTGTCCGGTAGGTCCAAATATGCATTTTGAGCTTCATGGGACATGGAAGATGGCTTATAGCTAGCTAGGATATGATACTGGATTTGGTCTATGGTGATCTGCTCATGGAGGAACCACAGCATGTCATCCTGTTTGAGTTACCTAGAGGTATGCTTGCTATTGATGCAAATCAAGACACCTCCACCTTTAGCCCTCATCTGTGGAGTCACTGGTCTAAAAGTATGGAAGCCATTGAAACCCTGTGCTGCTGGGGTACTCACTACTTCTTTAAACCATGCCTTGGTAACTGCAAAGATGCTTATATTCATGAGTGTGAGGAAAGCTTGGATTTAGGGTAGTTTTTTTGTTATTTAGGCTCCTAGCATTGAACAGTAATACCTTAAGGTTCAGTTGAGTTGATTTTGCTATGTTGGTAGGTTTGTCGATTTGGTATTGCCTAAAAAAGGTACTATGAAGGTAGATAAAGTTTTAGCCAGTATTCAAAAGACTAGACATGACAGTTGCAGATCATCCTTTCACAAAGTAAAGTAATCATTTGAAGATGTCCTACCAAGTTGACAAATATTGAATCCCCTTAGACTGACATTAGAATAACAGCCCATTGTTAAAATCAATCATCTTTTGCTCTTATTGTGGCATCGTCCTTGGTGATGGTAATATGCTGCTCAATGCTAGGTTCATACTAGCCTGCTAAGAGCTCCATAATGTGTCTCTTCATATAGTCCAAGGAGGCACATTTTAGGTAATTTACACCTGCATGGTCGATGATCGATCACACTGGTAACTGTAGTGTAATGACTTGAGCATGTGCATGATTTGGTGGATCCTGGCTCCAGATATGAAACTGTTATCTTCTCCTTTTACTGTCTGGTTTGAGAGGCATCAGTATATCTTACAATGGAGTTCCCTATTACAAGAATTCTGGGAAGTGTGTTTGCCTGCCATAGGGGTTTAGTGCTTGGGGTTCCATTGAGACTCACTGTATATGTGGTGTTCAGTGTTATTTTTTCTGAGTGCCTTTGGACTTGCTGAGGCATAACTTTGCCAAAAAGCAGTCTAGGAGCTCTTTGTTGTTTAGGAAGATTGTATTTAAATGTCTCAGGATACTTTAGTCTGTATATGTGTTGTTTTTTTACGTTAGCTGGGTGCTGTGTGCGTTGTTTTGGCAACCTGTCGTGAGCTTGTATGTTAGAGTTTGGCCTCCAGTGTCATTGTGTAAGTACACCTTTCACTTTCTATGTCTTTTCTTTAAGGATTAAGTGTTTGTTGTTAAACATGAGACGATGGCTACATTGTCTCAAGATGCCCATATCCAACAAACTGGCCTACAGTGAAGTTAGGAAACTGTATATCCATGCTATCCAGTCCTTTGATGGATGACCTACAATGGGGTGGTGTATTGGGTAGAAGGCTAGTAAGGGTGCTTTATTGATGCAGACTAAAAAGGGTGCTTTATTGGGGCAGAGTATGCTAAACAGTAGTAAATTCTATTAATTTTAATGTTTATGCAATATTGAATTATATTAAATCTATAGAGTTTGCTAATAGATATCCCACTATCTGTTTTAAGCTTGTCGGCATGCAAGGTATTTGGTCTATAATATTTCCTTGCAGGGTATAGTTTTATGCATCTTTCTACAGGGAAAGTTTGCTTTCCAGGTATTTACAACCATATAGGGCACTGCACACCTCTGGTGTAGGGTGAACAGCTCCTTGCAAACATGCTGAATTTATAGGAGCACCAAAAAAAAAAAAACAGAAAACTAACTAAAGAACCTTCAGGCTAATAAAACAACTATACTATGAGCCCTTTTGGGTGTTTCCTGACTCAGACAGACCAGGCAAACATTGGCTGCAACAAGATGAGTAAACCCAGTTCCCCTAATGTAAAAACACAGTAAGAGTAACCTGATAGTACAATGCCACAAACCGATTAAATGATTAGTCAAAAATTCCTTCTTGAGGGTGATTTCAAGAAAGTCTTACAGCAATAACAGAACAGCAAAGTACCAACCACTCCAAATAATTTAAGAAAATGTGATTTAGCAATCATAAGTTGTCAAAAGATATAAACTTCTTAAAACAGCACTTTACTTCAAATTTTAATTCGATTCTTCTACACTTTTCTTATATTCAGCTTTCTGTTGCAAGTCTTACAGCATAACACTGGTACTTTTTCAGGCTACCCTTTAACTGCTATGAAGGCCTGCTTGTATTGTTGGTTCAAACCTCCATATGGGAAATAGGCAAATATTCTTGTAGATATACCATTTTTTAGTAATAACAATTTGCTTTTCACTTAGGGTGTCTCATCCACTTTATGGCAGGCTTCTTATTGTTGTTTGGACAGTACCTAATGCAGCTCAGTACTGTATGCACCTGTTTTGCAGGTTTCCTGCAACTGCTCAGTCAGCACCCAGAATTATTCAGAGCTGCATAATGCTTGACCATTTGTAAATGTATTCATAAACTACATACCTCTTTGCTTTTTCTTCTTAATAAGCATGACTTTCCCAAATAATATTTTCAGCATTTTATACAAAACAATATATTTCTGAAGCAATAAAGTTCTCTTCAACAATCATCAGCTGAGTGATTTTCATTTGATTTAAACATGACAACTCAAAAATGCAAGAATTTCTGGTTCATATAGGCAGTATTCATTTTCACTGTTGCCACATTACATAGTCTCAATGTATCTGAACAACTTGTTAACATTTTACTTGTACGTTATAAATCCATCAACCAATCAATTTGTTTTTCACTAAAAAGCCCTCACTTTTGGGTCCCCTCTTTCCAAAATACAGTTTAGTGATGGGCTACAAAATTTCCAAATGAATATTACAGATCAACCGGCAAAATTCAGAAGCACTTGCTCGTTTCACTCCTGTGTCATATAGCAATGCATTTGAATTGTTTCAGAAATATCCCACCAGTGGACCAACCCCATTAGCAATTCAGAACTGTTTCAGAAATGCCATATGATTGTTTTCAGTGGCATTTTAAGTGCAACTCTTCCTCATCACACACCAGTATGCACATTCTTCAGTTGTCTGACTTATTAGCACAATAACCTTCATCAACACACAATTAAACAATTGAACACAGTTTTTAGATTGCCAGAACATTTTTCTAACCCTCTGTATATCAGTTACTGATTTCCACTTTTAACTACACTTTTTCCCACACTTTGAACTTCTTTGGGTACTTTCCACAGCTTTTACCCAAATCACAGGTAAATTGATAGCACAATGCTCTTTAGTTTATTGATTTTTAGTTCAACATTTAAAATGTGGTTTGGACATTTAACAGAAAATTTGTCATATTTACTATTTTCCCTAATAATTTATTTTTATGTAAATGCTTCACACTGAAAGAACATTTGTCCAATACTTTGCTATAGTCATTGGTTATATTTTGGTAACAGCCTTTTAATTATTTCTTATCACTTTGCCAAAACACATAATTTGTTTTATTTATTTATTTATTGACATTTGATTACCAGGAAACTTCAACTGGGTAGACGTCGATTTTTAGGGGAAGCCTGGGGAGAAAAGCTGTAAATTATTACAAAACATTTGAAGAACAATAATTTCACAATCTTCAAAAATAAAACAAAAACATCTGCAGTTTAAATAATTATAACAAATTAGACATAACATCAAAATGTTGGTTAAGAATTAATATAAGTTATATGACCATCATTTAATACATAGACACATTTTAGACAGTTTGTAGAGAAAGTAAAGGTAAGCTAGCCTAATATAAACAGGAACTGCAATATGAACTGAAGGAAAACAGGCTTATGGTATGTTTTGAGAGAAAGTCAGGGAAGATAATTTGATAGAAGTAAGGAAGTAAATGAAGAAGGGAGAGTGAGAAGGTATAAGGAATGAAAGGTACTTGTTCACATTTAGGGATACAGTTTTCCTGGTTTATTCAAGAACAGAACCAGATTTTTGCTAGGAAGTCTTTTAGAGTTGTTTTGAAAGATAGGAAGGAGGGTACTGACCTGATGGATACAGGTAAGGAGTTCCAGGCCTTAGTAACTTTGTATGAGTACAGAGAATGCCCAGCAGATTTGATAGATTTGTAGACAGACAGGAGTTTTTCGTAAGCACTTGTCATTTTTCCACTGTTTGACATGATACTTTGTCAGAGTTATTTAACACTGCTTCTAGCTGCTGTCTATTTCTTCTTCTTGGTGTGCAAAAGAAATGCTGTCATTATATATAATATTCAATTAAGAATTTGGTTACAGAGAAGCCATTTAAGATAGTTCTTCACAGGGCTTGTAAAAATTTATATGAAAATAGTGTTTGAAAAAAGAGAGAGAAAAAATCGATCCAGAAAATAAAAATAGAGTGAGCAGGAACTAAAGGAACAGGTGGCTGCTTTTATAGCTGCAAATAAAGAGGAGCAATCATGCAATTTGTTTGGAAAAAATAAATCATACTAGGCCAGGATGTGAGCTCTTTGAAACGAACAATATCACAAAAACAGCAGCAATACAGAGTGGAAAGGCTGTAAGGAAAGGTACGCAATCTGTGTGAAGTTAAAGCAGCAATTAAAGATGAATTGCATACACAGATGTACAGTGTACAAAACCTAACAGAAATAACAAAAAGGTAGTAAAAAAAGATGGATGATCTTAAAAATCACTTAAGAAGGAGTAGCATTAGGTTAAAATGAACATGAGAAAGAGAGAGAGTAAGACAGTGAAATGCAGCTTTATGTAAAGCAGCTGTTACAGGAGGGATCTGTGCTTCCAGGAAATCAAGAGTCACTTATAGAGAGGATAGAATCATGCTACCAGGAAATTAAGCAGCAAAAAACAGACTCAGGCATGTCTGGTCATGTTTCTATTGCTTTGCTGTAAAGGAAAAATACTTAAAATTATCCCATTTGCAGATATTTTCATAAAGTTGGTTGAGAATTGCTTGCAGACATTCTATAAGAGGAGAAAAGCTGTGCTGGGCAGTATTAAAATAAGCAAAGAATGAACAGAACATTGGCATGAGTGACAATACCCTGCAATTCAGGAAGAACAGCGGGGCGGGGAGTAGTTTCAGGAACACAATATTGAGCAAGTATCATAGCTATCCCAACAATGTAGGCAGAAAAAAATGAATTGCCCGTGAAACATGGACTGGGAGAAAAACCTTAGAGTAGTGATACAGACACAATGTTAGAGCATTTGGTGTCAGATGTTGAAACCCTACAGGCAGTAAAACAAGACCAGGAACTGAAGAGAGCCTGTGTGCCAGTAAAAGAGACAAACAGAATTAAACAAATCATAAAATTAACTGCAAGGAGATAAGGCAGGAGACAAGTTAGTGAAGGGAAAAGAAGTGAAGAATTATATCAATCAGAAAGAATAATGAGAAACCTATTTCAAGGGAGATATAGGCACAAAACAAGAGAATGGAGCAGAGACAGAGAAGAAAGAACTTGAAGGACATGAGAGAACAATGTGTTGGATGTTTCACATGACTCAGAAGAGAACCTCTAGGCAAATGAGGGGCTATACAAACTGGGCAGAAGCATTTATGATGGATGTCAGTGGAAGATGTGGAAGACAGGGATACAGATGGAATGAAAGTGACCAGAGAAAAAGAGAAACAATAAATAATTGGAAGACACTGTCAATGAGGTGACTATGGACAGGGTAGAAAAGTTGCATTAAAGAGAACAGATCCCAAGGTAATACAACATGAAAACTTTACAAGCAATAGGAGGAAATGAAGAAATTCGTGGGCAACAGTATGCAATACAGTCAAGGGAAGCATAGATATAAGCCACCAAGGTAAGTGATTTTAAGTGAGATATTGTCAGAACTACTTAATGATGTATACTACCTTGTAGTAAACTGAATAGAAACAAGTAATTGTTGCCTGTGTAACAACTGGGGTGGGGGAGGTGCATACAAAAGAATGTCTGGGGAGAAACAGGTGAAAAAGAAAGCAATGAATTACCCATAAATAAATGGGAGTAAGTAAAAAAGGACAAAGCTGTAAAACTGCAAAGAAAAAAAAAGTGCTGGACAATCACACAAATGTATACAACACTGGTATGAAATACTGGGAAGGGGAGACCAATGAATGGGAGAACTGTGATATAAAAAGATTATGACATCAGTCTTGGAAAGTACATGTGCAGACCATAGTCATGCTCACGCAGGAGCCAAAATCAGGGATTCAGAGGCCAGAGATGAGGAGAAGGGGTCATGGGGCATAAGTAAAAAACAAAGAACACAACATCCAGCTCTGGGGTAGGCCTGTAACAAGGGTTCTGCCAGATGGCAAAAAAAAAAAGGAAGTAGGGAGAAGTATAAAAAAATAACATGGAAAAGGCAGATCATTACATGGGACCTTTTAGGCTCATCAAATCATATCATAACAAGACAAATTCAGTAACAGATAAAGGAGATGGTGAGGCATTGTTCTTTTAAAAGAGACAAAACTAAAAATCAGACAGGGGAAGAAGATACCATGCTATGACTACCCAAAATGGAGAGATGGACAAAGAAGGCCGGTAGATGAAAGTACATTTTGCAGGGTACATTGGATAATCACAGAAAAAAAAAGAGAAAATATAATAACATAAGGGTAAAGGGATCACGTCATAGAGAAGGGTTGAAGGTGCACAATGGACAACAGAAAGCCTATTTGCAACAAACATGGATAAAAAAAGATTCCACAGGAAATTTTTATGCACAGGCAATATATGTAATGAAGATAATATGTGGGACTACAATGGGACCAGAGAACCAGAAAAAGCAGCTTGTATGGAAGAATGGAATATAACAAACAGATGTGACAAGTAATAGAATGAGGAATGAAAGAAGGTGAGTGACTGGACATATGAATTGAAAGGTAACCTCCATTCAAGAGGGAATAAACCTTTACAAAAAACATTTTGGTACAGGCTAGTAGGTTAGACAGGTTTTTAGGTAAGGACTACCTCATGGAATTAATGGAAGAGATACAAACATGTAACAGTGTATCAGAATATGCAACCGTCATCTGTATGCTAAGTGTGTATGAATATATAACAGTGAGAAGTAGATGTAGTAGGCTACTTATAAATGGAAGGAAAAATAGGATAATGAAAGACTGCAAGGACTAGTACAGGAGTCCATGCAGGATAATATGAAAGGCAAAGACAAACCGGAAGAGCAATGGTTTGGATAGGATAGAGGTCATTGTCAGGGGAAAATGGAAGAGCGGACAAGAAAAGAAGAGCAGGAATGAAAGGTGGTTGAGGATCCAGCTAGAGAGAGATGGAGGTGGGAAAGAAGAGGAAGGAAGAAATGAAAGTAGAGAAGAACTGCTACATATTAGATAAAAAGCAATAAGAATGGAATTAGTAAAATTATTTCACAGTATAACATTTCAATGAAGGAACAATGGATAGTGAGGGGAGGCAGAAGGGAATCAGCTGGTCAAGAAATACAAAAAGAAGTGAGCAGAAATGAAACAAAAAAAAAAGAAGCAGGCAGACAGAGAGGCATGGAGGACAACTACCACAGCAATTTACCTCTGTAAACTTCACTCACCTAACCATCGACAACGGGGGCAACTCAGGATAAATATGGCTAGGATTATAAGGGGTCTAGGACCATTAGCCTAGTAACCTCCTATGAAACAATGAAGATATGAGCCCATGAACAAGGAGAGAAGATGGAGAATATTTAGGAGACAATGAACTAACTAAGGAAATATTTAAGGATTATTATTGGGAAATTTACAAAGAAGATGAAGATACAGTTCTTTCAAAATGGGTCTGGGAACATTGCAGAGAGATATATACACTGGAATATGGACAAAGAGACAAGCTGAATGCTGAGGTGACAAAGGATGAGAAAAGGAAAACCATACACCTCCTTGATATCTACAAAACTAAAAAGTACATTGGAAAGTCCCTTCATAAGTACTCAGTACCTCATGTCTGACACACGTCCTCAATATAAGAAACATTTCCCAAATGCATCTGTTTAAATGAAAACTAAAACACTATCTACAAAAGAATCTGTCCTGCCCATGCCAAGCCCCCACATGGCAACTGTTTCACTTACTCATCTTCTACTCTATTTTGATCTGTCACCTCTTTTTTGTCTTTTTTCTCTCTGTTATGTAATTCAATTTTTCCCTCCTCTATTCAAAACACAAAAGTTATTCTAATGCTATATCTCTTACGTTTAAATACTGAGAGTACCTCTTATATATTGTATATTTTTGTAAGGTTTTTTTTCGTTATATTGCAGAGTACTGTGCTGTGAACTGTGTCCTATATATTTATGTTATGTGCTCGTACATTAGACCAACATGTATTTGTTTTATCTTTTGCATGATTGCAAATTGTCTGGAGCTTTTCTCCTTGGGTCTCCACTGAAAATGGGCCCTAACTCGGTTAACAAATGTCAAATAAATACATTTGATGAAGAGGAAAGCTCTCTGGTCAGATGGATTTTCCCTAAAATTCTAGAAATAGGAGTACAGGAAATTTTGAAGATTCTAGAGGAGGAATACAAGGCAACAGAAGAATCAGGCAAAACAGGACAACCATGATACGTAAAGTGCGAGGACAAAATAAGGAACTAGGAAATTATAGGTTTATCTCTTTGATTAATTTAAACATTATGAATTTGACAAAAGTATTGGCAGAAACACTGAATGAATTATTGCGAAAATATTACAAGCAGAGCAAAGTGAAGGGATGGAAGGCAAAAAATTGTTACGACCTGCTGTAAGAACAGAAGTAGGACGAGAAAGGTGGGATTGTGCTTCTTTTAACCTATAAAAGCCATTTGATATGTGAGGTAGAAATTCATATGGAAGACACTGCAGCAAAGGCAGGTAAGGGAATTGTTACTAGAGTGTATACAGGCTGTATGCTATCACCTAAACATGGAAATACAAATAAATGTAGGAGTATCTGATGAGACAAGGATATACAGGGGACCAGGCAGGAGTGCCTGCATTCTGTAGACTGGTTCACCTGTGTTATCAAGAAGTTGGCAAAGGAAGTTAGACATAATTTAGCAATAGTGGAAGAAAGGAGGGGATAAAACTGAAGTTTGTGTTATATGTGGATGACTGCATGATAATACCTGGAGATGTGGCTGCAGTAATGGAAACTATAAGAGAGACATTAATGAAGTTTAGTGAAATGGTGTACTCAGATGCAACAACAAAGTGACAGTGGTAGTGCGTCTAGGAAAAAAAGAGGGGGAGTGGAGATGAAATGAAAGAGAAAGAGTTCCCCAAGAATGTAAGGCTGCATGTTGGGATCATGGTGAGAGACACAATAGAGAAAAGAATGTAAGGGATACTCTTCAGAGTGGGAGCGACTTATACATCACTTAGGATAATTAATACAGCAAGGATGATGATGCTATCAATAATCTTCTACCTAATTAGCAACATACAAATAGACCTCTGGGGGAAAAGGCTACAACAAATGCAAAAAGACATAGATGAAGGGGCAATAAAGGCATGGAGAAAAGAGTGAATAAGAAAAGTAGGGCAGCATTTTCCTGAATATCCGTATGTAATCAGTGACATGTTACATCATTCATTTTACTAAAAGAGAGGAGAAGGAGATTAAGCAAAAGAGAGTAAGGGAGGAGACATGGAAAAAATTACTAAAGAACATGAGTGAACCGACAGTATAGGAACTGGGATCTATGAAGTGATGTGAATGAAACCCCAAAAACTATTGGAAACAGAAGGGAGGGGCAAGGATAGGGAGGAAAAATGAAGGAATCTAGTGGAAAAGTGAAATGGCTCAAGTGGAGTATTTGCTACGCAGAGAAAAGGATAATGGGAAAGTTTTAAAACAATGTAGACATCACTGCAGAAATAGAGGATACCAGAGACCTGATTGTGGAACTTCCAGATACTCAAGGAAACTTGAAAAGAATGCATAGAGAACAACAGGAGAAAGGAAAAGGTAAGAAAGCATAGTGACAGAAGACAGGATGGCATCCAGAAGAAAGTGGAGAGGTTATGGAGGCAAGGGACTAAACAGATCTAGAAAGAGTTAAGTGAATAAAGGAGCAATTGCCATAGAAATGAGAATGGGAAAGAGATGTGAAATGGAGGATGGAAGGACTGGAGTTGCTGAACACTGGCAGAAAACAACTCGGAAAGTAAGACATATGCAAATATTACATGTAGCAGAAGATCAAACCCAAGAATGCTGCACAGATGGTATTTAGCTACTATGAGACTGGAAAAGAAGGGAAGGAAGCAGAATATTAAACAGTGGAGTTGTCAGGAGAAAGAGACAAGAATGATACATATGCTTAGGAACTGTGATTTGGCAAAAGACATCTGGAAGCAGGAACTAAAGATTTGGAGAGACATTTTTCAAGTGGAAGCAGAACATATTTGGGAATTCTATATATGAGATGTAATGAAAAAGGAAAGCATCTGAAAAAAAGAAGACATCAGGCTGCTAAGTACTCAAGTTGAAGGAAGGGAAGGTAAAATTTAAATGAAGTGAAATGAGAGGTTAGAATACTAGAATAGTGAAAATCATACCAGGAGAAAGGAGATGGCAAACCCAAAGGAAACCAATGGGGTGGGGATATGGATATATGGACAGGTTAGGAAATATAGCGGTCAACTTCTAATAAGATATGGTACAGCATGCATGAGGATTGCAAGAAGTTCTAGTTTCTTCCAATGGGCCTCCATTACAGAATATTTAGGGTATTGATTAGTGGTTGGCACCTTGGTTGAGATGCTTACCTCATATACAAGAAGTGCAGTGTTTGATTCTCACCAAAATAAATTGGCAAGGCTTAAAAAGGCCCACAATGGCAGTTAGCCTAGTACTTGCATATGAACCTACAAAGTGAAAACTCTACCTTGCCTGGGTCTTTCTTGCAGATTTTACTGAATAGTTTGTCTTTTTACCCTTTGGACGTGATGTTATTTGGAATTTGTGCAGGCAGACTAATGTTTATGGACAACTCCAGTCCTTCCATCCTCCATTCCACATCCCTTTCCCATTCTCATTTCTATGACATTGCCCCTTTATTCACTTAACTCTTTCTAGCTCTGTGTTTCTAAAGTATAGCCAAACAATCCACTTATGTTGTACCAATGAGGTCATAAAAAGGCCAAAATGTGGCATGCCTACAGATAGTGGGATTTGGATTTATTGGACTGGATGTATTAAGTAAAATGTTATGGGCATTCAGAAGTCATGTAGCTGCAAAATTGATATATATCCTTAAGTGGTCATTTGCTTATATTCCATGAGACTACACTACTGGAGGTTTGAGGCATTATAGTGAGAAGATTATAGCTTGTCTGAGTCTTTCCTGCAGTTTTTACTGAGTCATTTGTCAGTGCGACATTTTTACTCTTTGTTTGGATGTTATTTGAGATACTTTGCATGCATTCTTATAGTTGTGGGCATCAGCTTTGATTTTAAGTTCTGTTTTTCTAGAGTATAACCAAACAATCCACTTAGACTATACTAATGAGGTGGGAAAAGTGCCAAAACATGACATGTCTATAGCTAGTAGGGTTTGGCTTTGTTGGTCTGAATGTACTCATAAAGAGTTAAATGTAAAAGGTCATTGGCATTCAGAAGCCATGTAGCTGAAACTCTGGCATGTCCACATATATTTGTATATATTCAATGGGCCAGCACTAGAGGAGGTTTAAGGTACTACACTGTGAAGACTAACTTGGTTGAGTCTTTCTTGTAGTTATAACTATATCTCTCTCTTTCGTTCTCTCTATAAATATATATATATATATATATATATATATATATATATATATATATATATATATATATATATATTATTGAGAGAGATATTTGTGTGTGTGTGTATATATATATATATATATATATATATCTATATATATATATATATATATATATATATATATATATATATATATATATATAGATATAGATACACACACACACACACACACACACACACACACACACACACACACATGAATATATATATATATATATATATCTCTATGGGATCAGCACTAATTACAGAAGGAATTATTAGCGGAAGCACAAACAGCTGGGCATACGTCCGCGAAAGTGCTTTTTACTGAAAAAGTACTTTCACGGAAGTATGCCTGCATCTAGATGGAGTCGTGCAGGAATGACCATTCTGAAGATCATACTACGGTGCAGGTAAGGGAATATTCCCTTTTCCTCACTGTAGTGTGATCTTGGAGTGAGAATATTAAAGTAGGAGGGGTGGGGGTACAGGGGGGCTTGGCCCCCTGCATAAAAGTAGATTTATTTATTTATTTATTTTTAACACACTTTAACAAAAGTGCTTTTTTGGTGAAAGCGCTTTTGTTAAAGTGTGTTTGGTGGTTGTGGACTCGGACTATTGAACTTTCGTTCAGTAGTCCTAGATCTATATATATATATATATATATATATATATATATATATATATATATATATATATACATACATATAGATTGTGTGTGAGTGTGAATGTGCATGTATATTTAAACTTGCCATTTTATATAATCAAGAAATAAAGGTGGCACTAATTCTATCATTTCAACTGTTGGACACATTGCACTTTTTTTCTAGAAAAAAATGTTATAGAAAAATCATTTGCATTCTGGAACTACTTTATTCATATTCTCAGCAGCTGCCAGCCTTGGTTTGTACCTACCTGTAGGGTGGCTACAGCGTTACTGTCCCTAACAAACCACAACTCTAATCCTTTTAAAATGTAGAAGTAGTTTAGTCTTATTCTGACTTGCAATCAAGCTATCTGTAGTCCACTCCCTTTCACCAGGAACATGGCAAGGAAATGACATGTTGTGTTTCAAAGATTTGTGTCAAGAGCATTACTTTCCATCAGCTTTGCCAACAATATGCATGCAGCTTTTCTGTCTATAAGTTGTTCAGTTTGCAAATGATTTGAATATGATATACTCAAGAATAAGCTTGTCATATTCCCAAATTAGCACCATTATGCTTGCAGCTATGAAAAAAGGTGGTTATTCACAGTCAGACTGTTTGTGTATGTCACTAAAAACATTTACTAATCTTACACCTTCACATAAACTGGTAAGTGATCTATAATTAATAATTATAACATTTAGTGCTGTCATAACTGGAGTGTCTCTTCGTTAAAGTACTTAAGATTGTTTTTTCATGACAGTGAATGGTAACATACTACTCATGTTTATAATAATATCACAAACACTCAGAAATTGCCATGGTCTCTTTCCTTTGCCAGAAAATTGCTCACATCATTTGCAAGAGCAACGACATTCATTCTTCTGCCAAAGCTCTTGATTTTTTTTTCTTTTTTTTTGTCATTTACCAATCTTACCAAATGCATTTTCTAATGTAAAACTCATTTATACTTTACCTGTTTGGAGTGCACTTTCCATATCAGGCGCATTACCATCTTCCACTTAAACAGCTCCACTGGTCACACCTTCAGAGCCATATTGAGACATCTCTGAGGTTGAGGTTTCATAAATATACAGACTATAATGGCAAGCAATACCTTGTCTAGCCAAGAACCAAAACACACTGACAAAAAAATAAGGTGTGCAAACATTGTTAACCTCAATACCATGATGAGCAGTTGTCATTCCTGGATTCAAAATATTGCTTTCATGCCCCAAGAGATGAAAGGGTCATCATAATACTTGCAAAACCTAATCAACTCTGTCTTTATTTAAAAATGTGACAAATCATAACTGAATTACTTAAAACAGCGTCAGATGTGGAACTATATGACTGATAATGACAGGCAGGCACCAATCGTCTTTCTTCCCTTTTTGGACGTGGGATTAGGATGTCACATTAATAGACAATGGGCCGGATTCACGAAGGCTTGCACGGAGTCTTAGAGTAGAGTAAGACTCCATGCAGCCATCATGTCCGACAAGCGATCCAGGAACAGCCTGTAGGGGCGTGTAAGAGAGCTCCTAAAATGGCTCTTACATGGACAGGGCAGGGATATGCAAATTACCTCAATTGCAGGCAAAAGGCATGCAAATGAGGTAGATTTGTGATCCAGGAAACCTGAACCTGTCAGAGTAAGAGCAGTGTTATTTGTATTAATGTACTCAGTTGACAACTGAGTACCATTCTGCAAATAGAAAAACGGAGCCATGACAGCTCCAAATAAAGGTTGCATCCAGTGCAGGAAGCATGCCAATGGCCAAATATATGGTCATGTGAAATGTTTCCTGATTCAATATGAAAATAATAATATTTTATTTTTTTTCGCCGATTTCTGATGTTTAAGCATAGCGCAGCGCCGCGCAAACGGGGTGCACTCTAAAACCCAGAATACTAAAAATTAAAACCCACAAATGTGGATTTTATTGAAATTGTTAATGTACAATGCAAGGGAATGGCAGGCTGTAGACAATATGCCCACCGAGTAGAGGTTGCTAAGGGGGGAAGCTCAGTCTAAGACATGTAACCAAGCATTAGTAGGCAATCCTATATAAATGAGCATTAGTATAGTGATTCACAAGTTTACATAGCAAATGAGCACAATCAGTGGAGTATAGGAGTAGGATATGGGGAGTAACAGAGTAGAAGATAGGTGACATCATGAGGGGGTATGTATTAAAGAAGTGAAACTCATTGGAGCAGAGTGGCATGTGTCAGCTGTCATTCACACATCATGGAAAGAGGTGTGTCAACAGGTAGGCTAGGGAAAGGCAAGAAATGGAAGGTGTATGCCGTGGATAACACCAAAGTTTCTTGCTGAGCGGGTATGCGCGCGTGCACGTGTAAACCCGAGTAAAACAGAGTGTGCGTGTGTAAGCATGAGTACGCGTGTTTAAACCAGAGTAAGCATGTATAAGGCTGTTTAAAGAGTTGTAAGCATGTTTGTGCTGGTGTGTGCACATTTTAACCCAAATAAGCAAGTTTTAGTCCATGTAATCATGTGTGCACGCATTAGCTGCTGTGCATGTGTTTGTGCTTGTGTTCATGGTGCTCCCCCCTCTGAGGAAACAGAAAGGAAAAAGTAAGCACAACAAATAGTAGGAAGCTACCAGGGAGTACTAGCAGAGCTAGCAGGTGAAAACTATCAGAATCAGGCAATTACATAGGCAGTACACTAGCCCAGCCCAGCCTAGCACTTAAAACTCTGCAAACAACAGTCCATTATGTTTCTCACAACAGACACTGCAGTAAGCTAATAGAAGTGAAAAGTGAAAAAGCTTTACTCAGACAAAGAAATGTTAGGGGCTGCCATTGCTGTTATAAGGCAACATATGCAACATGCTGAGGGTGGTGACAATGGAAATGCTGCTGGACAACCAACAGTGAGGAGACGGAGAAAAGTGTACAGGCCCATGGTAACCTACCAGGGGCTACATGAGCTGGAGATAGTGGAGCGCTATAGAGTGGACAGAGACCTCCTGCAGTAAATTGTTGAGCTGTGCATGCCACACCTCACACACAGAACCAACAGAGGGGAACCCATCCCAGTGGAAACCAAGGTATGTGTTAGCCTAAGAATATTAGCAACAGGTACCTTCCAGAGACCAGCTGGTGATATGATGGGGATATCACAGGCATCAGCATCCAGGGTACTACACCAGTTCCTGGATGCCATGTCAGCACATGTCGGTGATCATGTATATTTCCCCAATTCCCGTGAGGTATTGGCCAGCAATATGCATCTCTTCCAGCAAATAGCGGAATACCCTGAAGTAGTGGGTGCAATAGACTGCACGCACATGCACATCAAAGCACCAGCCGGCGAGCTGGGTAGGGTCTACTTCAACTGCAAGGGCTTCCCCTCCATCAACTGCCAGGTCGTGTGTGATGCCCAGGACATAATACTGATTGTGTGTGCAGGCTGCCCTGGAAGCTACCATGATTCCCATATCTGGCATCTGACGGAGCTGTACCAGACATTTGCCAATGGGGACATCCCACATGGTCACCTTGTGGGGGATGCTGGCTATGCACTGGAGCTGTGGCTGATGACACCCATCAGAAATGCACACAGACCTGAACAGGAACGCCATAATGAGGCACACGCACAAACAAGTAATGTAAACAAGAGTGTGTTTGGGCTGCTCAAGTCACGGTTCCGGTGCCTGGACACATCTGGTGGAGCCTTGCAGTACTCACCAACTACATGTACCCAAATTGTCATGGTATGTGCTATGCTACATAATATGATCCTGTGAAAACAGCTGCAGCAGGACCAGCATAAGCCTGGGCCAAACAGCCCCCCACCATTGCCAAGACCATCACAGGCAGAGCGTGACACGGAGGAGGAACAACCTGAGCCTACCCCAGTAGGCAGAAGGAGGCGTGCCCAGTATGCTTTGGCCTTGGTAAAGAGGCAACGCATAGCACATACACTGGCTCAGTAGGAACTCTGGAAATGATAACTCTCTCCGACTCACACATATAGTAAAAGGGATGCCTAGGTTAACACTACCTGCTTTCAAACATGTACAGGGAGTGTAGTATGTGCATCCGACATAGGCAGCCATGCAGCACCACCTAAGGCATGATTTCCATGCGTTAAGCAATATAAAGCAGTGCTAAACAGCATTTACCACCATGTAGTATATGCAAACAAAATCACACATGCCAACTAGCACAACTGTGGTCAATGTTCTGTAATATTGGGCAACGTCCAGCTATGTTGGTGAATATTGAGCAATGTCGGACAAACCTGGTCTAAGTAGGGCATAGCTGAACAAAAGCCAACATGCTCATATTTGCTTAACTGGCCCTTAAGCAGTCAGGTCTGCTCAGTATGAAAATATAAAGCAGTGATGGGCCTCTAACCCAGGATACTGTGCACTATAGCCAAAGTACTGAACCACTAAACCATGACAGTATTGCAGTGGTCAGCCTGTATGAAAGAATGTTGATAAGTCTATGCAAAGTATTTCATGGAAACCCTGCAGGCACAGCATAATCCTTGTCGAGTTATGACACAAAAGTGAGTCCTGCAGTGAGAACAGAACCTGACTTCCAACACACACAGTATAACTGTTAATATCGGTCATGTTCGCACACATCAACCAATGTAGTTGATCTCAGATAGCAACATACTGAAAGGTCACACTGGGCATGCTCACACACTTGAATAAATGAGACAAATGTCAGGCAACAAAACACAGAATGGCAGAACTGGGCATGCTCACACACTTAGGCCATGTCTGAGTACAACAGTGGGCCACGCATATTTAGCAGTTGCATGTGTTAACCCAGGAACCTGTCACTATACAGCAAAACGCCCTGTGCACACAGTTATATGACAACAGACACATCTATAATATAGTGGAACCCTGTCATAATCAAATATGTTCTGCAGATACCAAAGTTGTTCATAGAAACTGGTAAAGCAAAGATGAGTTGGGAGGGTGGCCTGATGTTTAAGGTGTTTGCCTTCCAAACACCAGGTGCAGGGTTTGAATCTCACAAGGGATAATTGGCTCAGCGTACAATAGCTCGTAAAATTCAATGGTTCTTTAGGGAGGGTGGCCTAATGGTTAAGGTGTTTGCCATACAAACACAAGGTGCAGGGTTTGAGTCTCTCAAGGGATAACTGGCTAGGCTTAAAATGGCTCGCAAGGGAAGTTAGCCTAGTACTAATCTATGAACCTATGAACCTATAAAGACCTGCAAACAGTATCAGCAATAAATATTGTGCATCTTGAACATTAGCATAGGTTCAGAGGTTGATACTAGGCTATTTTCCCTAGGGCATGTACAAGCCTAGCCAGAGTGTGTTTGGCATTCACAACCCTGTCAGATTACTACACTGTGTGGTTGAATAGTAGGTCACACAAGATAGCCCATGTACATTTAGGCTAGTGTGCCTCTGTCTAGCAGGGACACAGAAGATATCCCAGGGGTAAAAATACGTCATCAAGATGTCTCCTGTAGGTGTGTAGCTGGTCAGTGGGTGGCTCTGCCTATGTGAAACTGGGATTACATTCTGGAGTGAGTGGAGCCTCTGGGATGAGAATCTGTCCCTCCACAATGTCCTATTAACATCTGTGCTGAGGTATACTTCCCTGGAGTGTGTAGCTCCAAGGGAGTCGGATATCCTGATGTGGAGCATGTCCAGTAATTCTGGGTTGGGTATATCTGTAAACAACAGGCACACATCATATCTGAGTAGGTGGTAAGTGACTGAGTAGAGCTGGAGTTACTGCATCTTAACTGTGCAGGGCATCTGTGTGAGTCCCTAGATTGGCTTGGTGAGGAACTTCCGTGGCGAGTACAGTTGCTGCAGGTGTTGGGTAAGGTACACCCCAAATGTGGCATTGTAACCAAGCATGGATGTGATGAGTATAGGGGCACAATGACCTCACTCGATCTAGATGTGAAACCATATGGGATAAGGTGGCCCACATAGAAGGTGTGTCCAACCACTTTGGCAATGTGAATGTTAAAGGCGACAGTACGAACAAGTCATGTCCCCAAACCCCTAACAACTCCTACCATATGTAATGGAGTACTACCTATGTGGTAATGTGTGGGCATGTTGTTATTCCCAAAGGGGATGACTATGCAACTAATGGCATTTAGCTGTAGGCCATGGCTCAGGCACCAGTCATCCATCTCTGTGAGACCCTATTTGAGTATGCATGTGGCAGCTGGAGAGTTGATCATGGCACCTAGTTTGCAGTCAAGTGCAAACATGTTCAGCCATATTCCCCCTGTGGTAGCCTGTACATCAGACAAATATATACTGAACAAGAGATGTCCCAGGACCGAGCCGTGTGGGATGCCACGTGTAACTGGTGTATAGTCAGACATGGCACCTGCAATTCTGACCATGTGGGTGCTATTCCTGATCCAGGTATCAATCCATCGTGTGAGATATGTGTCCATATCAACGCTGGTGAGCCTATGCATAATGGCCCAGTGGGTTATTGTGTTGAAGAGTTTTGCAAGGTTCAGGTAGGCTGTGTGGACAGCCATCCCTATGTCGATGGACCTGTTAGCCATTTAAAGAATACAAACAGGTTCAAGAGGCAAGATCTGCCCACAACACCACTGAAATGTGTAGGACACAGTGTCTGTAGGTTCCCGATGTCTATGTGTATGAGTCCCATGACAATACGCTCCATAGCTTTGCAGAACAGGCTACTTAGGCTTATAGGGCAATATTGTCTGTGGTCCGTTGTGGCACCAACTCTGTGGAGTGGGACCACTGTCGCTGTATGCCATTCCTTGGGTACATATCCTGTGGTAACTCCGATACTGAACAGTGATGTAATGTGAGGGTTGCGTCCGTCATGATGCTCGTGTAAGATGCAGGCTGGGACACCATATGGTCACATTGATACTGTGATGTATGCTTTGGGGAGGGCAGCACTCACCTGTTACTGTGTGATGTCAGGGAGGTTATACTTTGTTGGGATGGATAATTGCTCCTTAGGGGGGATGGGTGGGAGACATCTGCACTGAACCTGTTTGCCAGGATGTTGGCAATGCCAGTGGGTTCAGGGTAGGTTTAGTCAGTAGGCAGTAACTCACAGCATATCAGTGAGTGTCCACCCAGGTTCCTGACATAAGTGAAGAAGGCCGTGTGATAGTCCTACATGTCTGTTGCAATTGTCTGTTAGAAGCGGTCCTTAGAAAAGTTCATGAGTGATTGTAGCTGCCTGCTAGTACAGATCACAGATGCCTTCCCAGTCTGGGATTGTGCTCTATCATGTAGAAGCTTCCTCCTGATGTTGTACAGCTTATTAATGGCTGGGGTCTACCAGACAGGTCCCCTGCCATTGGAGTAGTGAGTCATGTTGTTATTTGGGATAGCACAATCCATGCAGTCCACTAGGTGTCCATAGAATGTGTATGTAAAGGATGCAGCAGTGTGAGCCATATTTGCCACTGTCTCAGGGTCTCTGAAGGATACCACCTTGCTTTGGTGAAGTGAGACGTTGGCTCATGAGAAGTTCACCAAGATTACCCAGGATGGGTGTGTGGAGGGTATATGTATGTCCAGTGAGATAGATGTATGTTCTGACCTTACCAACGAGGGGTATATCGCTGGTGCGTAACATAGAGTACCCATGTTGGTGATGATCAGGTCCAATATGTATTCCCCTTGTGGCTGTGCTGACTGGTTGTGCCATAGCATACAAGTCTACAAACTGTAGCGACTGTTGCTTGAGGGTGTTGGGGCTTGAGTAGTATCCCCAGTCAATATTTGTGTATATGAAGTCACACAATATAATGGTGTTTGTGGAGACCTTCATATTCTCCATAGTTCCAACGAAAGCCGAGTGTGGTTCCTGAGGTTGGGAGTGTGTTCTGTAGCAGGCAACAAACTGAAAGGCAGTATTGCACAATGGTAGTTGTATATGTATGGACTGTGATGCTTTGTGCAGTACTACTAACCCGGAGGTGTGTGTATCTGTGATGTATATGGATACTCCCCCTAGTTGTGTTGTCTGTTCCAACTCTTGCTGTCAGACAGCATGGTATGAAACATAACCTGGTAGTGCTGCTGTGCATAAGCGAGCCTGAACCAGGCGTCTGTCAGTGCACAGATATCGCTATCCTCCATACTGAGGAGAGTCCTGAGTGGCCACAATATGAGGTTAACACAACTGTTGTTGAGCAGCATTACCCTTAGTTTCATTTAACCTGTAATGTCTATGGAGGTGGGTTTGTCTTCTGAGCCCTGCTTAAAAAAGGCACTATGGTGGTAGCAAGAGCCTTAGCCAGCATTCCAAAGTCCAAGGATGACAGGTGCAAGCTGTCCATAGTGAAGCTACGTGGCATGTTGAGCATGTCACCATAGGCTGACAGACACTCTATCCCCTATGAATTAAACAAATTTGTTAGGCAACTGTTAAATGTGATATCACCATCCTACAAATACAGCAGGAGAAGGGAAACCAGCCAGTAAAGCAAATAGTGTGCCGTGTTAATGCGTGTCTCTCTCTAGTGTCATAGCATCATTAGGTAGGGGTTTGAATCCTGCAAACAGTGAGTGTGTGTGTGTGTGTGTGTGGGGTGTATATGTGAAGTTTCCTTTGAGAGGTGTCCCCTTTTTGGAGACTGGGAAAACTCACTAAAAGAGGTACATTCCTCTTTGGAAAGTCTGATGATGTCACCATCCTACAAATACAGCAGGAGAAGGGAAACCATCCAGTAAAGCAGCTAGTGCACTGTGTTAATGCATCACTCTCTAGTATCATAACATAGCTAGATAGGGGTTTGAATCCTACAAATGCTGATTGTGTGTTTGTCACTGTTGGTCAATGCGGTGTGGGTTTTGCTTTTACTATGGTATGACATAGTATGATTACAGCAGTAAGTGCATTGCACACATCAGGTATCTGCGTGGCAAATATATATGTGTACATGTCCCCTCAATCAGTACATAGGTGTGAAGCCTGCATACTACATGAATACATTTGTTTCCATTGACAGGTTGTGCTGCTGCTTCTCAGATCATAGGTCACATATGTATGTATGTGACAAGGCCGTCCACTGTCGTGTTCTGTGGCCAAGGTCATCTGTGGCACACACACCAATGACAGTTAATTAAGAGTAGTGTGAGTGAGGGTATATGCCTGGGGTATATGTCAGAATGGACAGTCTTTATAGGTGTACGACTGTCTTGTGGATATGCATTCAGGCCTCTAATGTCTTATGTGATACACCTTGGGACTTCACAATCCCTATGGATATGTGAATACCAAGGGACACCTGACATAACATGAGGCTGTATGTACACATTGGAACCCAACATACATGTTGAGGGCTACCACCTGTGTGGTACTGATGGGATAGTATGTATAGTACATGAAGATGACTATGCCATAGTCAGCTTACTGCTATACAGCATGTATCAGACAACAGGTATCTGTCTGTATGATACCCTTGTGTAGGATATGCGTCCCATCCAGGGAATGCATTGTAGGCCAATCCATGCATTTCCAGATTTGGATGGACACATCCCTAGTGTGTCTGCATGTACCTAAGGGGGCTATATGCCAAACAAGTGTGGTCACAGGAATGGGTGGCGGTCATTACCACTTCTTAGTGTTATAGTGTAGCACCGGAAGGATCCAATTGTTACTGGGTTCCCTACTACTGTGTGTCATTTGTCAGGACATCATCCAATGATTGCTTATAGTCATGCTGTTGAGGTTGTGTATACTACCAGACCACAAATCATTGACAGATATTAACGGTATCACCCACAGCATAGTGTCAGCCCATGTCATACACACGTCTACCCATGTTAGTAAACAACTGTAGTAGAATGCATACTGGCCATTGAAAGATACTATGAGATGTTAATGTGTACAACAGGGTATGACACACGTCCCATGTGTCCACTATGCACATACATCCAGACAGTGTGCACCCACCATGTTCACAGATGTACACTTGCTAATCTGTACTGCACACATCACACACGTACTGTCCACTCACTAACACATGCTGGCAACACATTACACTTCAGCCAAGTGGCACATTGGTGGACAATACATAATCAGACCAACAGTGGTGTAAACAGTGCTACATTGACAATAAGAGCATTGATGCATAATGTCTGCTCAGATATACCTACAATGATGTTGTTACACTTCCTTGTTGACAACTTGCTATTATTGCTACACTGCTATAGTGTCACCCTGTGCATCAGCACCATGTTAGCCTGTTCCTCCATCAATGATGCAGATGACTGGAGGCGACAAGGTATCATCATATGCACAGGGTGTTTTGTTGTTTGCCAGAGCCTGACATTGACCCATCCAATCGACATGTCTCTGTGTGTGTGTGTGTGTGTGTGTGTGTGTGTGTGTGTGTGTGTGTGTGTGTGTGTGTGTGTGTGTGTGTGTGAGGGACAACAGTACAGCATGGGCCAATGTTGATGTAATGTGTGTGTATGTGTGAGCCCTAGTTGTTTGGTTAATGTGTGTGTGTCTGCATGCACACAGCTCCACCTCGTGGCTGCCATATATGGTAGTTTGTGGGACAACCACAGACTGTACCTGCTAGGCTGTACAGATCACTGTCTCCAGCCATGGACACAGTACCTGTGCCTGGCAGGGGTGCTACGGACAGTATTGGGTACCAACCCTGACTGGGTACTGTCATCAGAGGCAGAGGTATGATGACTGGACCCATTTCCCTGCTGGGACTGGCCAGAGCCACGTGCACGTGGTTTACTGGGATGGTCAATGGACAGGCCAGCCCCAGCATTGCTGGGGATGGTACTGCCACTATGGGAGTGGCTGTTAACTGTGGGCCATCTGCGACCACTGCCAGCTGTTGCTGTTGTTGGCATGCGTCAACGTCGCTACCATCCCGCACGGTCCTGGCTCATAGAAGACATGTTGTGGAGGGCATCTAATGTCTCCCCCCAATGTCTATCAATGACTTCGGTGTAAGTCCAGATAGCACTGGCAAGGTCACGGATGCTGTCATTGATAGCAGTTTAATGTGCCCTCTGCACCCTAAGTCCCTGCCTGGTGTACCGTTCCATACGTGCCTGAGCCTGCATTACAGCCCGGAACATACTGGTCGTCGTAAGACCTGTGAGGGCACACCTGCCATGGGCAATATGACCAGTGGTGCTCCCCTGAGAACCCCTGGACCTCCACCTATGTGGTACTGTTCCGGGTCTACGGCTATGGCTACTGTGAGGGGATGCAAGTGCCATGGGTACCACACTCTCCTGGTCAATGCCAACTGTATGCTGTCCCTCACCTATGGCCATTGGTGGTGAGGGATGTATTGACAGTATGAGTGTGCGCATAGTTGGGGTTGAACACTGTGTACTGCCGATTGGCGGACCAATGACAGACCCTGTCAAATCTTCCTGTGCCAAAATACATGTGTCATCATCACCACTATTCGTGGCAGTGGCTTCAGGTTGCCTGCTGCTTTCGCCAACCCCTAACTCAGCACCTGTGAGAGGAAGACAGGAAACACACTTTACGGTCTGCACATGCACACATGCACATATGCACACATGGACACATGCACACATGAACACATGCACACATGCACACATGAACACTTGCACACATGAACACTAATACACACCTCACTACAGCACATACACACACATACCAGCAATCCAACACATACTCTATAGTGGGTGAAGGTGGGTGTCAGTATCACAAGGTAGACAGTCACCACACACATGTCAGCATGCAGAATATGTGTTGCACAAGACCATGCAGTGCAAGTGTACACGCCCCTATTAAATGGCAGTATACATGGCTTTGATGCAACTGTGTAGTTGTTCAGTGATTGGCTACACCCTGGAACACAATGTGTACATGGACACAACATTGCTGTGCAGGTATTATCAGTTCTGCAATGCCCTGTGCACCATCACTCACAAGTATACATGCCATGGCAGCATGTGTTATCTGTGTGACACATAGACATGCATGTCTGAGTGCAGTGTCTGTGTCCATAGCAGATAATAGTGGGCACGGGTGTAGCACATGCATGCTATGTACACTGTACACACAAGGGATGTGCGGTGTATGCTGATGTGAAGGAATCCCAATGCTCGGCATGGTCAGTGTACAGTGGTTATGGTGAGTGTGGGACATATTGCAGATATGTGGGTGCCAGACATGGCATGGAATGCTACATGAATGCAACATTAAACACCACACATACCTAATGTGTGTCAAGTGACCTATACACCCACTAGCATTCCAGGACATATATGTGACACTTTGTGTGGATAGTGACTAATGTGCATATTGTGTATACTTGCATATGTAAGCACACAGATGCTATGCATATTGTGTATAGGTGCATATGTTTGCACACACACAACACTGTGGTACAAAGCAATGACTGCTATGAGTAGTACTGGGGTCACTGTAACTGGATGGGGTGTAGTACCCTGTGCCATCATCAACATGCATCTTGTGGTCACTCACAGCTACTAATGTGTGTAAGACCACTGCCTAGCATGCTGTACCTGAACTGCAGTGCCGTGGCTACATTCACAATTACACAGCCACCTTGTATATGGGTGTGTGAGGTGCCCAATAGGGAGCATTGCCTAACATGACTATGCTATGTGTTGCAGAGTGTTGTACAGCCCCATGATAGGCCTCTACCCCTGAGGTACATCATAGTTGTGTGCATGACATGTGGGATACTGAAGTGTGACCTTACAGCGGGTGTGTGGTAATGCCAAATGTAGCATGTTTTCGTGTACTGCGTATGATAAACATGTTCTATTGTGTACAGCTGTAGCAACTATGCATATCCAATGTGCAGTACAGTGTTGCCACAATTGTGTCTGCTGCACTGTGCATTGCATGTGATTGAGGCAGCTACTGACTTTACTGAGATGATTGATGTCTCACAGCAAACATGCACAGCATGCATTATGCGTAGGTGTGTTATGTGTACATGGCCTACACCTCACCTATGACATGCACATTTCATTACCAATATTATAGTGTTAACACACTCACCAGCATGTATTGTCTGCCCTGCTGTCACACCAGAAGGACCTAGAAGAATATGATACAGTTTGTCAGTGGCCACGACTGTAGCATTGCTACTGTGAGTGTGCTAAATGACAGTGGAACAACAGTCAACAGTCACAGGTGTACGGATACTATTCCAAATATCAGTATTGCACACGTTAGGCAGCACAACTGCTAAACACACAGTACACATCCCACATATGCATATTCTAACAATACAGGTAATGGTAGTTAGGGCATATTACCTGCATGCTCCATGTCATCCTGCTGGGTGGATCCGGCCTCCATGATGACACATGTGTGATGCTGTTGCTACTGTAGGCCAGGAGCCACCACGCTTAGGAGCAGCTTCTCCACTTTAGTGAGTGGGGGATGTATGGCCGCCCCACCACCTGTGGCAAGCTGTTGCCTATGGATATCAGATGCACGCTGCTGGACATGTCTAATTAAATCGCTGCAGTGATGGCATACCTGCTCATATGTCTGGTTATGCATGCCTATGTCATTTACCCGGTGAACAAGGTCTTACCACAGTGCAGTATGGTCATGCTGGTGCTGGCTGTCCCTGGAAAAAAGCAGGTTATAGAGCAGCACCAGGCTGTTCAGAATTTCATGCTCCTCCGCAGCTGAATACAATGGATTATGTTGATGAGCCATAACCCTGGAAGACAATTAAATGATATTTGTGAGCATGTCATGTGGCACACTTAACATTATGAAGTACAGATATCACTTAACTGCTATATATAGCATATATCTGTCTATCAGAGGATACACACATTCAATACCACATATAAGTGCTCAGCCCACACACTGGCTGACAGTGCCTGCAACACTCCATATAATACACCAGTATACACCAGTAGTCGGCACACTGTTTGGGATACAATGCACAACCTCGCCCTGGGGGTATATATCAAGCTAATGCATGAAGAAATATGTCATCCAATGCAATGAATGCCATGTACATTTACAGTATTACCAGTAAACCACCCTAGTCTTTGATGCCATACCCCTACCTAACATATGTGCACGGTTGTTAATATAGCTGGCATACTGCTGTAACAGAGTATACATGTTGTTAGGTACACACACATACACTGTAAAACACATGTCATTGCGGGCATGGTACAGGCATAATTAAACACACATCAGACATACATACAACACACAGATGTATGCTGACACAGATGAGCATTACCTGTGTACCTTATAGTACTGTGTGCCCCTATTTACAGATAGCTATGCCTGTGGTATGTAATCTGTGCAGACTACAGGAAACACACAAGACAGTGTTACCAGGGACTGTGAACATACACCATACTGTGCTGTTTAGGCCTACAGCTTCAGGTAGTGCAACAGTTCATATGTGAGCTGGAGTCACCAGCAGTACCACTTACTGAGCATACATGTATTGCTTCAGCCTACATTGGGACACCACAGTCGTACACAAGGAGCTACGTCACAACATATGCCATCCTACTATGTCTGCATCCCAATAACTGACACATCTTTCTCCAGCCTCACACCTAGGACACAAACTACCATGACAGACACAACCTCACACTAAACTATCACACCTTTACAAACCTTGCACACAGTCACTGTCACACTCATTCCACCTCACATAGCAGGTATTGCACTGAGTACATATGTGTGTGTGCATTGTGTCATAGTTAGGTAATACTCTATTGGCCCTAGGGCCTAGAGCAGCCTAGCTATATGCTACCCTGGCCTTTGACACACATGTAATGTGATTTCACTTGCTCCTGTCAACCAGATACACAGAGGTGACTCCCAGGGCATATTACATATCTCCAAAGCAATCATCAGGGGTATGTATGACATCTGCTAATGAGGAGCCTTGTTTGTTCCTGCTGGGTGGTTTAGTCCAGAGTATGGCATATTTGTGGATAGGAACCTGTACCTCAAGCATGTGCTGTTTAGTGAGGTGACAAGGATTAGGGCCATAGGTCCTGTAGCCCGGAGGGTTTGTGAGGTGTTGTCATGGTGGTTGGCCGACTGCTATGGGTGTAACATACCTCTGTATGTCCGGCAGTGGTAACCTCTGGGTGGGTGGTATGCAACGCACTCTAGCTGTGGCTTGTGAGTCAGTCTGCATAGGGCATGTGTTTGAGGGTAGTACTACTCTTTGTTAGGTATGTCTGTGGCCTTTCCACTTGCTGTAGATGTCATGTGAGGTACATATCACATGGGGCATTGTGATGAGTGGAGGGGAACACCGACCTATATTTCCCTAAATTACACACCTTTTGTGATGACACGTACCACGTAGACAGATTACATTACTACTGTCGCCAGTGTGATTATCAAAGGGGAGCCTACTGTCCATATGTGTCCCGTGTACCCTTCTGACACCATCAGTGTTAGGCAGGCTACCACCTATGTGGCAGTTACTGTGTAAAGTGTTTTGGAATGGGATATGGCACTGCAGTATCAACACTGGTGTTCAGTCCATGCCTTGGACAACAGGCACCTGTTGCAGTACATATGACCCCGTGACTCCCTCACTCTCTCTCTTATATATATATATATATATATATATATATATATATATATATATATATACACACACACATAAATACATATATATATATATATATATATATATATATATATATATATATATATATATATATATATATATATATCTATCTGTATCTATCCATATCTATCCATATCTATACATATCTATACATATCTATACATATCCATACATATGCATACATATCCATACATATCTATATATATCTATATATATCTATATATATCTACATATATCCATATATATCTATATATATATATATATATATATATATATATATATATATATATATATATATATATATATATATATATATATCCATATATATCAATATATATCTATATTTATCCATATATAGCCACATATATATCTAAATATAGCCATATATATATCTATATATCTATACACACATATATATGTATATATACATGTATATATACACATACACGTAAACATCCATTACTGTACATATAGCTGCACATATAGGCACATATACTGCCCACCTTTCATGGTGGGGATGTCAATTATGCAACAGTTGTGAGACATACGGTTATGTAATACTATTGCACAATGTTGTGCAGAATGCATTCTGCTCTCTGCGGGTCGTATAGCTGTTGCAGGCCTCACTGCCTGTAGCTCAGTCCCACAGTGTTTAACACCACATGACATATACCAGCACTGCTTGCTTTCTGCAATGCCACACACTACAACCTACATACATACGTGCACATAGCAGCCTTCAACAACATACTTATGTCCAGCCTTCACTAACAGTTGCAGTATGCCCCTTGTCCTATGCAAATGTGCATGTGCATATAGATATGGACTGCTGCCACATATGGATGATTCACAGTATGTAGAGTGCCCTTCAGATATATCTTTCAGATGTCACCAAATAGATATCTGTTACATACCTTACCTTTGTATTCCTCACCTCCATCTGTTGTAAGTGTTGTTTTTTTTATTTTTTATTTATTTATTATTTATTTATTTATTTTGGTTTTGTTTCCTCTGTGTGTTGCTGTTTGTTTTCAGAGTCTGTCTCCTTCTGCTTGTTTGTGTCTGTCTGTCTCTGTCTGTCTCTCTCACTCGTGCTCTCTCTCCTAGTTGCTGCAATGATATTATTGCATGTGTGGACAGCAGATACAGGCTGCTTTTCTAGGTATCTGCAAATGTGCATGTGATGGCCTCTGCACCAGTTGGTGCCCACCATTTAGTAATTGCATGCAGCCTGCTGTGTGGTAATTGCAGTTCAAACTGTGATTTCAGGACATTGCTATAAAATGATAGGTTAGGTAGGCGTAGCCCTTTCAGTTTTGCAAGGTGGGGACCATGCTTGTTTGCTGTGGACACTGTTGTCTCAGTCAGAAGGTTGGTATATGTCTCATATCTGAAGCTGGTTTGTAGCCAGTGAAATGCATGTTGTACTGAAACCTGATTGTTGCTTCTTCCAGTACACTCTTCTCAGTGTGTAGGTTTACTCACACCTCCTAATACTAACACTGGATACATGGGAGTATGTACTTTCTTTTCGAATTAGAGAATTAACTGGCATACAACAGTAGTTATTGCAATGCATTCCTATGGCTTAACTATTTTCCCTTTACATTCACTCATTGTAATGCATGTTATATTTCTCTCAGTACCAAGTTATTGTATATCTGCTGTGGTGTAGTGGTACTTCATGTAGACTGGTGAGTCCAAGGTCCCGGCTTTGAGACTGACAAGTTTTTTTATTTTGCTGCTGAGCAGTACAAGGGCCTTGTCATACAGAGCGACTAAGGCACTTTTAAGCAGTTGTAAGCAGGTTTGCGTGATGCTTAGCAATGCTAAGCTAAGCTTAGCTTAGCTTATTTTATTTTAGCAATACTAAGCCAAGCTTGGCTTAGCTTATCATATCTTGGCAATGCTAAGCTAAGCACACACAAGCGCACACTGGTGCAAACCCACTTACTACTGTTTACAAGTGCTCACTCCCACTAACCCCTGTGCTCATTTCTTTGACAGAAAAGTAAATGGGGAGATAGGAATGTGGTGATAAAGGGTGCACAAAGAGGGGAAAACAGTAGGGGAAACCAGCTCGGGATGTACAGGATGGGTGTGGAGAGGGTCCATAGCTGCCCATTTCTTTACCAGCAACAGCTGTGCATATGCAATACATTAGGAGGGATATTTGAAACCTTCCACCCCTGAGAGAGGGGTGAGGACAACTAAGTGTGTTGTACTACTAATTATGAATATCAGGCACATGCACTGTTTGTGAATTGCTACACTGTCATTAGTACGTTAGTCACTTCTGAACAGTTTGTGGTTTGTTTGTGTTGACATTAGCACAGTCTGCTCAGGACAACTGGACATAGTTCACTACTGTGTATGCCTACCTACACCCTTGGCTGTCCCTGACTACACATGTATATAGTACCTTTGGGTAGGGGTGCAGAGGTGCAGAGTGCATTATTTATTATCGTGTGATGTTTATCTTACTGAACATGCAGAGTTGCTGTGTACCTGTAAGTCTATAAAGGCTAGTAGTCTGTCTGAGTTGCTCCCACCTGTGGACATATTCAGATGGTAGACAGAGGTCATCCTAGTATTCCTTGACTGTGCACCACATCAGTCTTTTCAGCACCTGAACAATGGCATTGTCACAGGTGGTTGCTAGCAGTACATGGCTACATCCTTTGATATTTCTGTGCTGTACTTCTGCATAAGGGCATGCTTGTGGGATTCATTCTACAGCTATTTGCAGAGTGTGTAACAGCAGACAAGCTGATATGCCTGTGTGTTTCTGACTCTTCCAGGCCTCAGATACTATCACGTATATATTTGAACAGCCTCAGGGAAAGGTACATATAACTGGGATACACCTGTGATATATTTCAGACATTTTGCTGTTCAGACTTTGGGGGATTCAGAGCATATGTATTACTACACCTTTTCTGATGTGCAAGCAGTGTCTACTCTCCCTTATTGACATTTGTCATTAAGTGATATTCCCCACCTTTCTGCCTACTGTTAGTACATTTCACAGGGAGTCAGAGGGGCACAGCTAACATTTGTTTACAAATCAGGGTCATCACTGTAGAGCAGTCACTGTTGGGAGGTCTGGCCTGTGACCTATGCAAATATGCCAGTGTTTATCCTGCTCTGATACTGTGTGGGGTTAGTAAGGTGCTACTGTAACATTATTCCCTACTAGCATGACTGATTCTCTTTTCACAGTCATGTCATGCAATTCCACAACACCTGCTGGTTAAGGCCCACAGAACAAGATTTGTGTTATGCCATTCCTATTTTCCCTTTACATTCACTCATGGTAATGCATGATATATTGATTTCAGCACTAAGCTATTGCATATCTGCTGTGGTGTAGTGGTACTTCATGCAGACTGGTGAGTCCAAGGTCCTGGATTCGAGACTGACAAGGGTATTTTATTTCGCTGCTGAGCAGTACAAGGGCCTTGTCATACAGAGTGACTAAGGCACTTTTAAGCAGTTGTAAGTGGGTTTGCGCAGGTTTGCACAATGCTTAGCAATGCTTAGCTAAGCTCACACAAGCTCACACTCTCGCACCCCTGCTAACTACTGCTTAAAAGTGCTTACTCCTGCTAACCCCCGTGCTAATTTCTTTTAAAGAAAAGAAAATGGGGAGATAGAAAAGTGGTGAAAAAGGAGGCACAAAGAGGGAAAGACAGTAGGGAAACCAGCTCGGGATGTGCAGGATGGGTGTAGGGAAGGTCCATAGCTGCCCATTTCTTTACCAACAACAGCTGTGCTTATGTTTGAAATTTGGTGTGAAATTTGAAACCTTCCACCTCTGAGAGAGGGGTGAGGACAACAAAATATGTTGTACTGCCAATTAGAATTATCAGTTTACATGTCCTGCGGACAGGTGTGCAAACTGGGCAGTTATGTATCGGGCGTAATTTTTTGTGGGAATCGATTGCCCTTTTTTTTAATTTTTTTTTTCAGGTGAGTGTGGAATGTGAGGGTAGAGGAAGTAGGTATATTTGGGGAGGTAGGTTGGGGAGGTAAACAGACAAGACAAACAAGATGCATACAGGGGCAGAGTTTGACACACATATGGTAACAGTGGAACTGAGATCCCCACCCATGGGTAGTCACCATTGCACCTTCATAGCCCCGAGGGTGGCTGTGCTGAGGACTGTGTTGGATGGACAGGCTCACCTGAGAGATGCACCATTGTCACCTCTAGCTGGCATAGGGGATAAGCGACTGAACGCTGGATCTCCCTATGCACCACAGCCCGGACCCTAGCAAGGATGACAGGTGGCCCTCCTCCGCCCACGCTTGCACGGGGGGGATGAGCCCCATCCCCTGCAGCACTTCAACCCGAAGGTGGCACAGGACCAACAGAGGAGAGGAGCCCAGGCTGGGCACCAGAGCTGCTGGTGCCAGGTGCAGTCGCCAACTGAGGAGGGACAGGTGGGTCTGCTGGGACTGGCCTTCCCATACGTTCTGTGATTAGGTGTGTTTAATTACAACATAAACAACAGCATTCCAGATTAGTTGTAACAGCATGCAGTAATATTCCCATTAACCCAACACACCAAGGTTCCAACAGTTGAACAGCAAGTATAACACATGCATATATCGAACGACAGTGGATATTCAAACAGCATGCAGGCATGTTTGGTAGCAACAGACCACCATGAACGTGGTGTTTGAACAGGTCACATGCATCAACATCAATGCAAATATTTATAAAACAATAGGGCATATGTCCCAACAAATATTTAAGGTTACACATACCCATTGAGGTGTGGAATTGCATGGTTTATGCACATATGGTAGGGTGTAGAAAAAACCTCGGTTAACATCTTATAATGACCTTTTAGTCTACACTACATTCCCAGTGACTGCAAGTGTATATCCCCTACCTGTATTATTACACTTGCCACCATACATTAGGTTGTGTCATGGGTTTGGCTAGTTCAATATATGCCTGACCTATATCTGACATACTAACTGTCCAGGATGCAGATGTTACTGCTACATATTTCTTGTTTGCATTTATATTTCTTTGTCTACTTATCTGGGATGTTTTCACATGACATTTTCACTTCGATTTGCACAGAACCCTGCATTTCTTGACACACACTCACATTTCTAGTGAATAATTACATGCTACATGTGTGCCAGGTTTACTCATTCATGCCAGCCAGTAACTGACTATTATGGACTATATATATGTTTCACAGCTACTAGCACTTCCATCACCCACTTTATATGGGACTGCATAACTCTGGGTTGCCAGCACATTTGCAAACAGTACTGTTTGTATAATACAAGGGTACAACAACATTTCAGACTCTGTGACACAGACACAATCTGGGTTTTAGACCTTTATTAATGACAATTCACACTTTTCCACAGGCTCACTCCTTTATTTGTTTTAACGGTGTTTATGGCAGACAAGTTCAAAACATATTATACCTTTATTAATAGGTTAGAACAATCTTTTTTCAGGCTCACTCACTTATGTTATATGACAGTACCAGCAGAGATATTATTCCAGACATATGTTACCTTTCCTAATGGGTTACTACACACTTTTTCTGCCTCTCTGACATTTTTATCTGACAGTACATGCAGAGGACTTATTCAGGCAATTCTATGGCTGTTTTATTGGACTACAACACTTTCTTTCATGCTCTCTCCCATATTTTATATAACAATACATGCAGAATAATCACTAACCTGCCTGGTGGTGCAGCCTTAGCAGCCTATCAGCATAGGCTTGCTGATTCGTAGCACGGTCACCTGCAGCTGTAAAGTAAATGAAGAGATATTGAGACATACCTATCCGTTACACATACTCCATTATCAATTCTTACATACTGCATTCCATGGCTACATACTCAGTTGTGGGGCATTCTGCATCCCACAGGCCTCCTGTATCCACTGGTTCAGGTGGTCCTGCTTTTGTCTCTTCAGGTCTGCATGGTGGTGACGGACCTGCTCACCAGTCCGAGGAATGCCTGTGGCACTGGTGAGGTCACGAGCTAACCGGTTCCAAGCCTCTGCCTTGTACTCCATCCCTTGAAACTGGTCCTGCAGGAGTCTTGACTTGTGATGGTGGACAAAGAGCCAAACCATGTATTTGGACTCCTTGATTCCCCAACGTTGCGCTCGGAAGTGTGAACCCTCTCCTGCACCTGCCATTCTGACCGCAAATGTGAGCTACAATCAGTTATGGCAAGTATTCCCGCCTATGGAGCTTAAATATGCCGCATTTCCCACACTTTTTTGTGATTAGCCATTTTGTAAAATTCTCGGCTGACTGCAGATCTGCTTAGTAATGGTTAAACTACCATTTGTAAGTTTATGAATGTTAATAGTGGCTGCTTCCCCTATGTTGTCATGGCTTAGTTGTTCTGTACTTTGATTATGATGCACAGGGTCCTGGGTTCAAACCTTGTCATTCTTTTATTTTAATATTGTCTAGACAGGCTAGGGGGTGTGGCTGCGTTTAAGCAACTTAGCTCTATGTTGCTTCATGGTGCCCTATGGTGCCCTGGTTGGCACGGCACACATGTCAGCGCAAACACATTACGCTGGGTAAAGCGCTTTTAAACTTTGGACAAATCTATTGTGCTGGGTAAAGCGCTATTAAACTATGGGCAACTCTGTTTAGCTGGGTAAAGCGCTATTAAACTATGGGCAACTCTGTTTAGCTGGGTAAAGCACTATTAGACTATGGGCACCTCTGTTTAGCTGGGTAAAGCACTATTAAACTATGGGCACCTGTGTTTAGCTGTGTAAAGCGTTGCTTAACAGCAGGCTATTATATATCTGGGTCCTTTAAAAATATTTAGTTTGTTCACTGATACATTGGCCATGTCACTGCTTTTAATAAAATTTTAATCATATATGTCTGGTATTATTTCAAATACTGATTTAAAACATAAATAAGAAGGGGAGTGGTGAGACTCGAACCGTGAATGCCTTCTCTTTGTGCATACGCTCTACCATTATGCTATTGCAATGTGGTGTGAGTTGCATAAACATTCTTTCTTATGCTCTTCTATGTCAGAATTGCTAACTCTAGCTAAGCAATGGGCACACCCGCGCACACACGTGCAAATATGGGCAGCTATATTGTGGATTTAAAAATATATATATAATTATTTACTTTATATTGGTGTGATGGGGTTTACAGTGTCAGGGAGAGTGGTGTTGGGTGCAAGTACATTTGAGCGAACTCGCTCTTGTGTGTTGACATTATGCTTTTTAAAACCTTGCAGGGGCGTGCACATTTAGACTACTCAGCAGTTGGACACGGCCCCTGCTTTCCTACTCAGTCCATGTAAGAGTTACGGTTGAGTCAGCGTGCCCTCATGAATATTCATGGCACACTGACATCAAACCGTTCAACTGCAGCCTCTGAGTAAGACTTATTAAGTCTTACATGGAGGATTAGTGAATGCAGGGGAATGTTCACACCACTGGATGTGATCACCTTTAAACTTATGCTCCATATTATTTACCAGATTTTTGCCTGAAATTGTAATGTATAACCATTATGACTGTTTCTCCATGAAAGATTGTCAGCAACTTAACTATTGACCCTTTAAACCATGTCTTATCTGTTACATAAACAACTCTTACATTTTTTACTGTCAATCATAAAGTCTTGCTGAATTCATTACTGTGTTTAATACATAGCTACTAACTGTAGCAGGGTCAAATGTTCTTTTAATCCTCCCTTAACCCATCTAAGAAGTGCTTCTCATTCTATTTTATAACATTCAGTATTGGTTTTCTGAAATCTTCTTTATTGAAATGTATGGAGCTCTTCGTTTATATGCTGTTAATTTCTACTCCTTTTTTCTCTTTTGTATCTACACATAATTTGTCAAATAACAAGTTTTGGCATCTGTATTTGACATATGCTCCTCCTCTTAACTTCAGCTTTAAGTATGACAGTTTATATACACATAATGTATGTTCATTTTACAACTTAGAGTTAGGTTTCATGCATAATACAGAAACTAACTGGAATAATAACAGTACTATACCTGAATACCACACTTCTTTTAACTGTATATAGTTTACCATAATAGATAAAGTTGTTTTACTTAAAATGTTAAATGCTTTTTTCCTTGGTAGTGACCTATACTAAACACTGATTTATATAAAATGTAAATGTATAGATGTGCAGTATTATGTTTTCCACTGATGATTCTATTCCATTTACCCTGTAAAGTTACCAAGACAAGACAAGAAGTAAATAAGAAAGTGAGGTATTTATTGATTTCAGAATTTAAAATGTTATAGTCTTACTGTTAATTGTTTGTCCTGAACTAATGTTAAATGAGTTTTAGAATATTTAGCATATGTGGAGAATCAGTATTTAATGGCATTATCAGATTTTTTAGTATTTCTCTGGCTGTACTTGTGAAGTTTTAACTTGTAGTGAACATAGTGATTTAATTTGCAACACATATTGAACTGAATAAACAAGAGTACTGAATTTAGACTTTAATATCCTTAAGGTTTCACCTTGTACTCAAAACAGCATATTGCTAATTCCAACCTCTCATTTAAAATGTGCATTTTACTCCAAACAAAATTATATATTCACTTAAGAACTACACATTTCATATTGTCTCCTGTGTCAAGTTTTTTTTGGATGAACAATTTTTTCAATAAACAGTTTCAGAACATACTAAATGTTATAATCACTCCAGAGAATAATAGCTTCTGGCTCACACAGGCTATAATATTTATGACAGATACTCAGAAAACCATATATCATCATTTTAACAATAAGGTATGCCAAGCTATGCCCTTGTTCATGCAAGTAAAAGTCACAAAATAACAGAATGTTCTCATTTGACAAAACTTATGCAAAGGCATTTTTATTTAGATATTATCATATCTTTACAAAACTTCATAGACTAAGGGGGCAATTCACTAAACCTTACATGGAGCTAATCTCCATGTAAGCATAGCGGCATGGCTAGAACACAGAGTTTGGAGCCTGTGCGACCCAAGAAACAAGGCTGGGGGCGTACACAAGCCCCCCCAGCACTACTCTGGCATGGAGACGATGGAAAAATGAAAATCACCTAATTTGCTGGTGAAAACCATGCAAATGAGGAAAATTTGCAATCCAGCAAGCAGACAGGTATCCTTGTAGGAGTCGTGTCAGCAGCAGAAATGTATGTGGTTAGTAACCGTGCACAGGACTGCAAAAATAAAAATGGGGCCATGACAACTAAAAGTAAAGCATGTATTATGTACATTAGACATTCCAATGGCCAAAACTATGGCAATTGGTATGCAAAAGTGTTGCAAAATCTTTAAAATCAAAAGGTTTTTTTTTGGCAGATTTCTGCTGTTTAAGCAGAACACAGTGGCATGCAAACATGAAATCAGCAGCAAAAAAAGTAGCAAAAAGGCAATCTAAATGTTAAAATTAATTTTTACATTATACTGGCCAGCATGAAGACTCATAACAATGGCAGGTAACACTGATTGCTAAGGCTCTGGTGTGCTGGTGTAACTAGGGTATAACCAAGTATGTGTATGTAAATGAGCTAAGTGTATTGAATAGCAAAATGGGACACCATGTCCATGGGTACCAAACCATGTAGGGGCTATAATGCTCTGGTGTAGACAGAAAAAGTAGCTGACATGAAAAGGGCATGTGTCATGCTTTCTGTTAGCACATTGAAGTTTAAAACCCTTCAGTGCCTGTGGACACTGAAAAGAGGATCTGTGAATGGAATGGAATGCAGTGGGTGTGTGACAGGAACCGTTAACACAACCCCTGCATTGCAAAAGTGCCGTACGGCACTTTAAAATAAAAAGTGTCCTTGGACACACACCTGTGAACCTCTTAAAGCAAGAAGTCTGGATAAAGGCAGTACAAAAAGTGGGGCAAAAGGCCAGACATAGGGACAGTTTTTAAATATTGCCTTTACAAACTTAGAAAGTTGATAGAATGACAGGTTTCGCATTAGCATGGATTTTCATGGAGAGTATGTGGCCTGCAACTGACATGCTAATATTTGATATAGTGATATATATTAATTTAAGATGGTTTTATGATTTTTTTCCACCATATTTCAAGTTTAAACATAGCTGAGCGGATTTGAGCGCCACTGTGCTTTGCACAACATTGCTTAAAATGGTATGAAAAGCTATATAAAAATGTATAGCTGAAAACTTCACTGGTGAGATAGCTCAGTGGTTAGAGTTCTGATTTTGCATGCAGTGGGTGCATGGTTTGAATACCAAGTCAGACAATTCAGGTTTTACATGGGGAAAGCATTGTTAAATTATTTTTTTTATTTTGAGTGATGTAGTAATTGATATTTGTTAACCACAGTAGCGTAGTTGGTCCAAAATTGCAGTGTCAGTGGATATATGATGTGAAATCCCCCATGTAAACACAAGTGTCCCATACAGTACAATCACACCCCAAGGTGATGTAATCAAAGCACATAGGGGGATGTCATATAAAGTAAAATATATACACTTAAGATTATGTCAGTAATGAGTAATTAATATGTAATTCTTAAATATTTTTTAAAATGAAAACTGAGCAATGGTTAGCAGTGCTTAGCCAGTTTGAGCATTGCTAAGACGTTTAATTCTAAGCAGCATTCATCTCAGCTAAGCAGATTTGCACACCACTAAGCACTGCTCAGCATTTCTGAAACCAGTTAACCACAGCTAAGCAAGCAGCTGTGTCTGAGGCTGCTTAGTGATGCTTAGCGGGTTTCAGAAATGCTGAGCATGTTTGTGTCCAGGGGAGGGCTCTTACTACTCAGTAATGTTCACACTAGCTGCAACAGTTTTAAAGGCCTAAAACTGAAGGAAATGTGAAGAAAATCAAATAAAAGGAAACAGCAAACAAAAAGCAATCATCTATAAATGACTAATAAGTCTTCTGCCACTCACAGTGGCCCATTCAAACCTCTCAATAATGTAGCTGGCAGATGGAATGTATCATAGTCAGCCACTCACATAGGCAGCATTTGCAACACACCAGTAGAAAGTATGCAAACACCATTCATTCTGACTTTCCCACATACTCAGCACCATTGAAGTACACACTTGGGAACTGTAACTGACAAAATGATAGGGGCTGCTGCTGCTTTGCTACATCACTATGTGCTACAGACTGAGGGTAGTGATGATGATGATGATGATGATGATGATGATGATGATGCAGACAGCGGGCCCAGACTGAGGAAAAGGAGAAGAGTGTCCACACCCAGGGTAACCTTTCAGGGGTTACATGAGCTAGAGATAGAGTGCTACAGGATGGACAGGGACATAGTTTAACAACTCACTGAGCTCTGCTGCCCTCACCTCAGACCAAGAGCCAACAGAGGGGAACCCATCCCAGTGGAAACAAAGGTAGGTGTAGCCTTAAGAATACTAGCTACAGGTACTTTCCAAAGACCTACTAGGAACATCATGGGGGTCTCACAGGCATCCACATCCAGGGTACTCCACCAGTTACTGGATGCCATGCTAAGACGTGCCAGTGAGCACATTTATTTCCCCAGCACCCCTGAGGACAGGACCAGCAATATGCATCTCTTCCACCATGTAGCAAACTACCCAGAGGTATTGGGTGCCATAGACTGCACCCATATCTACATCAAAGCAAAACCCAGTGAAGAGGGTAGAGACTACATCAACCGTAAGGGCTATCACTCCATCAACTACCAGGTCATGTGCAATGTCCAGGATATTATCATCAATGTGTATGCTGGCAGCCCTGGCGGTTATCACAACTCCCACATCCGGCATACCTCACAGCTGTACCAGGCATTTGCCAGGGGGGACATCCCATATGGCCATCTCGTGGGGGATACTGGCTACACACTGGAACCGTGAATGATAGCACCCATCAGAAATGGGCACACACACACACACACACACACACACACACACTGAAGAATGCCATAATGAGGCACATGCACAAACTAGAAAGATTGCAGAGCCTGTGTTTGGGCTGCTCAAGTCACGGTTCTGCTGCCTTGACATATCTGGTGGAGCCCTGCAGGACTACTCCACAGCCACATGTGCACACATGTTCATAGTATCTGCCATGCTACACAATATGATCCTGCAGAAACAGCTGTGGCAGGAACATCACAGAGAAGGGACACAAAGCCCCCACCATAGCAGAGGTCCCCACAGGCACAGGGGACTTGGAGGAGGAACCCCCTGAGCATCTCCCCGAAGGCAGATGTAGGCATGCCCAGTATGCCCTGGCCTTGTCAAAGAGGCAACACATAGCACATACACTGACATCCTAGGGAGCCAGGGACTGACACCTCTCTTTGACTCATGCAAACAGTAAAAAGGATGCTACACACACCTGTACCTTACCATGTATAGGTTGTGTACTGCATGCATCTGACAGAGTCAGCCCTCAAGCACTGCCCTTACAACTGCTGCAGGCACAAGGTAAGTCACTCTTCTTAACAATTTAATGGTGTATTACATTGTGGTAGCATATTTATGGTATCGCTGCATGTATGCAAGGGAATGGGGTGGCCTACTGGGATACAGCAGACAACTGACAGCTATGTGGGACAACAGGAAATGTCTGCAAATAATGGCTTTCCCAGAATATGCAATAGTCCCCTAGGTGACAAAACCCACTGAAGTATATATGAGGGACTAACAAACTGTGGGGTCATAGGTCATATGCATGGATGTCAATGCTGGAGTCCCATACACACCACTCAGCCTCTCACAAGAATTCAGCTGTACAAACCCAGAAAGAGATGTGTGGCAAATGCACACAAATAAGGAAAATGATGAAATAGTCCACTTACAAACTTACACACTCAGATAACAGCAAGTCTTACAGTTGCCTTAAGTCTCCAAAGGATAAGAAGTCTGAAATTCAAATGTCTGTCATAACTGTTTAACCTTCAGTCACTACTGATATGCCTGTATTCTCCAAGACAAGTACAACACTATGCTAAATGGAACCAAACTGTAAAGCAAACATCTGGACAGTATGTGGAAATGTGTACAGTTGAGAGGTATGCTCCCATCCCCCAACACACCTGTCTTCTAATAGATATGCCGGAACATTTATGTTTGTAGGGTAATAGCAGCAGAGCACACATTCCCAGGTCTGTTCCAATCAACATGCTTACTTGTAGCATGTCCACAATATGCAGGGGGTCAATGAGCTATGAGTCAGGAAGTAGGCAGCACTTACTGTTGGCTATTGTGGCTTAGTGGCCTAAGCATAGTATGGTTGAGAGGGTCCATGTTTCCTGACTGTCTGTGCAAAGTATGTTGCATGTCAGCTACACCTACAGTAGGAGTAGTACACACCATCTAGAAGTTAATATCCATTACTGCAGGAAAACTGGACAATTCAGGGACAGGGGGCCATGCATCTGGACATTACACAGCTCAGAGTAACCTACACAGTGCCTAGTAGGACAGCAGATGTCTGAAAGTCATTGTAGTGCCAGATTATAAATGCCTGCCTCCTTACTGTGTCAGTACTAACAACAAGTCTCTGGCCACCAGCCATACTGCTGGAATGACAGGGTGTCATAGAAGGAGCACGAATATGCCACATATATCTGTTCTGATTGTCATAGCATTGCATTTGCCTGCCAAACTGCTTGCAAAACAATAAAAGTTGATGTGAAAACATCAATGGCAGACAGTGGAGAAGCAGACATCATACCCATAAGAAAAAGCAAGCTAATACCAAACTGTTCTCCAAATTGTCTACGTTTGGCAGAACAATATTACACCCTGTTCCCATCTGTGGGCCTCTGTCTGACTGTTATATATGGGCCTGTCCAGATGTTGGTTTAACAGCTAAGCCTAACATGTAGCCTTATAATAATATGTAGCCTTATAATAACATTACAACACAAACTGTCTGAGGACAACAGCAGATGTAGGGGGTGCAATGATGGACAACCTGCTAAACAGGTTCTTTTTGTCTGGCCTGTACACCTCAAAAACTGACCACAACCTTCCAAGAGAGGGTATCAGTAGGTAGCTACACATCACCACCACCCTCAGAGGATGCAGACAAATATACTGAACAGTATGCCAGTGCAGTATACAAGTACCTGTACAACTGCATGGACTCAGCCATACCCAACAGAACTAAAACCTGCTTCTTAAGGAAACACAGACCTATGTGGTGGACATCCTCTATCAACAGGCTTTACAACAAAAAGAAAAAAACTGTTGTCCAATGGTCAAAAGGCACAAATTCCCAACTGGAAAAATTCCCTACTAAACCTCAACAAGCAAAGTGGATCATGGTGCAATCCTCCAAAGCCAATTATGAATCAAAACTAGCCTCTGAAACAAAGGCTAACCGCAAAGCCTTTTTCATTTATATCAGAAACCTCCATTGCCTAAGGCCAGGTTTGTTCTGAATTATATCTTAATGGTGCCATTTACACTGATCCTGTTGACTTAGCCAACCTGCTAGCAGATAAGTTCAGTGCAAACATCACCCCCCTATCCCTGCCCAAAGGCACATCCCACATCCTCGATACTTGTCCCATACCTCACATCTCCATAGACCAAGTGTTAAAGTCCCTATCCAAACCAAACAACACAGCTGCCATGGGACATGATAGTATCCCAGGCTGTATTCTGCAACATCTCCAGCAACAAGTAACCTCTTCCATTGAGCAACCTACTCACCCATAGCCAAAGTACAGGCCTTATTCCAGCAGAGTGGATAACTGCCATTGTCATCCCTTTGCACAAAGGTGGTGCCACTACTGACCCTGGAATCTATCACACCACTAGCTTGACAAGTCTGATCTGTAAGGCCATGGAGTGTATTATTATGCCCATCATAAACAAAGACATAGGCAATCTACAAGCACTTAAACCCACTCAGTTCAGATTCATCAGGGGAAGATCTTGCCTGTTGAACCTGGTTGACTTCTTTGAGACTGTCAGCAAGGTACTGGATGAGGGAAAGTCAGTACACACAGTTTACCTTGACTTGGCCAAAGCCTTACACACTATTCCGCACTTGGCCATAGTAGATAAACTCTTTCAACTAGGCATAAATCCGTATGTTACTAGATGGGTAGCAAACTAGCTCATTGATAGAACTCAACTAATCATAAGTGGGATAGCCAACTCAAGCAGTACACATGTAATGAGGGGAAAATCCCAGGAATCAGTCTTGGGGCCTCTGTTCTATGGGATATACTTCCCTAAGGTGCAGCCAAAAATACTGGATTACAGCTGACTAAGTTTGCAGATGACTGCAAGCTGGGAACAGTCATCAATTCCTAAAATTATGTGGACGTCCTCCAAGAGGGTCTCACCAAAACAAATTACTACTGCCAGAAACATGGCCTCAAGCTGACTGTCAAAAAATGCATCATCATTTCCTTCAGGGAGACTGACGTCCCCACATATTATCACATTAACAACAACGTCCTACATACAAAATCAGTAGTGAGACATTTGGCCACACAGGTTGATAACAACCTGACTTCTGAGCACAATATTGCTTCCATTGTATGGAAAGCTTTCTATATGGCCAAATCAAAAGTAAGGATATCTCATTCAGGGACAAAAATGTCATAAGATCCATGTATTTGACCCTTATAAGCCAATTATTGTGTACAATGCCCCCTTTGTCATGTACCTCACAAGGCACATGCAGCAGCTGGAGAGACCACAGAAGTTCCTCACCAGGAGAATCCAGGCCCTTAAACACCTACACTACACAGATAGGCTAAAAGCACTGTCCCTCTACGCAGTTCCATACAGACTCCTCAGAGGTGACTTCTGTCTGGCATACAAAGCAATGCAGATGCTGCTTTGATGGGACTGCTGCACATCTAGAAGTCAAGCCCCACTCAAGCAACCTGTAGTCCCAGCATCAACCTGGTCTGTGATATTAGTAGGACTTAGTGTGGCAGATATGTGTCCCACAGACTCCCCCATCTGTGGAATACACTCCCAGTCCACATCAAGCTGCATACCTCGATACCCCTTGTGAAGTGCATGATGGGTAACTGCATGGGAAACAGAAAATATGGTCTTGTGATTCCATCTGTGTCCCTGCTGGACAGGGGCTCTGGGTACTGACATGTCTTAACATGGACTACACTTTCATCTGCTAGGGTTATAAGAGTTTCAGGGCCAATAGCCTAGTAACCTCATATGAACCTATGAATCTATAAACAAATGTCTGTCAGTGATTCACCACATTGCTATATACTGCTCCACCACTGACATACCAGTAACTCACAGTGCTATATAGACTATACCACACATATTATGGAATTCCCTGCTCAGTACAATGCACTCTGTACCCACACCAGGATATGACTTTCCAGTTAAATAGGATACCACACAACCAGGAGATCCCCAGCCAGTATATCACTGAGGTACTTGATTGTTTATACAGCTTCATCAGCCAATCGGCTGTAGCCACATCTCTCAACTGTCCAGATTTGGTGAGAATGTCTATAGTTTGGCTAATATTTTTGGTGTGTTCATCATAAATCTTGTAATTGTCTAGTAAATCACTGTGATGATCTGAGGATTTCTGTCAGTAAGTAATGACATATACATTTCAGTGTCAGATGTCATATATGTCAGAAAATGTCTGCTAAAACAAAACCCTGTTAATCTAGCAACTTTATACATTTATAAGAGCAATATTTAAAATATCTCCCTATGTTTGGACCATTGTCCCCTCATTTTGGCAGGCTATCCCCACATTTCTTGCACTAACAGGTTGGAAGGTATGGCTGTAGCACACAAAACCCGGGACCGGAGTACAGCTACTTCTGGAGTGGAGTCCCACTCTTACTATAGAAGGTCATACTAGGCATGCTCCTACACTTAGAGAATTACAGCTTATGTCTAAACCCACATCGGACTATACAACTGTATTGTGCATATATGTCTTTGCATACAGACAGCTATGTACACCTAAACTGTCTATATCCACACCCATCACACAGGATTAACCTCATCTATCTGTAGGTGGCCCATATGTACTATATCTGCATCTGTTGAGTGCGATACACAAACATATATATGGGCAACATATAAACATATTTCAGGCATACACACACATATAGACATGGGGAAGAGAGAGACAAACAGTGATAGAGAGAGAGAGGGGGAGATAGACAGAGAGTGAGTCATAGACAGAGACACCCTGAAAGGCATTGAGTGATGTCCTGCTGCAGACAATTGCATACCAGCTGTATCCAGTGCCATGTTCCAGCATGAAGGTGAGCTTCATTGTGTAATAGTAGTGAGGTAGGGGTTGTAATCTCACATCACCCACCTTTGTGTGTGTGTGTGTGTGTGTGTGTGTGTGTGTGTGTGTGTGTGTGTGTGTGTGTGTGTGTGTGTGTGTGTGTGTGTGTGTGTGTGTGTGTGCATGTGTGTGTGTGTTTGTACGTTAAAGTATTGTGAGATCTATCCCACCCAGTGCACTTCCCATTTCTCTACTTTACAAGATCTGCTGATCTCATTCACCTTAGAAGTACCTTTGGACACTCTGTAGTCCTGTAAGCTCCGTGACACATGCAATAACTGAGTAACACTGTAGTACAAATAACTAGATGGGTAGGAGTTCTAATCTCAGTCCTGGTAAATGTTTGTGTTTGTAGGTTAAATTATTTTGAGGCCTTTTCCACCCATTGCACTTCCCATTGCCCTACTTTACAAGATCTGCTGATGTCATTCACCTTAGAAGTACTTTGGACACTCTTCAGGCCTATAAGCTCTGTGGCATGTGCAATAACTGCATAATACTACAGTACAAATAACTATATAGGTAGGGGTTCTAATCTTTATCCTGGAAAATGAGAGTGTGTGTTTGAGTTTGTAGGTTAAAGTGTTTTGAGGCCTTTCCCAACCAGTATACTTCCCATTGCCCTACGTTACAAGATCTGCTGATGCCATTCACCTTAGAAGTACCTTTGGACAATCTTCATCCCTATAAGCTCTGTGGTGGGTGAGATAACTGCGTAACACTATAGTACAAATAACTAGATAGATAGGGGTTCAAATCTCAATACTGACAACTATGATACTGTGGGTGAGAACCATATCCTCTGTGTGTGTGTGTGTGTGTGTGTGTGTGTTGCTTATACCATTTTTGAGGCCTGTTCAACCCAGTACACTTCCCATTGCCTTACTATACAGGCCTGCTGATGTCATTTACCATAGAAGTGCCTTTGGACAATCTTCATCCCTATAAGCTCTGTGGCAGGTGAGATAACTGCGTAACACTATAGTACAAATAACTAGATAGATAGGGGTTCAAATCTCAATACTGACAACTATGATACTGTGGGTGAGAACCATATCCTCTGTGTGTGTGTGTGTTGGTTATACCATTTTTGAGGCCTGTTCCACCCAGTACACTTCCCATTGCCTTACTATATAGGCCCACTGATGTCATTTACCATAGAAGTACCTTTGAACATCCTTCAACCTTATAAGATTTGTGGCATGTGTAATAACTAAGTAACACTATAATTGTCGCCTCACAGTAAGACATTGTCCTATTCGATTCTCAGCTAAAGCATCTTCTGTGTGGAGACATGCATGAATGGGCGTAACTTCATTGAAGGTTGTGCGTTAGGGCTGGCAACTCAGCATGTAAAAATCTGTTGCCAATCATTAGCGGACCAAAGTTCCGCTGTGGCAACCTCTAACCGGGAAAAGCCGAAAGACACAACAACAACAACTATAATACAAATAACTAGATAGGTAGGGTTTCTAATATCAATACTGACAACTATACTACTGTGTGTGTGTGTGTGTGTGTGTGTGTGTGTGTGTGTGTGTGTGTGTGTGTGTGTGTGTGTGTGTGTGTGTTTGTGTGTGTGTATGAAGCATATATCCTGTGTGTGTTGGTTATACCATTTTGAGGACTGTTCCACCCAGTACACTTCCCATTGCCCTACTTTACAAGGCCTGCTGATGTCATTCACCTTCGAAGTAGCTTTGGACACTCTTCAACTCTATAAATGCAATGGTGCATGCAATAACTGCGTAACACTGTAGTACAAATAACTAGATATGTAGGGGTTATAATTTCAATACTGACAACTATACTACTGTGTGTGTGTGTGTGTGTGTGTGTGTGTGTGTGTGTGTGTGTGTGTGTGCGTGTGTGTGTGTGTGTGTGTGTGTGTGTGTGTGTGTGCGTGTGTGTGTGTGTGTGTGTGTGTGTGTGTGTGTGTGTGTGTGTGTGTGTGTGTGTGTGTGTGTGTGTGTGAAGCATATCTCCTGGAGCTATTGTGTGTGTTGGTTATACTATTTTAAGGCCTGCTCACCCCCTCCCTATGCATTTATTTAAAGAGCCTGTCAATGGCATCTACCTTTCAAGCACAGGCTCACATATTCTAACACAATGACACTGTGGCACATGCAATAGTCACATCAGTCTCTATTGTACATAACTAAAGAGGTAGGTCATCTAACAGGAAAAGTGTCAACTCTGTGTGCATGTCTGTTTCAATGCATGTCCCCATGCAGCTGTGTGCCTGTGTTTCATATGGCTATACCATGTTAATGACCGTGAACCATAGGCAATCCTAACAGCCCCTACAATTGTTACCCACTTGAATAGTAGTGGCAGACACTGCAACACCTACAGTAGCTCTGTGGCCTTTGTGTTATATATACAGCAGTATCATTTGTACAACTAGGCAGGTTGAGGTTCTGCTATCAGCAAGGGCAGGTCATGTGTGTGTGTGTGTGTGTGTGTGTGTGTGTGTGTGTGTGTGTGTGTGTGTGTGTGTGTGTGTGTATGTACGCGTGCATGGGTGCGTGCATGCATATGTGTATGTGTCTGTGCGTGTATGTACGTACATCACCTTGCAGCAGTCTACCTGTGTTATGGCCACCACATACATCAAAACCCCGCACAGAAAGAGATCTGGTTAAATCCATATGGAAAAATGGGGCAAACAACAAACATTGAGCACAACCTTCATATATTGCTTTGTCATGCATGGAAAGTAGATACCAAAACAGGTTATGCATTTGAATGTACTTTCCAAAGTGTATGTGTCGTTACATAACAATATCTGTCATCAATCTGCAATGTTCATCTGTCATTTCCAACAGTTTGCCAGAAAACCACGATTTTATGACAGATGGGAAAAAAAAGTATGTGTCAGACATCAGGGCAATCTGCAGACCTATGCAGAGACCACAGGTATGGCTACCATCTGTACCACCCTGCAGGTTGCAATCCATGTTTGGCAAGGTGTGACCTGTGACAACTGAAAGAGTAAAGAAGTCCCAAAAGTGTAGAATAACAAAAATGTCATACATTCCTGTATTTGTTGCATAGAGCAGTCATTGCACAGCAGAAGCACCTCGATGTTATAACAAATAGTGTAAGCTAAGGTAATGTCACATAAAGAAGGTGTCATAGTAGCAAACCAGAGGAATTCCTGTGTGTTGCACTTGCCGTGGGGATGGTATGTCTTGCCAGCTGTCATGTTACTACAAGTCATGTCCCACACTCCACATATGATAATGTCGCAGAGCCATTCTATGTCACCTACGTGTGCACAATATGCAGACATGTGAAGGTCCTGTGACTGCCTGGTTCCCCCAATAAACCACAAGTATATAGGTATGAATGCTAATTGGCTCAACCCACATATGTAGGTACATCTTAAGGCTGTGTGAACTATAAGTATTTTGCAGTCTGGCATTGAGCCACATACTGCTGTTAACACACTGCAATGCACCACACAGTGGGTATGGAATCATTTAAAGGTCATAGCCTCAAGCTGTGTGCAGACAACAGTGTAAGCATGCCATACAGCAAGTACATTTCCCCACTATGTCACCAACCCCATTAACACACAGATTGGGATGACAGGCCTGGGTACCCAGGATGGCAACATAGTTGCATTCAGGCAGCAAGTATTGGCAGTCATCAGAAATTGACTGTATGTGGTTCACCACATAGGTGAAGGGACCACATCCATCCAAAAGGTGGACATTACCTCTGAATAGTTCTCAGTGAGTAAAACAATACATTTGCAGCATGGCCAGTCTGCTATGTACCTATACAGACATCTGCAGAATCTGTAAACGCTATGTTACCACCCACAAAGGTCAGCCATGTCCCTCAATAACTGTTCCACACAGACAGCCTGTAATCAGTACTGGCCCAACTGTTAACAGTCAGGTTCTCCACAGGTGTCTGAGGCATGCCGATATGGGCATGTTGTGCTCAGCTCTTCAACAGCTGCCAAATGTACAAGAGTATGACTCCATGTGCATTACCCACACGAGAGGCCTGACTCACATATGAGATAGCAGACACACATGCTGAAAAGTCAGGTTTGGCTACCAGAGGCTGCCCTATGTCAGGAATACACTCCCCAAACATGTCAAACACACTACCATGCATACCCTCATCAACTGCATCAAGGGTGACTGGATGGTAAAGAAAAACATCTGTTCCTGGGGTTCAAACTGTGTCCAGCATGGGTAGGGGCAACAGGATCTGATGGCTAATTGTGTTGGGGGTAATGTAATGGCTAGACTTTTGAGGGACCTAGGGATAGTATTCTAGTAACCTCCTCTGTATCTATGAACCTGTGGTCCTACAGAACAACCAGTTGACATGTATGAAGGCTAGCTGGCTGTATCAAGAGGTATGTATGCAAGGTCACACTGTCTGCCCTCATTGTCACTCACACACTGTTGCATGCATACACCCCTGGTAAACATGTACATATACAGCCGTACCTTGGAGATGAAAAGTTCACTGATGTTTCCACTCCACCATACTCAGCTGCGGTAATGTCATAAGCCATGCAGGTTGTACACACACAGCCACCTGAAACAGAAACAAAATAAGGTATGTGAGACAACACTCAGTCAACAGTAATAACAGCAATAAAGCATCATGGCAGAAAGGTACATATACTTCGATGTGTACCCATGACAATTGTGAACAGACAGCACTTTACACAGCATAACATTCCTACACTATACTATATTCACCCTGTGCATCAGACCCATATTAGCATGTCCCTGCATCGATGGTATGGATAACAGGGATGTGACACATGCATCATCATATGCTCAAGGTGTGGTTGGGGTTGCCAGAATCCTAGGCTGGGCCATACAATTGACATCATGTAAATGGTGTTCAACAGGGCCACGGAGAGGAGCTTTGTGTGTCGGTGGTGAACTGCCTGTGATAGTGATGTTTGAGTGTTTGTATGCACACAGTCAAGCCTTGTGGTTGCCCTACATGGGGGCATGATGGACAGTTTTGGACTGTACATGTCAGGATGAACAGCTCACCGTCTCCTGCCACGGACACAGGAACTGGTTTTGCCAGGAGTGTCACTGACACAACCAAGCACAAGGACAGATGTGGTACTACTCCCTGATGGTGACTGCTGTCTGTTGCATCTGTGTCCCTGAGGGGACTGGCCAGGTGTCGATATTATAACATCGAAGTCTTAAAACTTTGAATGTTAGAATATCGAACCCATTCAATCGAAACACCAAAGAAATCGAACAGTCAGAAAAGCGATTTTTTTTCCAGGGAAAATATTTGCTGTTCCGACAAACATACACAAAACACAAGCACACTAAAATAAATAATCCACCCATATACACTTCACAAAACCCTACACTAAACCATACATACACTACTAGTGATCCATTTACCTCAATCCAACCCTACCCCTAAGGTCCCTAACTATCGCACACACACCTTACTTGCTCCCTAACCCTAAAGTCCCTATCGCACACTCACCTTACCCACTCCCTAACCATAAGGTCCCTATCGCACACTCACCTTCATTCACACACTTACCTTAACCCGGTCCGTAACCTTTGTTCCACGGTCGAAGAATTAGCGAAGCAGCAGAAACTTCCCACCGAATACTTTCCCTAAGAAAGTATTCGATATTCTGCAGCTTTGCTATTTACAGCATTCGGTGCATAGGGTTCAATATTATAACATTTGAAGTTTAAAGACTTTGATGTTATAATATAGACCCACTGGCCAGGACCATGTGTCCATGGCCTATTACATTGCACTGTTGACAGCACCCTCCCTTTGGTAGTGCTTGTGGTACTGCCACTACGGGAATATGAATGTGCATGGCAATGTGGGGTCTCAGCTGATCTTGTTGCTGACCTACGTCTATGTGTCTGATGCCCTACTACCATCACATGCTCAAGCACAGACATTGCATAGTTGAGCACTGACAATGTCTCACCCCACCATTTATCCACAACATCAGCAAAATTATGTATGTCATCACTAATGCCAGGGAGGTCATCACACATGGCAGGAAGTGTTGCATTCATGACCCTGAGAATCTGTCTAGTGTAGCACTCAGAACATACCTGTACCACCATGACAGACCAAAACATGCATCAGGTGACAACTGCTCTGACACCTCTGACAGGGGCTGGATGGGCAGCAGACTTCCTATGAGCACCCCCATCAATCTGATTGTGTGGAACCTCACCAGGTCTCTGGCTATGGCTAGTGTCTACACTGACAATTGCCATAGTTGCTCCACCAGCATGTCTGATGTCACCACCCTCTGACTGTTCATTATCTGTGGCTGCTGGGTACTGTGTATGTGTGGGTATTCTGACTGTGTGTGGAGACATTGTGGGTGAAAGTGGGATACCAAGCAATGGCACAGATTCAACCCCCAACAACCCCACCTGTGCCTCACTATGATCACCATCATAAACAGAGTCCGATAAGACCCTGACATCAGGTTGTGAGGGGGAGAGAACCCAACCCCCATGTTCACCTGTGAGGGGAAGACAACATATGGAAATTACAACCTGCACTATAATGTTTGCTGATACACACACACACACACACACACACACACACACACACACACACACACACACACACACACACACACACACACACACACACACACAGACACACACTCACACACACCCTTGGGAAAGGCTGGCATTAGTTCTGACTGCCACAATCCAGCTGTTTATCAGCAACTGTAAGGCCCTTACCAAAGGGTGACAAATACTACTGTGTGATGTGCCTATTAGCTAAACGGTAAGTGTGACCAAGACCAAGGCTATTGGAGTGGGCTATACAGTGTCACCAGATATATGTGCAAGTACTCTAATAGCTTACTTAGTTCTATACAGACCACACACACTTACAAATTTCAACTATATTTAATGGTAACTAATAAAGGAATAAGACAAAATACAATTAATACAGTGACTACAGAATTCAGACTCACAAGGACTACATTAAGACAACATTGCAGGACAGTGTGAAATAAATACAGCAACATCTAAAGTAGTAGGTGCATAGGTTTATAGGATGTTGGGCCAAATGCCCTTATAAGCCTAACCAGGGATTTTGCCCATGTTCCTTCAAAGTAAGCACCTGTTTCCTCTGTCCAGCAGGGACACAGGTGGGATGTCAGGGGTGTATGTTCTATTTCCCATCCAGTCATCCAGGTTCCTCTTAAACATGGCTAGAGAGGTACTCTGCTTGACATGGAGAGGGAATCTATTCCACAGATGGCTGGGTATTTTGGGACACAATTCTATCCCAGCAACATGTTCCATTCATGTCACAGACCAGGTTAAGGTCTTGTGTGTGGGTTGCACGAGTTGAGTTTGTAATACAGATTTGCAGCAACTCTATTAAGGTTGGGTCGGAAATGGCCTTGTATGCCAGACACAGGTCTCCTCTGGGAAGTCTGTATGAAACTGAGTAGAGGGACAGGGCTTATAGCCTATCTGTATAGCATAGGTGTTTGAGACCCTGCCTTTTCCTGGTCAGGAACCTCTGTGGTCTTTCCAACTGCTACATGTGCTTGGCAAGATACATGCCTAAGGGGGCATTGTACTCAAAAATGGGTCTGATAAGGAAGGAGTACAGGGATGTTATGTCCTCCTTATTCCTGGATGATATACCCTTTTTTATGAGGTGGGCCATGTAGAAAGCTTTCTGTACAATAGCGGTAACATGGGGGTAAAAATTCAGGTTGCTATCACCCTGGGTGCCCAAGTTTCTCATGACTGATTGCAGCATGCTTTGTACATTGTTATCAATGTCATAAATACTGGGGATGACATTTTCCTCAAAGGTAACAATGATGTATGTCTTAGCATTCAGTTGGTGGCCATACTTCTGGCACCAGTCATTAGTTTGGGTAAGGCCCTCTTGCAGGATGCTCACATCAGTAGGGGAATTTAAGACAGTGCATAACTTGTCGTCATCTGCAAACTTAGTCAGCTGCAGACCACTGATTTTGGCTTGCACTGTAGAAAAGTATATGCCAAACAATGGAGGCAGCAAGAGAGATCCTTGGGTTACACCAGTCATTAGAGGTCTACTACTAGAGGTTGCTTCCCCTACCTTGATTGAGTGGTTTCTATTAATGATCCAGTTAGCTACCCATTTGGTAACATATGGGCTGAAACCTAGCTGGGAGGGTTTATGCATTACGGTCAAGTGGGGAATACTGTCAAAGGCTTTGGCTAGGTCAAAGGGGGCACTGTGCACCATCTTCCCCTCATCTATGGCTTTGGTGTGTGTTTTGAAGAACTTGACCTAATTTAACAGGCATGATTTCTGTTTGACAAAACCAAACTGTGTGGGGTCAAGTGTTTTCAGGTTGCCAATGTTCTTGTTTATTAGGTCCATGATAATGCATTCCATGGCCTTGCAGATCAGGCTAGTTAGTCAGATGCATCTATAATTGCCTGGGTCAGTGGACGCTCCACCTTTCCATAGAGGGATGACAGTGGCTGTCCTCCATTCAGCTGGGATGAAGCCGGTGCTCAGGCAGTTGTTGAATAGGGTGTGGAATGGAGCTGTGAGCTCATGCCTGAGTTCATGTAGGATACAGGCAGGGATGTTATTGGGTCCCATGGAGACTTAAATGCTTGCGTTTCAGAGGGCATTAAGGACCTGATCCATGGTGATGAGGGTAGTGGCGCAGGTGCTGGGGATGTCCTGGTGTATGGACAGGGGTGTCAGGGGGGTGAAGGTCTCACTGAACCTGTCTGGCCGCAGGTTGGCTATGTCTATGGCATTTGTGTATGCGGTGTTATTGACCACCAGTTCAGAGCAGATTTGGGTGTTGGATTTGTGACTGTGGACGTACATAAAGAAGGCCTTGTGATTGCCCTTGGTGGATATGGCCAATTTGGACTTGAAGTTAGCCTTAGAGGATTACACCAGTGACCAAATATGCTTGTTCATACAAAGGAGTCACTGCTGCTAACTTGTCACCTGTTCGTTCTCAGCCCTGGACAACAATATTTTCCTTCTATTATAATGTTCATTTATTGCTGATGTCCACCAGACAGGTTTAGTCTTCCTTGAGGTAGATGATTTGGTCCTGTCAAGTATTGCTGAGTCCATACAGCTATGTAAGTGCTCATATATTTTGTTGGTGTAGGCTTGGACATTAATTCAAGTTGCAACTGGAGGGAGAGTGGCTGTGAAGCTGGTTATACCTCCTCTGAGGAGACTGTATTCAGCTTTGGAAATATTTTTCTGTATGACCCTACCAAGGGAGGGTGGGGGGGGGGGGTCAGAGGAGATGGTGACTTCAAATGTGATCACTTTATGGTTGGATCTTACCAAGGAGGATGACACAGTAGGAGTGCTACAGTGGCTACTCATGTTGTTTACGACCAGGTACAGGATTTCACCTCTCGTAGATGTAGTGACCACCAGAGGCAATGCATTGCCATTGATGAAGTCAAGGAATCTCTGGGGGTTTATGTTTGGGCTAGAACAGGTCTTTGCACTCTATGCTTGGGAAGTTAAAGTCACACAGGTTCAGGGTAGAGGATTGAATCTTGATGGATTTAACTAAGTCCAGATAGGTGGAGTGGGTGCCCTGTGTCATGGTTGTGGGTCTGTAGCTAGCTATGTTATTGTAAAAGAAAACACAAAGATTAATGCATGTTAGGTTTAAGCAAGGCACCCTTTATTACTTGCAGCAAGGAGACAAAGCATGTAGGTACAAGGTTTGTCTGATTTTTTTATAGTTTAGCCTACCGTTTTTATACAGTTTTCTGCAAGTTTACAGAAAGATGCTATTATTAGATTTACTGCTGACATGGTCAGATAATTGCTGTTTTGCAAAAACATATTTGAGAAAAACAACCTGGCCTTGGGCTTATATCAGCTTTTTTTCGTTTTTTACAATTTTTTCTCTAGTTCTGATATGATACATTCAAGGTACAGTCCTGGCCTCAATACACATTCTGCTGACCATGGTGGATTTACAGACATCCATTGTTCTTTTTTTTTAGAGCTTCTAGCAGCTGCATATTTTCACACAGAATAAGCAGAATAAATGTATTAACTCCTTTTAACCCTTAATGCACTAAACCTGCATATTGCAGTTATATATTTCAATGCACTAAGCCTACATATTGCATTGCAGTTATGCATTTTCCTAACAGTTATGGATATGTGTTTTGCCGACACTTAACTGCACTTGGTGTGTGTCATGTGTCTAATACCATTTGACCAGCCGGGAGGTGTGTATGTTTTTGATAAATATTGTAACTCAACCTCCTTCGCCTTTGTAGCCCTCCATTTGGGGTCTGAAAGTATGGTAGGATGTGTAACCTAGTAAGACTGGAGTGCTCCCACAGCTTTGAACCAGGTTTCAGGGACTGCACAAATTTCAGCACCCTCCAGGGCAAAGAATGCTTGCAATGAGTGCAATTTCATGCTAAGACTCCTAGCATTTAGCAGCATGACCTTTACATTTTGTTTAACTTAGTTTTTTTTAATGTTGCTAATATTGTGATCATGACTTTGCCTACAAAAAGCACTATGGGAGAGACCACAGCCTTTGGCAGAGATGCCCAGGGGAGACAGATGAAGGCCATCTCTGACAAAGCATCGTGGTCTGTCATTTGTATACTGGCTTCTGAGTGAGACAGCAAGGAGCCCAGGTTCTTAATGTGATTGCACCTCTCAGATAGTGTGTTCTTAGGTGGTGGTAGTAGTAGAGGGCGGTCTGTGTACATAAGGAAGTTGCTACACTGTCTCAGGATGCCCATATCAACCCCAGTAGCAGGAGAAAGTACAAGAGATTGTCTGTCCATGGTCATCATTATCTGCAGAACAGAGGTTATGGATAGTAGAGTGGGAACTATCTAAGGAGAGTACCCATAGATTTGAGTATGACTGGATAAAATCAGTACAGTAGCTGTAATGAGGACCTTACTCACACAGGAGTGCTGGTTAGGGACAAACATTGTAACTGAGATACCTCACAAAGGGTTAATACAGCACAGTGGCAGTGCGCAATGGACAAACAAGCACAAACCCAAACAAATGCTGGGTATGAACAGCACAAAAACAAAGGTAAATTAGAAACAGTGGAAATGACCAACCAACCCTTGTCCCTGAGTGCATAGCTCAACAACCTATGCCAGACAAGTTCCAAACCATTCACTTACTCCCAGTAAGTGCAGGCAGGCCCTGGCTGACACAAGATGGCATAACGGCAAACACAGGAATCATGCAAACAGATCTGAATACAGCAAAACAGAAAACTAGTCTATGCTAAAGATATTTCAAGTCTGTGTAGGTCAATGTAACACAGGAGAACAGATACACAAAAAAAATCACAGTAGCAAACAAGAGCAAGCTGATTTAAATACATGCAGCAATTAACCAGCTAGAATGCTCAAAACTGATCTCTGTTCCAGCAGTCTTCAGTCAGACAAGTTCTAACTGCACACTCCTGCCACTAGGGTGCAGAGTAAGCCTCTCCAAAAAGATGGCCTAGATTACTGCTCAAGTTCTACAAACAAAGCTAGAGTCAGCAGGTCTGCATGTAGTATATGCTACAGCAAACAAGGCACATCAATTTCATTAAGGAACAGTTGAAATAAGCAGGCACAATTCTCCTTTAACTTGCAATTTGCAGCTCAGAAGGGCAGACTGTATTCTCTCCTCTCACAAGAGTGTAGACCACAAACCTCATTCATGTAAAATGACTGGCCTGAACCCCAAGTGCTTCAACCAGAAGTAAGACACTTTTAGAATAACATACAGTAAAAGCCTTCAGCAGGCAAAGCCCAACTTACAAAGATCTAAGCTATCTCTCCTGCCACAAGACTGCATACCACAAACAATCTTACTATAAAACAACTGGCATGAAGCACAAGTTCTTAAACCAAAAGGCTTAGAATGACAGTTACATTTTAATCAGGCTACTAACACGCCGTAATACATGCAGCAGAATAAGTGCAATTGAGCACTTGCAACAACAGGCAGCAAAAGCAATATAAATTAATAAAGTACGAAGAAACACCAATACAGCAAAAACTGTTTTTATTTAGGTTAAGTGGAAAGGGATGAAACATGATACTTTAAGTTTGGGAAACCAAGGTGGGGGGCCGTTCCCAAATGATCTCTCTCTATTTAGTAGAATAAGCGGATGGGATGGGACTGGGAGGAGTGTCCAAAATGAGATTTGTAGTAGGGGCAGGCAACTCACAAGCCATCAAATTTAAGAACACAATGACTGGATGAGTGGGAGGGGAAACACTTATAACTCCAACAGAACAGAAAACATAAAAAAAAACAAATGTAATCGTATAGTAAGAAACAAAATAGAAGTGATCAAACCTTAAATAAAGGTCTTTAAATCAATATTACATGCAGAGATGACTGATACTCAGAGCAATGCAGAACACACAAACACTTCAGCTAACTATAGGTATTTCTAACTAAAAAAGCAATGCTTCACTGCATAAAGCAATTTCTACCTTCTCCACAGAAGCTGGCTATCTTAACTAAGTAAAACCTCTGGGAAGCAAGAACCTGACTCCCTCCAGCTTTTCAATTGTAATAGTTTGCACGGGTGTCCTTCCTGAGTGACCCCACCCCCACCTGGGATTCACTGCATAAAGCAATGTCTACCTTCTCTACTGTAGCTGGCTATCTTAGCTAAGTAAAACCTCTGGGAAGCAAGAATCTGACTCCCTCCAGCTTTTCAATTGTAATAGGTGAACTACAATTTAGTTTATGTAAACTGTTGAGGCTTAATGGTGTATGTACAACAACAGTGAAGGGATCTAGCCAATTGCCACTAGATTGGGCTATACTACTTTGAATCAGCCTTACACTCACACAGTGTTCCAGTCCCAAGCATTTATTTTTTAATTTGGAAAAGTAATTTTGCTCCCTCCTTATTGACTACATTTGCTAGTTTACCCCTAGGATCCAATTAAAATTAGCCTGAAAACTGGTGTAAAATTAAAAAAGAATAAAACAAATATAAAGTACAGCCAACAACACTGCTTACATACAATCATACAAACCAAACCAAAAGCCTAAGGTAACTCTCAGAGTCAGTGTTAGCCCTGCTCTGCTTGCCCTCGCTGCACCCGGCTCACTCTGCTCCCTGCCCCCAAATCTCACCCACCCCCATTAGTGCTAAATTTAAACCAGACTTTGCCACTCCCTTGCCAGTCCCCTCCTGCTAAGTACCAATCAGCACCTCATACATCATTGAGCAACCCTGCCCCCTGAACCCATTTCCTTCTCTCTCATTCTTTCACACCCTGTTAGCACAGTCAGCCATCAAATTTGGCTCGCCCCCTATCAAAATGCAAATAAGCAAAAAAACACTAATTACCCCAATGCCTATACTGCTTCTATTTTACCATCTCACTGCCTATGAACAAACACTTGACCATGATATTCACTGCCCAAATGGTCAAACAGACACCCACGACTTCACACATAACACCAAACACTTTACCTTCCCCAGCACAACAAATATACCACCCTCTAAAAAATACCACCCCTGTACAACCACAAAACATAATCCTAAAGACAAAGACTATATAAAGCTTATAAACAAACTCCTAAAGCTCAGAATATCCTGCCCCTATAACCTTATAACACATGGAGACGTTTGTCCCAACCCTGGCCCACCCACACCCAATAACCTCCATTCCCCTACCACAACCCCCACAGTCAAGCTACCCATGAATACTCCCTCTAGTTCCCTCCTAGCATTTCACCTAAATATTAGAAGTATTAACAATAAGATTCCTAACCTACATGCCCTCCTAGCAACCCACTCCCCAGACATTATGTGCCTTACGGAAACCTGGCTAAAACCCAGTACTACTGACAATGAGATAATACCTCCAGGATACAATGTTCACTGGTTAGACCGTGCTACAAGGAAAGGAGGTGGGATAGCAGTCCTTTACAAAAATATTCTAACCATTAATAGAGACACCATTCAACCTCCCCAATTCAATAATGCGGAACTCCTCATAACCGCAATACAGATTAACCAAAACAAACACTTGAACATCGTCTGTGCATACATTCCACCAGGCAACAACCTAAATACCCTAGAATATATCCTTTACTGGTTATCCACTACCTATCCCCAAGAAACCATCATTCTTGGAGATTTTAACACCGACTGGCACCCCTGAACTTCCGGACCCCCCCTCACTCATATAAACCTATCTGGGTTTAAACAGATCATAACCTCTCCCACTAGGATAAACAAACCAACCAACAAGGAAAGTATTCTAGACTGGATCCTAGTTAATAACCAACCCCAACTGTATACAGCTGGTACTCTCCCTGACGACCTCAGCGACCATTGTGTAACCTATATCATAAAACATAAGGCAGGAAACCCTCACCAGCCCAAATATAAAACATTTAGAAACAGGAGAAACTTTGATGCTGCTATATTCCAGAATGAATTAAAATCAGTTGACTGGTCAAAACTAAAAAATCTAACTTTAGAGGAGGCCATTGATCACCTTAACACTAAATTCCTAAGTATCCTTGATTCCCATGCACCAGCACGTACAATAAAAACTAGATCAAATACAGCACCATGGCTCACAAAAGATACCAAAGCAAAAATCAAAACTAGAAACAGAGCCTGGGCCAGCTGGAGAACAACCAAAGCCCCACTTGACCATCTAAAATATCGTCAATTCAGGAATGATACAAAAAAATCTATTTTACTGGATAAAAAAAAACTTCTACCAAAATCTCCTACAAAAACACCACAACAACCCTCAAATGTTCTGGGCAGGCTTAAATCAACTACTTTGTCCAGGTCACTCCACCACCCCAACCCCGGCTTACTACACCCATAGTTCCCCAGAGACAATAGCTAGCGCCTTTAATAACTTTTTCACTGAAACAATCCAATCCCTAGCAAATCAACTAACCCCCTCTAACTTAAGCCACATGCCTAATATACCTAATAATCACCCAGAATTTGGCTTCCAACCAATATCCACTAGTTTTATCAAAACACTTTTAAAAAATCTAAAACCTACCACCTTCACTACTGACCTCCTCCCTGCAGAGTACCTGCAAATAGCTGCAGTTGCCATTGCCTATCCCATAGCTATCCTCATCAAAAGAACGTTATCTGAAAATGCTATCCCTCCCTCTGGAAACTATCTCACGTCATCACACTCCAAAAAGGTGGTAGCTCCTCAGACATATCCAACTATAGACTCATTGCCATTATTTCCCCACTAGCTAAAATAATGGATACATGTGTACACAAGCAACTAACGCAATACCTTTCACATAATAACTTACTATCCAACTCCCAGCATGGTTTCAGGACATACCACAGCACCACCTCAGCCCTCCTTTCCTTTACTACTGCCATACACCAAAACAGGAATGACAATAGGCTAAACTCTGCCCTCTTTCTTGACCTATCAAAAGCCTTTGACATGGTCAACCATGAACTTCTCATTCTTTCACTAAAATCTATTTCCCTCAACAAGCCTGCTATCCAGTGGTTCCAGTCCTACCTGACTGGTAGACAGCAGGCAGTACTATGGCAGGGCAAACTCTCCAGCCAGTTACCTCTCACACTTGGTGTCACTCAAGGGTCCATATTAGGTCCACTACTCTTCTCTATTTTTATCAACAACCTCTACACTGCTATCCCTAAAGCCACCTGCATCCAATACGCAGATGATTCCACTCTCATCTGCTCAGCCACCTCCCCATCTGACTTGCAAATCTTAACGCAAAATACATTTAACACTATCGAGAACTGGCTCACCAATCAACGCCTACTTCTGAACCCCAATAAAACTAAAGTTCTACTCTTCTCTCCCACTAGTAGATCCACCACACTTTCATTCTCTGTCACATCTAACAATGGTACCACTATTTCCCCAGATAATCACACCAAACTGCTAGGGGTTATCATAGACAATAATCTCAAATTTGACCTACAGGTCAACAATACCATACAGACCATCAAAAAGAAGCTTGGATCACTGTATAGAAACAAGACATTTTTAACCCCACTGGCTAGGATGGCAATCGCCTGATCACACCTACTCTCTTATATGCCTCACCTGTACTCTTAAACCTCAACAAATCTGAACTAGGTAAGCTGTCCCATAGCTACAATCATATTGCCAGATTCGCCACTGGCTCCACCTATAGACCCCATCACTGTCAGAACCTTAAACAACATGAGTGGCTAGAACTGCCCAGCTTAATTCACTTCAATCAACTCTTAATAGCGCACAAAATTTTGTACCACCATGAGGATACCCCCTCACTTAAAAATATTATTAAACCATATAGCAATGTAAGATCCCTACGGTCAGCCGATAAACTACTGATCCAAACCCACAAAGCTAATAACTCTGCTGGTGAATCCCTGTTTGCCAACTTCGTTGGCAAAACCTGGAATTCATTGCCAAACTATATAACCCTACAATCCTCCAAAAGCCTCTTCAAAAAAAACCTCAAACAGTATCTCAAAGTGAATTGGCTATGTATGTAAAATGTTGCAAAAAACGATACAAAAACCAAGAAAATCCAAACCAAGGCAGAGAACAGGAACCGTCACTGAATATTAAACCACTTTTATTCCAAGGACAGAAAAGGCCAAATACGGCTCAGAACCACAATAAACAGAACGCAAGTGTTGATGTTGAGTGCGCTTTCTCTTTGTTAAGTAACAAAGCTTCTTCAGAACAAACTTTCTATTCATCGTGTCCTCATTTTATATTAATATCAATAAACACTAATTAACCCCAATTAACATTTCAATTAAATTTTAAAGGTAAAACGTTGAATACAAACCTAAGAAACTTTACAAAAAAGTGTCCTAGCAAAAAATGCTCTCAAGAATATAAAATTGCATACATGTTATGTTATTAAATTGTCCCCCTGCATGTCTGAACCAGTATCATTAAAAACCTTTACTGAAGTGTTTAACATCACAACATTTAAAATGCACCTTCTTTATGTATGCAATTGATATAGAAACACTTCGCCTAAGTGTCGCTGTTTCATCAATAATTAAAATTATACAGTGTTAAAAACAATACATATAAAACAAGAAACTGCTGGTCTCAATGACAGCATTAGCATACAGAGTGTGTTGAGACTAAGACTAGCTAAGTTATAACAACAGTTAGTAGACTCCATCAAATTACACATTCTTTCAATCAAAGTTGACTTTAAGACAGGGACTTGGCAGGTTTCTTTTGAAATAAAAAGAAAAACATTTTTTTCATTGATTAAGACATAGGGCAGGATTCACGAAGGCTTGCACGGAGTGTAAGAAACGTGCAACACTCCATGCAAGCCTCACGATCCAGGAACAGCCCTAAACTCCGTGTAAGAGACCAGCTAAAATGTCTCTTACATGGACTGGGCGTGGACATGCTAAATACATCACTTGCAGCCGAAAGGTATGCAAATTAGGTATATTAGCGATCCACGAAGCAGAAACCAGTCCGTGTAAGAGACGTATTAGCTGCAGAAATGTACTCAGTTGACAACTGAGTACGTTTCTGCAAATTCCACAACGGAGACATGTCAGCTCCAAAAAAAGGGTGCATATGACTCAGGCAGCATGCCAATGGCCAAATATGTGGCCATTGGCAATATAACCCGATGCCAAAATATTAAAAATATGTTTAAACCCAGCGCAGCCCCGCGCAAACGGGCTGCGCTGTATAAAACCATAAAAAAAGGTTATAAACCCACAAATGTGGGTTTCATGCAATACATGGAATGGCAATGCAGGGACCAGCAGACCAAAAATAATATGGCCATCGTGTAATGGTTGCTAAGGGGGGAAGCCGAGTCTAAGACATGTAACTAAGCATTAGTAGGCAATCTCATGTAAATGAGGGTTAGGATACTGAATCTCACAGTCATAGAGCAAATGAGCACAGTCTGAGTAGTGTAAGAGATACATAAGGGGGAGGAATAGATTAGGAGATAGGTGACATCACAGGGGGGAATGGTAGAAAGAAATGCAGTTCATTGGAGGTCAGTGTAACATGACAGATGATAGACACAGATCATGGAAAGAGGTGTGCCACTAGATAAGTCATGGAAAATCAAGAAATGGAAGGTGTACACTGTTACTTACACCAAAGTTTCTTGCTGGGCGTGCATGCGCACGTGTGCACACCATGAAGCGCGTGTAGGGCAGTGTGTATGTGTGTAAGGCAGACTGAGCATGTGGGAGCATGTTGGGAGATGTTTAACACTGTTTGCATGGGTGTGCGTGCGTGTAGGGCAGGCTGAGTATGTTGGTGGCTGTTGGCAGACGTGTAACAGTGTTTGCACGGGTGTACACGTGTTTTAACCCAAATAAGTAGATTCTGAACCGTGTAAGCACATGTGCGCAAGTGTAAGCCACTGTGAGCGTGTTTCTGATGGTATGCACGTTGCTCCCCCCTGAGGAAACAGAGAGGAAAAAGGAAGCAACACAATTAATAGGAAGCTAGCAGGGATAACTGCTGAAGCTAGCAGGTGAAAACAATTAGAAGTAGGCAATTACACAGGCAGAATAGTAGCCCAGCCCAGCAATTAAAACTCTACAAACAGTAGTGCAGGATGTTTCTCTTAAGAGACACTGCAAGACAGGAGTAAGCTAATAGAAGTGAAAACTGAAAAAGTTTCACTCAGAGCAGAAATGTTAGGGGCTGCCATAGCTGTCATAATTAGACATAGGCAACTTGCTGAGGGTGGTGACAATGCAGATGGTGCCAGACATCCCACAATGAGGAGACGGAGAAATTTGTACAGGCCCAGGGTTACCTACCATGGGTTACATGAGCTGGAGACAGTAGAGCTCTATAGAGTGGACAGAGAGCTCCTGCAGCAAATTGTTGATCTGTGCAGGCCACGCCTCACACACAGAACCAACAGAGGGGAACCCATCCCAGTGGAAACCAAGGTATGTCTTGGCCTAAGAATACTAACAACAGGTACCTTCCAGAGACCAACTGGCGATATGATGGGGATATCACAGGCATCAGCCTCCGGGGTACTGCACCAGTTCCTGGATGCCATATCAGCACATTTCGGTGATCATGTATATTTCTCCAAGGCCCGTGAGGTATTGGCCAGCAATATGCATCTCTTCCAGCAAATAGCGGAATACCCTGAGGTACTGGGTGCAATAGACTGCACGCACATACGCATCAAAGCATCAGCCGGTGAGCGGGGTAGGGCCTACATTAACTGCAAGTGCTTCCCCTCCATCAACTGCCAGGTCATGTGTGATGCCCAGGGCATAATAATGAATGTGTGTGCTGGCTGCCCTGGGAGTTACCACGATTCCCACATCTGGCATTTGACGCAGCTGTACCAGACATTTGCCAATGGGGACGTCCCACATGGACACCTAGTGGGGGATGCAGGTTATGCACTGGAGCCGTGGCTGATGACACCCATCAGAAACGCACACACACCTGAACAGGAACGCCATAATGAGGCACACGCACAAACACGTAATGTAATAGAGCGTGTGTTTGGGCTGCTCAAGTCACGGTTCGGGTGTCTGGACACATCTGGTGGAGCCTTGCAGTACACACCAACTACATGTACCCAAATTGTCATGGTATGTGCTATACTACATAATATGATCTTGCAAAAACAGCTGCAGCAGGACCAGCTTAGGGCCGGGCCAAACAGCCCCCCACCATTGCCAAGGCCATCACAGGCAGAGCGTGACTCGGAGGAGGAACAACCTGAGCCTGCCCCAGTAGGCAGAAGGAGGCGTGCCCAGTATGCCCTGGTCTTGGCAAAGAGGCAACGCATAGCACATACACTGGCTCAGTAGGAACCCTGGGAATGATACCCCCTCTGACTCACTCAAATAATAACATGGATGCCTAAAATGACATGACCTGCTCACAAACATGTACAGGGAAGTGTAATATGCGCATCCGACAGAGGCAGCCCTGCAGCACCACCTGAGGCATGAATGCCATGTGTTAAGTAATGTAACACTATGTACTATATGCACACATGAGCACCCTGACTAACATCCACCCTCACCAAGCATGAAGCCACAAAATGACGATGGGATGATCAAGTGCAATAACTGGCTGAAGTAATGCAGTTAGTCAAAGGGGAGCCAATGTGTTTCAGGCTGGGAAGACATGCGGAGCATGACATGATGCACCACCTGCTAGGGGTGGCGTGCACCTATCATGCCATGCCCCATGGATACTGGCAAAGGCTGTCAGTACCCACAGCATGACCTGAATAGGTAAGTCTCAAAACACAAACCCACCTTCATAGGTTCCACAAGGGATAGGAACCTAGATGTAATGCTACCCAATGACAGATGTCTAAACAGCAAGATGTGTGCAGTGTAAACGCACACAGTATGGAGAATGTAGATACCAGTCCTGTAATAGAGAACTGGGTCAAGGCTCACATCAGCACCCTAACACTACCAGGTCACACCTCATACCGTGCTGTACAGCCACAAAACATGGAACAAGCTACAAAAGGAGGGTGACTAGCAAGAAATGTCAAGGATAACCACACCCCCATGTTGGTACCACAACATGAAGCAGCATGGATTAGCCATGGTCAAATACCAATGGCTAAAACCGCCTCCCAGTATATAGCCTGCTGCAGACTACTGTCCTAATACCAGGAACTGCACCTGGCCTATGTCGGAATACATGAATATATCAAGCCCCCCAAACCACATTATTTTTCTTGACTGAAAATACCCAGACATACACCGGGAGCATTATACTAGCACCAACACAGTAGGAGAAAAATTCCCAGAATCCATAAACCAAAATGCCCAGGAACAATGTACTACTCCCACAAGAGGGGTAAGCATACTGGATGTGATAATCAGCGACATGTGTACTGGATGGCAAGATGAGAAGTGTACCCCTCACTGGTAAGACCAGACCATAGAGTAATCACACTGGATATACACATCCTGACCCCAGTCCCTGGCCAGAATACCACAGTGAAAAACATGTGTAAAGCATAGGTTGCAGCCCTCCAAACTGATGTTGAATCCACGAAAGGCCCTGTGCAAGTGCAGAATATGGGACACACCACAGAACATGTTATACAGGCATTCCATGAACACAGCCAGGAATGCTTGGAGTGTGCAATCACAAATAACAACAACACACAATGCCATACACGCAGGCATCTGGCATGCTGGACTCCAGCCATTACCAAACCATGCAAGAGAATGAGGAAGCTACCACATGATAGAGCAAACATAAAAAGGGAAGTAATCACTGACCAGTAGTATGGCAATAACATATGTCCACACATACAATCCACTACGTCCAGCCACAACAAGTAGAATCTGTGAATCCAGAGGCAATGTGACACCGGCCCCAAGTACACAGACAACCACAACACCCCCCAATAAATACAAATATATGTGACAGATGCAACCATGTATCCAAACCAGAGGTTGAGCTCCACCAGCTCAGTACTGTCAAAACTAGTCAGGAGGAGAAGGTAGCCACATACACCACAAACCCAGTCCCAAATAGACCTACCACAACTGTAAATCAAACACATAAACACAGACAAATATTCCCGGAGGCCTTAATTACAAACACACCACACCAACAGAAGCCTCCAAAGCAGATCACAAGCAACCACAACCTTCAAACATAGCACATGCAATGAATAGTACGCAAAGCTGGTGTGCCAAACAGTCACAGGCCAGAAGGAGAAACAACATGCCTGATACAGTCATAATAGGTGTCTGAATAGGCAGACACACTGCAGTCCCACTCACCAGAATGAACAAGGGAAAGGGTAGAGTAAGCTGCCTGTAGGCTGCCACAAAATGCCACATAACACAAGTACGCAGGTCACCCCAAAGCAAGCAGAAATATGATGCACTCAATGTCCATGCTGGTGTGAATTACCTGAGATGTACCTCCCTGGTCAAGATGAAAAGAGACATGGATGGTCCCTCTGAATATGTACCCCAGGCCGGTATGACACTGGCTGTGTGCAGCATCCAACCCTCACCAAGAATGATGCCACAGTACAAACACAGAATGCTCATGTTTAACAGCCGGCACAGTTACAGCTGTCAGTCCAATAGGGTCTAATGTCTGTCTGCTTGAGATGTCAAGCATGACAAGCCATGCTGCTATTCCAGGGATGGCTTGCACCTGTTACCCATGTGCGTCTGGATACTGGATAAGGCCTTTGCCGCCTCCATAGAGCCGTATGTAGGCAAGGCCGAAAAGACTACCCACCACCTTAGAAAACATAAGTGGTAGGAAACATAAGGGTAATGCTGACCAATGCCAGATGTGTAAACTGCAATATGCATGCCCCTGAGGCACTTAGATTCATAGATTAGTACTAAGCTAACTGCCCTTGCGAGCCATTTTAAGCCTAGCCAATTATCCCTTGTGAGACTCAAACCCTGCACCTTGTGTTTGTAAAGCAAACACTTTAACCATTAGGCCACCCTCCCAACCCAAAACTCTTTCCATTGGTTAGAACCAAACCATGCACCTTGTGGCTACAAAGCATGTATATTAACCACTGTACCATTTGGCCTTTCACTTCCCATTATGGAGAACATTGATGTCTGTGCAGTGACAGAAGCCTGCTGCAAGCCTAGTGATACCACACCAGCACTACTAGGTTATACCACATATCATGTGTTATGGCCCCAACACCTGCACCAAAACATAAAAAGAGGGGGAGTATCCATATGCAGCACAGACACCCATATTGCCAGGTAACTGACAATGCACAAAGCAGCGGAGACCACCCATGTGCACCGAACTGTAGTCAAAACTGCTGTACAGTCTGTAGCATGCGACAGACCACACTCTCACACACAAGAACTCCACCCAGACATCCTGAAGACACTGGACAGTATGAATGTCCCACCAAATACCAGACAAGGTACACACAAATTACCATATAGGTGGCAAACCATTATGTATGCAAGGAGTAATCAGGGACCTAGGGACACAGGCCGACAGTAATCTGTCATGTGACACTCACAATGCCAATGTGGCTAGGAAGATTGTTGATATTGGACACCGTATCATGAAAGGATTCACATCTACATCAACAGAGGTCACTGTGCCGCTGTACTGTTCCCTTATCAGACCCATAATCTAGTACAATGACTCATATGGGATGTACCGTACGTGACACCTGCAGCGGTTCGGAAGATCTCATAGTTACCCCACCGACAGGATAAAGGGTGTGAAATATATGTCATATGCTGCCTGGCTGTAGACACCCCAGCTGACTGCAGTCACAGACTACCTACTCAGAGGCATTGTGTGTCTGTTGTACAAGGCCATGTCCAACACAGGAGTAATGGACATGCTCCACTACAGGAAATCAAAGCCATTGGAGCTGTGAGAGTCACAGATGTCAGCCTCAACACATAATGAAATAAGATGTGCTGGAGGGACAGATACATAACCCAGAGGCTCCCCACACCCAGAAACAGGATCCCAATCCATGGTTGGCAGAGCCCCTCACTGACACCCCTCAACAGGAATATTGCCAAGTGGATGGATGATCGTACATGTATACTGGGGGACCTCACTGTGTCACGACCAGACAGAGGCACAGTGAAGAAATTCATAAATGGCCATAATAGAACATAGCAAGGGGTGGCAAAAGACACACACACTCTGGCTAGGCTTACTAATGGCCTAGGGTGTATAGCCTAGTATGAACCCATGAACCTATGAAGATACAAAATGTACAGGACACTAAGGATAATCACAAGGCTTACCCAACTGATGGTAGGAACCATGTTGGGCATCCACAGATATGCTCCAAATCACACAGATATTACAAACAACATACCAAACACACACACACATATTGCTAACATACAACCTGTCAGGTGCAATGCAAACACCCCCCCCCCAGAGTGCAAAATACCTATCCCAGCAGACTGATGGTCCCCTGACATTGCAGATGCTGAGGTAACAGCCATCATCTGCAAAGCAGAACACACAGCAGCAAATGTATGTGATGGTGTCCTGTGCTGAGGCCAACATGGACTCCAAGAATAATGGAATGCCAAATCATACTACTGCCCAATGTCAGCCTTACCACAGGATATGTACCCAAAGAGCAGTGTACAACAACAGTGGTCCATCACAACAAAGGTGTTGCCTGAATGGATACTCCAAACTACCACCCCAGGATCCTGACAAGCTTGTTCTGCACAGCTATGGAAAGGATCAGTATGTACCGCAGACAGAAGGCTATTGTGGACCTACTGATACTGGACCCTACACAGTGTGGCTGTCGTAACTGCAGATCCTGCCCCTAAACATGTCTGACCCATTTGAAGCAGTCATTAAGGTCATTGGTGAGGGCAATGTGGTCCACACAGCATAGCTGGACCATGCACATGCTTCTAGACAATACCGTATGAGTTCAGTATGGATATGTTCACCAGCTTAAATATATACCCCTATGTCAGTAGAGGGGTTGCAAACCAGACCAAGGACAGAACTGACATGGTCAGACATGCCGCATCCAAGTCAGACTACAAAGCAGATATGAGTGGCATCCCACAAGGCCTGGTCTTGCCCCCCCCCATTCTGTATATATGTCCCATAGGTATAGGCCAACATGGAAGAACTGTGACTGAACATGTATGCAGAGGAGTACAAACAGCCCACCATATCCAACCCCCAGCTGACACAAGCAACCCACAAAAGGGCCACCTACAAACAGACAACTGTAGCCATAGCCATGTCAGCAAGCTAATTGCAGAACTGTGCATAGACAACCACCGTGAATATACAGTAAGTGCCCACAAATTACCACACAGGTGTTAACCCATGACGTACCTAACATGTAATGTGAGACCTGGGTACAAAAGGTGATAGATATCCTGCACTGGACAAACATGTGGCTGTAGTGTTCGCAGAAACATATACTATATACCCACCCAAACATGAAGGTTGGCAGATGTAGATAAGGGGAACTCACTGTGGCTCTGCAGTCATCCTCCATCAGCGTCACAAGTGACTACAAGAGACTTGTGGGATATACCGCAGCAGACACCTCCATCAACTGTAAAGTCCACAACAGTACCCCACCAGGAGTAGCAAAGAGCATGAACAGATGCCATGTGTTGCCTGTGTAAACAAACTGCAGCCACACACACCGCCATACTGCCCAGCTACAGGCAAGCTGTGCCTGATGTATGAAGCCATGTCCAACCTGGAATGAATGAACATGTTGCACCTTGTACAATCTGAATGGCAGTGAGCTATGCACATGAGATACCTGAACCCCAGCACTGACATACATAGGACAAGCTGTACAGAATGATCCATAACACAGAAGGCACCCCCACTCTTCAGTAAACTCCTGGTACAGGTCAGCCAGAGAGTCACATATCGACACCCCTCAAGAGGAATCCTGATGAGTGGATGGGAGATGGTAGGCTAACCCTGGGTATCACTGTTATGTCAGAGGTAGACGGAGGCACAGTATACTAACCATGACATATGTCATGGCAAACTCCAGTTACAATGTGTGTCGAAGGACAAACACATCCTGTGACTAGCATCAGAAATGGCCTAGGGAACATTGCTAGTGTTTGCCAATGTCCACCCATGTTGTGGAATACACTAGCAATGTTGGACGAGCCTGGTGTATGTAGTCTATATCTGAACATAATGCAACATGGTCATATGTGCACAACTGGCCCCTACACAGTCTGTTGTGCTCACTATGAAGATGTCAAGCAGTCATAGGACTAAAGCCCAGGATACTGTCCACCACAGTGAAAGTACTGAACCAGTACACTATACGGTACTACAGTGTTAGGTCATTATGAAAGTATGTTGAGAACTGTCTGCAAAGTATCCCATGCAATCCCTGCAGGCACAGTATAATCCCTATTGTGGCAGACATGAAGCAGTTGGCCAGTTTGTACACAACATGACACCCAACACACAACCATAAATGTGAGATATTGTTGAAGTTCACACACACCCAAATATGTGGTGGACTTCAGAGTGCAACATATGGAAAGCTCACACTGGCCATGCTTGCACACTTTGATAAATGAGGCATATGTCAGACAACATGCCATGGAAAGGCTGAACTGGGCATGCTCACACACTTAGGCCATATCTCCGTTTAGCAGTTGGCCACACATATCTGGTATTTGTACGTGTCAGTCCAGGAACCAATCACAACACAGCAATCTGCCCAGTGCACACAGTAAATGACTACAGAGACATAAGTGATATAGTGGATCACCGTCATATGCAAACATCTTCCACAGATACACAAGTTGGTCATAGGAACAGGGAATGCTATGGCAATAAAGACCTGCAAACAGTAGAACAGCACAACAAATATTGTGCATCTGACAATTGAACATATGGGTGTAGAGGTCAATACTAGGCTTGTTGCCTTAGGGAATGACAGCTCAGCCAGAGTGTGCTTGGCATCTGCATCCCCAGGACAGTAGGCTACTGTGCCACTGTAAAGTAGGTCACAGAAGGCAACATGTGAGGCTAGTGAGCTGTGCCTCTGTCAAGCAGGGGCACCGTGGAGGTCCCAGGGATTGAATGTGCTAAGCCACAGCCATGTTATCGGTGTGTGCTGTGAGAGGGTTGCTGAGGATCTCTGGCAGTAGGTGTCCATCAATAACAGACTGAGAGGAGCCCTATCTGCATTCTCTGGATGATTCCACTGTCAACACTGTGTTGTAATGAGTATGTGTGAATGAAGTGCCGTGCCGGAACTGTTCACAGATGTCCTCCCTCTCTGGGCTACAGCTCTGCAATGTATTAGGTCACTCTGTCTGTTGTACGGCGCATATATGGCTGGTGTACAGCTGACAGGTGTCTTGTTGTGGAGCAGTCATGGGTATATGTGGGATAGCATGATCAATGCAAACTGTACACATGCTCATAGAATGCAATTGTCAAGGAATATGCTGAGTGGCCAGTATAGTCCCCCAGCATGGGTCCTCTGAAGTCGTCCACCCCAGTCTTCACAAGTGTAGAGTCTGCTTGTGCTAAATATAGTTTGTGTGCAGTGACAACCTTGCCTGGGGGTGGAGATGGGGTATGGATGTCCAGGGAAAGGTGGGTATGGTCAGATTTCAACAATGGTGGTCTACCTCTGGTGTGGAACAGTGAGTATCCACGTTGCAGATGGACAGGTGCAATATGTATTCCCCCATGTGGCTGTGGTGTGTGGTTCTGCCATAGCACATGGACCCACAAATTGTAGTGGCTGTAGGGTAAAATGGTATAGGCCTGAGTAGTTCTCACACACAATTTGCCTGTACCTGATGTTAACAACTGGAATGGTGTATGTGAACACCTGCATATCCTGGCACTGTTCCCAGGGAAGCTAAGTGTGTGTCCTGGATGTGGGTGTGGTGTTCTGGACTGGTTGTGTTGTGTGTGTTACAGGTCCTGTGGTCCCAAAGCATGGTATAGAACATAACCTGCCAGTGCGATGTGCATATCTGACCCTGACGTAGGTGGCTGCAAATGCATATATATGCTATCCCCCACCTGACAGGTAGTACTATATGTACATGCCTCTGTAGAAATAAAGATGTCAGCACCCTATAAATACTGCAGGTGCAGAACAGATGCCCAGTAATTTGGGTAGTGTGCTCTGCTAATGCGTCTCCCTCAACTGTCATAATATAGCTAGGTAGGGGTTTGAATCCTGCAAATGCTCAGTATGAGTGGGGTTTGTGTGTGTGAGAGGGAAATGTCCATTTTGGCAACTGGGAAAACACACTACAGGATGCACATTCCCCTTTCTAAACACTGATGATGTCAGCACCCTATAAGTACAGCAGGAGAAGGGAAAGCTTCCAGTAATGTGAATAGTGCCCTCCGCTAATGCGTCCATCTCAAGTGTCGTAACATAGTTAGGTAGGGATTTGAATTCTGTACATGCTCAGTGTGTGTGGAGGAGGTTAGTGTGTGTTCAAGACTGTATGAAAGAAGTATCCCTTTTGACAACTAGGAGAACACACTACAGGATGCACATTCCCCTTTCTAAACACTGATGATGTCAGCACCCTATAAGTACAGCAGGAGAAGGGAAGCCTTTCAGTAATGCGAATAGAGCACTCTGCTAATGCATCTGACTCGAGTGTCATAACATAGCTAGGTAGTGGTTTGAATCCTGCAAGTGTGTGTGTTCGGATGAGGGGGGTTAGTGTGTGTGCAATTTTATGTGAGGGAAATGTCCCTTTTGGCAACTGGGAGAACACACTACAGGATGCACATTCTCCTTTCTAAACACAGATGATGTCAGCACCCTATAAGTACAGCAGGAGAAGAAAAGCCTCCCAGTAATGCGAATAGCACACTCTGCTAATGTGTCCGTCTCAAGTGTCAAAACATAGTTAGATAAGGGTTTGAATACTGCAAATGCTCAGTGTGTGTGGGGAGGGCTAGTGTGTATGCAAGTCTGTATGAAAGGAATATCCCTTTTGCCAACTAGGAGAACACACAACAGGATGCACATTCCCCTTTCTAAACACTGATGGTGTCAGCACCCTATAAGTACAGCAGGAGAAAAGAAACCTCCCAGTAATTTGAATAGCGCACTCTACTAATGTGTCTCTCCCGAGTGTCATAATATAGTCTGGGAGGAGTTTGAATCCTGTAAATGGCATGTGTGTGTGTTTGGATGTGGGGACTCTGTGTGCGTGCAATTCTGTATGAAAAACATGTGCTTTTCTGAAATCAGGGGATCACACTACATGATGCACATTACCCTTTCCAAACAGTGGTGATGACAGCACCCTATACATACAGCTGGAGAAGAGACATCTACCAGTACTCAGAATAGCACAACCTGCTACAGCATCACTCTCAAGTGCCATAACATATTTAGGTAGGGGGTTGAAACCGGCAAGTGTGTGTGCGTTTGGATGTGGGGAGTTTGTGTGTGTGCATTTCCATAAGAAAACCATGCTAGTTTTGGCAATCAGGAGATCACACTACCTGATGCACATTACCCTTTCAAAATACTGATGATGTCAGCACCCTATAAGTACAGCCAGAGAAGAGGAACTATCTAGTAATCTGAATAGTGCGCTTTACTAACGCGTCTTTCTCACGTGTCGTGACTTAGTTAGGTAGGGGAATGAATTCTGCAAATGGCAAGTGTGTGTGGGGTAATAGGGTGTGTTTAAATGCAAGTGTGAGAGAACAGATCCTTTTGGCAAATACTACAATACACCAGATGCTGCATATTCCCCCAGTAAACACAGCGGATGTCACCACACTATCAGCACAGCCAAACAGGGCTAGTTGGCTAGTAATGCCAATAGTGCGCTCTGCTACTGTGTCTATTACCATTGTCAGAGTACAGATAGGTATGTTTTGGTAACCCACAACTGCCACGTGTGGTTGTGTCACATATTATGACCTTGTGTGGGTCTTTGTACATAACAATGCATGCCATTGCCTAAACCAGCAATGGCATTGCACACATGATATATGTGTGTGACACATACACATAAATACCTGTGACCTGCAGTAGTTACCATGTCTGACACATGCCTCGAGTGGATAAATGGTATTTGCAATGTATACCAATATGGCTGTGTCTTACTGTACAGGGTCCACACGCAGTATGTGTCTATACAGTGTGGGTGTATATGGTAAAATACCTACAGCAGGGGATACACATCTGGTCTGGGCCATATAGTGTACATATAGTCGATGTACAGGTGCTGCATGTTCCCACCTGTTGTGGTAGCGGTAACATGTCATTCCACTGCAATTCAGTGACCACATGCTGTGAACCCTTCAACTAGTGTGTTGTAGCTACAGTAATGCTCACACACAATGTTTGGCTGGATGCAGTCCAGCCATATACAGACAGTTCATGAGACTGTCATATTGCCAGTGTTGTTATGGAGGATAGGTGGTCTTCCTGTGTATGGGAGGGTTGTGTGTGCCAGGCTATGAACCAGATGGCAGTAAGACACACTGTTAGCTGCACATGATTAGGCCCTGATGCTTTGTGCTGTGCCAACAACCTGGAGGTGTGTGTATCTGTGGTGCCTTGGGATACCACCCCCCTGTCCATGTGTGTTACATGTGTAGGGGATGACAGGCATGGTATGGGGAATAACCTGCCAGTGATGGGTAACACCTGTGAGCCATGAATCAGGAATCTGGTACTGCACAGACATTGCAGTTCACCGTGCTGAGGACAGTGTCCGGTGCATGCATCTTGCGGTGTACACTGCTGTTGTTGTGTAGCAGCACTGCTAGTGTCCTAATCTGTGTGATACCCATGAAGGTGGCTATGTAAACCATGTCCTGCAACATAAGGCAGTATGTGTGTATCAAGGAGCTTTGCCAATATACATCGGGCCATGGGTGTCACGTGCAAGATGACCCTTGCACATCATTGTGGCTTCCCTAGCATGCAAGCACACGTTGACAGCCAGCGGATACCCTATGAATGACATTGGAGACTGAGCATAATGCAGACATACAACACCCTTCCCACATATAGTGGTAGCATACCTGGTGAGGGAATGTTGGCAACCAAGATCAGGCTCATACTGGCCTGTGCCACATGCTGAGAGATCCATTCTATGTTCCCTATCATGTAGTCCAGGGAGGTATGTCTCAGGTCAGCCATACTGGCATTGGTCAATGAGTGAGTCATATGTATCCATGCCTCTGACTGACCTGTATGCATGTGTTCTGTGGTGGACCATAGTGCCCCTGAAGCATATCACTGTGACCTTCACCAGATACAGCCTGTTGAGCGGGACCCTAGTGCAGCACCCAAGACAGGTACCTGACACGTCTGTAGCAGGTGTGTTGTGTAGCCCTACAGGCTGTGAGTGTGTGGCACACGGGATGTGTGTGCCATGTGTGGCATGTGCTCTGTTCCGACGGAACATATGCCTGTGTGCCAGATGTGGAGGTGTGTGATGCTCAGGCAGGATGCTATTCTGAGTCCCCACGTATGCCCCAGTGTGTTCAGCATGCTGTCAGTGCATGTCAATGTCTGACTTGTATTGTAGTCACTGTAATATATTTTATTTATTTATTTATTTATCTTACATTTGTTGACCGGGATAGTCCAACTGGATGCATGTCCATTTTCAGCGGAGGCCCGGGGAGAAAAGCTCCAAGGGTAAGCAGATACAGCATTACATAATACCAGCATTACATATTACAAACAGATTATTTACAGAGATTACATAAGTAAGCAAGTTAAACATGTTCCACAGGTTAAAGTTAGTCATGAGCACAAGTCAGGATTAAATTAAATTACACAGTAAACTGGTTAACAGATTTTACACATTCGAGTTAGCCAGGCTTGATACATTGACATAGCCAGTTAAGTGACAAATGTTGTTTGAGTCTAGTGTTAAATTGACCTAAGGTGGAAAGTAAGGTAATATCAGCTGGAAGTGAGTTCCAGGATCTACTTACAGAGTTTGCAAAGAGAGAATCACCGGCTGTGTTATTAAATTTGCTAGTCTGAATTAGAAGTTTGTTAGAGGATCGAAGTGGTCTAGGATTGTTATAGGGGGTGATAATATTTGAAGTGCAGGAGTATTGTCCGGATTATAGAGGAATTTATAGGCCATAATCAGTTGGTTATTTTGGGTAGTTCAAGCCAACCAAGCTGATTTAGATTGATGCAATGATGTGTACTAAAAGGCAGCCCAGTGGCACACCTGGCAATGTGGTTGTAGCAAATTGAGTGTTTGTTAAGGACAGTCTTGTTCATATTCGAGAGTAGAGGGGATGCATACAGAAGGGTTGAAAGAAGGTGTGAGCGAGCTATGGCAATCTTAGCTGGAGGGGTTAGGAAGGCTTTTATTCTGTAAAGTGACCCTAGTTTTTTATTGATGGTTTTGATAATTTGGTTAACATGTAGGTCACATTTGAGATTATTGTCTATGATGACACCTAATAGTTTAGTAGATGGGTCAGGGGAGATTATTGTGCCATCATTTGATGTTATGGTAAAGGTGAAAGCGGTAGACCTACGTGTTGGTGAAATAACAGCAGTTTAGTTTTTTTGGGATTTAGGATCAGACGATGTTCAGAAAGCCAGTTTTCTATTGTATTAAAGGTGGTCTGGGTAGCTGACCATAACTCTACTGGAGATGGGGCTGAGCAAATCAGAGTAGAGTGATCAGCATATTGGATACAGCTGACTTTTGGGATGACAGTATAAAGGTCGTTAATGAAGATGGAGAACAGCAAGGGCCCTAGTATAGAGCCTTGTGGTACTCTGAGGGTGTTAGGTAGAAGGTTAGAGAGTTTGTTCTGCCAGAGGCCAGCCTGCTGTCGACCATGCAGGCAGGATTGAAACCATTGGAAGGCTCCAGTATCTAGACAGAATGTTTGCAGGGTGTGGATTACAAGTTGGTGATCAACCATATTGTATGCCTTGGAAATATCCAAAAAGAGGGCTGAGGATATATAATTAGTGTTGCAAGTATGGTTTATGGTGTTAGTAAAGGCTAGGAGGCCTGAAGTAGTGCTGTGATGAGGTCGGAAGCCATGCTGAGTGTCTGCCATAAGGCGATTTTGGATTAGGTGGTGCATGAATTATCTATGAATAAAGTTTCCATAATCTTTGCAAGTGGAGAGAGTATAGTTATTGGCCTATAATTGGAGAATTCAGTAGAGCTGCCTCCTTTGTGAAGTGGGATTACATAGGATATTTTCCAGATGGTGGGAAATTTAGATTCTACCATGGTTCGTTTGATTAGTTTTGAGATGGGGTAAGCAATAGCATCAGCTGATTTTTGTAGGTACTCGGCAGGGAGTTGATCAGCAGAAAGTGTAGTGGGTTTTACTTTTTCAATCAAGGTACGGATAAGTGAAGTGGCGACTGGCTGGAAGCTGAACACAAGTAGGTTTCTAGGGGTGCTACTTTCAGGACCAGGGGAGCTAGGAGGTAGATGGCTAGCTAGGGCTTGAAATGTCTCAGTAAAGAATTGGTCAAAACTATCAGAAACATCTTCAGGGGTTTTACCAATAGTAGCAGCAGGGATTGGGGTTGAAGTTTATCCAGGATGTAGTATATATGACATGCCACCTGACAGGGTATGGCATTACTGGGTTCAGAGAGCTCAGTCCCCACATTGGCTGTGTGGTGGCATCCCACACATGTGTTGTACGTTTCTGGCCAAGGGTGATGGCTGACTGCATACATGTGGCAGCTGTGACATTGCCACATGACTCACATAAACCACAACTGGACCATAGAGGTGATTCACAGGTTACTTTAGCACATGCTACCCTAGTAGTGTGATTGCCATGGTGAGTGCCAACACATAGGGCCAATGGGGAACATACTGAAGGTGTGTATGTGTGGGTGTACTGCTACTGTTTCATAGCACTGGCATATATGACTGCACATGTGGGTAAATGCCAGGTAAGACATGTGCAATGTGTCACAGGCAACGTACATGCATACAGGACAGACAGTGATGTTCTGTCATATGTAAAGTTGACATACGTATGGTACACTATGCAGATGTCACTGGGAGTCTACAGAAGCACTGTAACTCTGCATTGCAGGTGTAAGCAGTGTTCCAGGGAACCCCAAGTGAACATGCATGCAAACAAAGCTACAGTAAGCAGGGCTGGAAGTAGTGCATTGTACAACAAAGAAGGGGTAACAATAACAGTAAGTAACAATGCAAATATGTAGGCACTATCAACATGTACCCAGGAATACACAGGGCAGATGCCTATGGTAGAACTGATATTATGTCATAGTTATTTGGGATTTGGATTACATTGGTACTGCACACATATCTACATGCGCAAACATCCACATTGCATAGTCATTGTGGGCAACTTGACACCATTACTGTATATGTCCACCATTGCATATCACTACTTGCGTTAGCCTCCCCCCTGTGCTACCCATGTATGCGGCTATCTGTTGACATCCTTACCACCGGCATGCAATTATGTGCAGCTGTTACACTTTGGTATGTACTATGGGTGCAGATAACAGTTCAGGACATTCATACAGTTACTGCATCAGGCATGCTGGGATATACACACAGTCATAGCAGCACACTGTACTGTTACCAACATGATACTACTAATACACTTCTATGTAGTCACCCTGTGCATCAGCAATGTGTTTACCTGTTCCCGCAATGATGTTGGAGATTGCAGGAGGTGGCACAGTGTTATCATATGCACAGGGTGTGAATTAGGTATGCCTGAGTCAGCCACTGATACCACCTATTGACATGTGTGTGTATAAGTGTTGCTGAGGGGCAGCAGTACAGGGTGGGGCAGTGTTGATGCAGTGTGTGCATGTATGTGGTCGCCCTAGGTGTTAACATTTCGCATGAGTGTATGCACGCACACAGTTCCACCTCATGGCTGCCATATACAGGGGTTTGTGGACAGCCACAGACAGCACCTGGCAGGTCATACAGATAAGTGTCTGTGGGCACGGACATGGTACCTGTGCCTGGCAGGGGGGCTACGGACCGTATCCAGTACTAAGCCAGACTGGGTACTGTCATCAGAAGCGGGAGTGTGTTGACTGGACACAGGTCCCTGTTGGGACTGTCCAGAGCCACGCACGCGGGTCTCCTGGGGTGTTCCGATGACAGCACAGACCCAGCATTGCTGGGGCTGCTGCTGGCACTATGGGGGCATGTGCGGGCCTGTTATCATCCGCGCCGACTGCCAGCTGCTGCCGGCATACGGCCATGTTGACGCCGCAAATGCCCACCATTGCCCTGGCTCATGGACATTTGGTTGTGGAACTGCTGTAATATGTCCCCACAACGTCTGTCTATGACATCGGTGAAATTACGGATAGCATTCGCAATGTCACGCATACTGTCTGTCATGGCTGTGCGACATGCTCTCAGCTCCCTCAGACCCTGTCTGGTGTACCTTTCCATACGTGACTGTGCCTGCATGACAGTCCAAAACATAGCTGAGGTTGACAGACCTCTTTGGGCACGTCGGCCAGAGGCAGTACGCCCACGGATGCTTCCACGAGATCCCATGGGCAACTATCTGTGTGGTACCATCGGAGGACCCTGCCCATGGCTGCTGTGTGGGGATGCATGTGCCAAAGGTACCACATTACCCTGGTCTATGCCCACTGTATCCTGTCCATCACCTAGGGACAATGGTGACAAAGGATGTACTGGCAGGATGACTGTGCACAATGATGGGGTTGACAGCTGTGTACTGTCAATTGGCTGACCAATGGTGGACCCTGACACACCTTCCTGTACCATTACACAAATATCATCATTACCAGTACCTGTGGCACAAGATTCAGGTTCCCAGCTGCAGGTCACCAGAGCAGCACCAGAACCTGTGGGAGGAAGACAGGAAACACAGTTTACAGTCTCCAGACATTGTTACCAGTGATGCACTTCTGCACACATGTACACATGCACACATGGACACATGCACACATGCACACATGGACACAGGCACACATGCACACATGGACACAGGCACACATGCAGAAATGCACACGTGGACACATGCACACAGGCACACATGCACACATGCACACATGCACACAGGCACACATGCACACATGCAGACATGCACACGTGGACACATGCACACATGCTCACATGGACACATGCACACATGGACACATGGACACATGCACACATGCACACGTGGTCACTTGCACACATGGACACATGCACACATGCACACATGCACACGTGGTCACATGTACACATGCACACATGCACACATGCACACATGGACACAGGCACACATGCACCCATGCACACATGCACACATGCACACGTGGACACAGGCACACATGCACACATGCACACATGCACACATGCACACATGCACACATGGACACAGGCACACCTGCACACATGCACACATGCACACCCCGCAGTATACACACAGAGCACTACTGAGTTACACTACTGTTACTAGCATTATCAGGACTATTATAGGTTATGTTAAACACACTCACCAGCATGGATGGCCTGCCTTGCTGTAACCCTGGAGGGACCTGCAGAAATGATGAGATTAATGTCAGTGGGCACAACTGTGCCATTGATATTGCATATGATACAGTGCAGTAGTACACCAGTTGCCTTTCACACGTCAGCTGCTGATATTGCCAGTATCACACATGCACAATTACATACTATGATGACAGATACATATCACGGACACACCTTACACATGCATAAACTAACAGTGTACAGAACAGTCAAGTGTACATATGGCATATTACCTGCACGTTCCATGTCGTGCTGCTGTGTGGATCCAGCCTCCATCATGATGCAGGTGTACTGCTGTTGCTGTTCCAGGGCTGGAGCCACAACACTTAGGAGTAGCCCCTCCAGTCTGGTGAGGGGGGATGTGGCCACCCCACCTCCTGTGGCAACCTGTTGCCTGTGGATATCTGATGCATGCTGATGGACACTTTGGATTAAATCACTGCAGTGATGTCGTACCTGCTCATATGTCCTATTATGCATGCCAATATCATATACCCTATGGACAAGGTCTTGCCACAGTGCAGCCCTCTCCTGCTGATTCTGACTGGTGCGGGAAAACAGGATGTCATACTCCCGCACCAGGCTCTGGTGGATCTCCTCATCTTCCGCTGCAGAGTAGGTGGGATTACGCTGATGCACCATCTCCCTGGAAGAGAACACAAACAGGATATCAGCAACTATGTCAGCAATATATGGCACACATACTATACATGATACTCATGTGTAGTGATATACTACTACTCCCATATGTTGCATGTGTGTGTGTCATGGTGGATACACAGGTACATGGCCAGATATCAGTGCTCAGCCAACACTTGTGCAACAATACCTGCCACATTCCACACAACATAGTAGCATGCCCCATCGGTCAGCACACACTGACAGGTCCAATGCACAACCTCACTCTGGGGGTTCATCCCAAATTACTGTATGTGGGATGCCATCCAGTAGTGTGATGTGGACACAAGTTACTCGGCCTGGATATACATATCCCACCACCACCACCAGCACAGTAGACTACTTTGATATGTATGTGATTAGACAGTTATTCACTTGTTAGGACTGAGATGGTATCCATGCAGCACACTGGGCCAGTGGAAGCCACAACCCACACTGCTGACCCCTTTGCAAATGCTTACCACGGACATGCCACAGATTGCATGGAACTTGCACACACATTTCTAACCCAGACCCTATGCACAAAGGTTAGGCATCCTGTCCGGTGGACCCCAGACAGAGGCAGATTGTATAACAATAGCAGGAGGCTACTGCAGGACAGAGCAGATTCACATTAAGGGAAGGCATCTGTGGTCAGCACTGGTACTACGCTACGGTCACTCATAACAACGGCCATGGCCTACCCTGGGAGGGAAATGACCACTAACACTATGTTTGACCACAAGGCCTTCTTCAGTTATGCTACACATATGGACCAAATGCCTCAGATATGCTCTGTGTTAATACACACCTACTTAACATTCACCAAACACACAGATATTGGCAACAGTCTTGCAGACAGGTTCGGTGCACGTATCCCCCCTTCTTCTCCCCCACCAGTTGAAATAGTTATCACAGCTGTATGTAACTATCATCTCACATGTCCAGGTGAGGGCCGCCTCAGCAGAGCAGAACACACAGCATCACTGTGACCTCATGGTTTCCCTGGATGTGTTCTACCTGCACTCCAAGAGGACATACAACCCGCATATAACACCGATAATTTATCTTGGCCGTACTACAGGATATGTACCTGGACAGTGGCATACAGCGACAGTGGTCCCACACCACTAAGGAGGCACCTCGACTGACCCTGGGAACTACCACATCATATGCATAACCGGCCTGGTCTGCTAAGCTATGGAATTATGCAGTATGGGATGCATATGCAGTGATATCGGGTACCTGCAGACACTTGTTCCCAGCCAGTGTGCCTTTGTGATGGGCTGATCCTGCCTTTTGAACCTGGATGACCTTTCAAAGCAGTCACTACAGCCATTACTGGGGGCAACACACAGACAACTGCTGCCAGGATCATGGCCTAACACTGATTGACATGTAATGTATAGTCATCCCCTTTGGTGGAACTACGACACGCAACATATCACATGGACATACCTATAGACACAGACCTATGACACATTTGGAGGGTTCACAGTATGCACACTATTAACCTGCTACTTTGTATTACCTGTGTTTGTTGCAGCTGGTTGCGTTACCACTGCTTCTGATTCCTGCTGCTACTGTCACTGCTGACAGCTTAGAGTCACAGAGTCACAGTGTGTAGGGTTTTCTTTTTTTCTCTCTCTCTCTCAGTTTTCTCCCTCTGTCTGCTTCCAGACAGTGCAATGAATGTATTGCATCTGTGGAGTGTTAGTACAGGATGCTTTTGTAGGTATCTGCATACGTCCATGTGATGGCCTCTGCATCAATTGTAAGCCAGCATTTGCTAATTGCATACAGCCAGTTGTGTACTGATTGCAGTTCTCACTGTGATTTCAGGTCAGTGCTATAAAAGGGTATGTGAGATAGGCGTTGCCCTTTCAGATTATAAGCGGGCGGGACCATGCTGGTATGCTGTGGACACTGTTCTGTGAGTGTAAATGTTAGTATCTCTCATGATTCAGGCTGTGTTGTAGATTCACATTTCTCCATTCCTCTCTCCTGTTCCCTGTAGTAAGTGTGTATGCACAATGACACCTACAACTATATATAGATATATATTTATATATATATATATATATATGTACATATATATACATTTATATATGTACATATATATACATTTATATATGTACATTAACTGACATTATTACCTACAAGCTAACAACTAGCATGGCTGTTTCTGTTCACACACTACTATTATGGGAATCCAGTAGTTTTGACAATAATTCTACATGACATGCTTTGGGTACTACACATCCTATATTCCCTTTACATTCATCCCTACTATTACATGTTATATTTATTTTAGCACAATGTTCTTGTATAAGAGTCGTGGCTTAGTGGTAGGTCATACAGACTACTGTTTCCAAGGTCCTGGGTTCAGGACTGACAGTGGGATTTTATTTTCCTTTTGAACTGAGTACAGGACCTGTCAATCAAAGTGACTAAGGCACTTTTAAGCAGATGTAACCGGGTTAGCGCTGGTTTGCGCGGAGCTGCCGCATGCACACTGGCGGTTAGCTCCGTGCACACATTGCACACCCGGCTACAACCGCTAACAGTGCTTACTCTGGCGCACACCAGCTATTTTTCTTTGAAAGAAATGAAAATGGGGAGTCAGGAAAGTGGTGAAAAAGGGGTCACAAAGAGGGTAAGACAGGAGGGAAACAAGCTTGGGATTTGCAGGAGGGATGTAGATAAGGCCCATAGCTGCCCATTTCTTCATCAGCAACAGCTGTGCATATGTATGTAATTTGGTGTGACATTTGAAACCTTCCACCCCTGAGAGAGGTGTCAGGACAACAATAATACTTGTTGTACAGCCAATTGTAATTGATAGTTTCCATGTCCAGCAGACATGTGTGCGGAATGGGCAGCTATGTATGGGGCATAATTTTTTGTGGGTACAGAATCCCTTTTTTTTTTTTTTTTTTTTTCAGGTGAGAGTGGTATGTCAGGTGAAGGAAGTCGGTACAGCTGGGGAGGTAGGTTGGGTAGGTAAACAGACAAGACAAACAAGACGGATACAGGGGCGGTGTATGACACATGTGGGGGGGTTACACAATTGACGGGGACGGCGGTTGGATATCCAGAGCCCATGAGCCCACAGATGTCAACAGTGGAACTGATATCCCCACCCATAGGCAGTTGCCACTGTTCCTTCACTGCCCAGGATGGGGCTGTGCTGGGGGCTGTGTAGGCTGGGCAACAGGCATGCCCGTAAGTTGTGCCACCCATGCCTCAAGCTGGCGTAGGGGCTCGAGAACAGAGTCCTGAATCTCCCTACGCACCACAGTCCGGACACTACGGAGGGTGAGTGGTGGTTCTCCTCCGCTCACACTTGCAGAGGGGGCAAGCCCCATCCCTGCAGCGCTTCCACCTACAGGTGGCACAGGGCCACTGGAGGAGGGTCCAGACTGGGCACTAGTGCCAGGTGCACTCGCCAGCTGAGGTGGGAGAGGTGGGACCGCTGGAACCCGCCTTCCCTGTCGTCCTATGTTTTGCATTATGTCATGACAGTTTGGGTTAGTGACATATAATACCATTCACAATTAGTTGTAACAGCATGCATTAGTATTCCCATTAACCAAACACCCAGATATTCACACCATTGAACAGCGAGCATAACACATGCATTAATTTGAACAGCAATACACAGTCCAACAACATGCAGGGTTGATTGATGGCATCAGGCCATCAGGTTTGGATGTATGAACAGGGCAGATGCATCAACGGACATGCAAATATATATGACCCAACAGGACAAACGTCCAAGGGTGTTAAGTGTGATTGCACATACCATTTTCCGTGGAATGGGTTATATGTGGTTATAGGGTGGGGTGAAGAAAATAATATTAACACCTTCAAATACCAATACATATGCTGTACATTTCTAATATCTGCACATATATACACACTACTGTTCTAACTACAGTTTCCTATATGAGAACTATTTCAACTTGGTGATAGGACTGTTACTGCAACATCAATATACATTTTATTGTTCTTCATACACATTCATATCTAGCTTTGTTCAGCTACATCATCCTGCTACATTTGCTTTATATAGCTGTAGACAAGTGTGGATGTTTGGTATATCAGACAATCATACTATCTGCATATAGCTGACTGAGAGCAACATATCCAGATTTTGGGATACACATTCCAGATGCAGCAACACTTTGAACATATTTTGCTGTTTGGTTTTGATTCTCACATGCATTTCATTCTGTCTTGACTGCAGTATACTTTATTCAGGGTTATTACTACTGTATTGCTGGATTGGGTTATATGTGGTTATAGGGTGGGTGAAGCAAATCATATTAACACCTTTGAATACCAATACATATGCTGTACATTTCTAATAGCTGCACATATATACACACTACTGTTCTAACTACAGTTTCCAATATGATAACTACTTCAACTTGGTGATAGGACTGTTACTGCAACATCAATATACATTTGATTGTTCTTCATACACATTCATATCTAGCTTTGTTCAGCTACATCATCCTGCTACATTTGCTTTATATAGCTATAGACAAGTGTGGATGTTTGGTATATCAGACAATCATACTATCTGCATATTGCAGACTGAGAGCAACATATCCAGATTTTGGGATACACATTCCAGATGCAGCAACACTTTGCACAGATTTCGCTGCTTGGTTTTGATTCCAACATGCATTTCATTCTGTCTTGACTGCAGTATACTTTATTCAGGGGTTATTACTACTGTATTGCTGGATTCATGACACTTTCTCACACTCTCTCACTTGTTTTCATTTTACTATTCAGGATGGTACTTACTTCTAGGCTTTATCGACATGTTTTACCTGTAGTTATTACAATCCTTTCCAGCAGTCTCACTTCTGTCATGTTTTAGTATTTCAACAGGGATATATTTCACGTGATTTCATCATCTTCTGCAGCTAAACTTTTCAGCCTGCTGCAGGTTGTGTACTATTTTCTTACAGGTGGGGCATTTTATTTCAGAATTTATGTCAGACATTTTCATTTTTCTGTTTGGCTTACAGGCTGCAACACACTTTTGAAATCAAGCAATACTTGCAAACACTTTCACACTCTTACTTGCACATTTTATTCCTTAGTGACTACACTGCACTCTTTTGCTGACTGTCATACTTATATTTCTTTACAGTTACTGATAGTTGGATTACTGACCTGCCTGGTGGCGCAACCGCACCAGCCTATCGTCATAGGCTCTGCGGTTCGCAGAACGGACACCTGCAGCTGTAATATAAATGAAGTAATATTGGAATACACATCTCCATAATATCAGCTAGTTTAATTTCTTACATACATAATTAAATGTAACTTACTCAGTAGTGGGGCATTGGGCATTTGCCGGGCCTCCTGGATCCAAAGGTTCAGTTGGTCCTGCTTGCATCTCTTCAGGTCCGCATGGTGGTGATGGACCTGCTCACCAGTCCTTGGAATCCCTGTGGCACTGGTGAGATCATGAGCCAACCGGTCCCACGCCTCAGCTCTGTATGCTCCCAGAGGACCTGGCCCTGCATGAGTTGGGCCTCATGATTGTGGACTAGGAGCCAGACCATGTACCTGGACTCCTCAATGCCCCACCTCTGTGCTTGAAAGCAACTACCCTCTCCTACTCCTGTCATTCGTGCTGCAGTTCAGTTCTACAATCGTTTATGCTGTGTATTCCCATCTATGGGGCTTATATAGTCCATTTTTCCGCACATATCTGTGATTGGCCATTTTGGAATTGTATCAACTTCAGTAAACCTGCATTGTCATGCTCCAGTTTGTATTCATTCCTTTATATTAGCTATTATTGCATTTATAGGTACTGCTGTCATGGCTTTGTGGTTCGGTACCTTGACTATGGTGTATAGTATCCTGGGTTGAACCTGGCCACTACTTTTATTTTTATGACTGTCTAGACAAGCTGAGGGGTGTGTCTGTGTAAAGGCAGTTTTGATACAGCTTGCTTAATATTTGCCCATCAGTTAGCTTGTTTGCGCGGTGCGCAACTCCAGCGCAAATGAAATCACGCTGGTTTAAGCCTCATTTGGCTATCAACGCATATTACACTCAGCTCAGCTAGGGCACATATATTCAGCATGTTAAACCACAGCTCAGCTACGGGCACTCATTTTGCTCCAGTTAAACCACTGCTCACCTACGGGCAGATGCACTCACCCTGTTAAACTATAGCTCAGCTATGGGCACATCTGGCATTTTTTATTGCTTTGTTACCTCACATTTCTTCAATATAAATGGGCTATTTCATTACATTTTGCATAAAATGTGATTTTATGTGTACATATTTGTCAGGCACTTGTTTCGTGCTTATTTTGCTAAAAATAAAATTGGTGTTGTGGGGCTCAAACCATGAATGCCTGCTCTTCAGCCAACATCTCTCTACTGCTACGCTATTGCTTCTTGGCTTACTTGGAATATTTAGTTCTTATATGCTTTCCCACTGACTGCTAACTGTAGCTGCGCTTCTGGCACGCCCGCACAAACAAAGCGCACTCACGGTTAAACATCTTTACAATTTAAAAAAAATTATGTGATGTTCATTTGTACATTTTATGTTCATAGTCTGTGGGGACATGTGTTGTGTTGTGTTTATTCACATTTCCATGGACTCTGGCGTGGGTGTTTACTTTGGGCACTTTTACTCTTCTGGGGGCGTGTCCACTTACAGGGGCTCGGCCTCACGGACACACCCCTACTGTCTTACATGGACCATGTTAGCCTTTGGTGTAATTCAGCTTGCTCTCATGAATATGCAGTGCATGCTGACATCACTCCATTTAACTGCAGCCTCCGTCTAAGACTTATAACTCTTACGGAGGCTTCGTGAATCCTGCCCACAGTCTTTTCTTTAAGGTCGTGGTTTGTAATTTGTCTTATGTTGACAAGGAAGTTTCTATGAAAAATTATTCAATGGTTTCTTGTTTTAAAAGTATGTATAGAAGGAAAGTGCGCTCAACATCAACACTTGCTTTCTGTTTATTGTGGTTCTGAGCCGTATTTGGCCTTTTATGTCCTTGGAATAAAAGTGGTTTAATATTCAGTGATGGTTCCTGTTCTCTGGCTTGGTTTTGGATTTTCTATGTATGTAAAATGGCTAATTTGCACTTCTGAAGAAGTCTTGGAGGAGATGAAAGCGCTTAATCCATGCTTTAAATTTAAATTTAATTTTACTGTTTTGCAAGTTTTATATTAAAAGTTTATATATAAATATCGGACATTTTAGTAGAATTATTTTCAAGTGAAACAAAGGTTTTGACTACAGGAAGACAGCCTTTATTGCACGGAGCTACGCTTGTGTTTGGTTTAAGTGAATTGGCTATGCCCATGTACCAACCCTGATTAAGTTATAAACTAAAAGCATATTCTGCAGTTATCATAACTTGTAACTACATCACCAAGCTCTGCTTCCAATCTGATGTCTCTTACTTTTAGTTGTATGTCCATGACAATTGTGAGTCCCTACTAAGGAACACTACTAACCCATTGTATATAATCACTTTGTTTTTATAATTGTTTGCTAACTTCTGTGTAATCTATGTAAGTTTGTCTTTGTGGAGCTTTTCTCCCTAGGCCTCTGCTGAAAATGGACATATATCCAGTCAGACTATCCCGGTAAACAAATGTAAAATAAATAAATAAATAAATGCTGTCTGGCAATTCCTCCAACTACTTAAATGATCCTATTCACAGTTTGCAAACTGATTTGTTGGTAGCCTTTTTAAGAGACCCTAGTCAAAACTCTTAAAACACCTAAAACTCCAGCAGAACAGTAACTTAAAACTAAACAAATGTAATACTAGAATGAGATACAAAATAGAAGCAATCAAATGCTAAATCAGAGCTTAAATTCAACATTAAATGCAGAGATGACTGATTCTCGGAGTAATGCAGACCACCACGGACAGCTATACTATATTCCCATCTATATGTAAATGGTTATACATGTCCCTAGTTACCTATTATGTAGAGGCAAATGCATATCAGTGGATAATGTCAGATACACAGGCACAAAAAACAAAAGCCACTCTGGAAGAATGACCATCACCTCGAATGTTAAAAGCACAATTTCATACTCCAGAAATCAAGTATAAGCATAAGTTAAAGCATAAATGCCACAATACATTTTCATCCTGAAGGATACTTCATCAGATGAAAAACAATTGTGTAACATTAGTATATATGCCTTTTTAGTTTAAAATCCACCAATCACAAACAAAAACCTTAAATCAATAATTATCACTAATGTATTCAATTACATAATAAACAATGTAAAAACCTTAGATAAAAATTAACATAGTAGCATGCCCCATCGGTCAGCACACACTGACAGGTCCAATGCACAACCTCACTCTGGGGGTTCATCCCAAATTACTGTATGTGGGATGCCATCCAGTAGTGTGATGTGGACACAAGTTACTCGGCCTGGATATACATATCCCACCACCACCACCAGCACAGTAGACTACTTTGATATGTATGTGATTAGACAGTTATTCACTTGTTAGGACTGAGATGGTATCCATGCAGCACACTGGGCCAGTGGAAGCCACAACCCACACTGCTGACCCCTTTGCAAATGCTTACCACGGACATGCCACAGATTGCATGGAACTTGCACACACATTTCTAACCCAGACCCTATGCACAAAGGTTAGGCATCCTGTCCGGTGGACCCCAGACAGAGGCAGATTGTATAACAATAGCAGGAGGCTACTGCAGGACAGAGCAGATTCACATTAAGGGAAGGCATCTGTGGTCAGCACTGGTACTACGCTACGGTCACTCATAACAACGGCCATGGCCTACCCTGGGAGGGAAATGACCACTAACACTATGTTTGACCACAAGGCCTTCTTCAGTTATGCTACACATATGGACCAAATGCCTCAGATATGCTCTGTGTTAATACACACCTACTTAACATTCACCAAACACACAGATATTGGCAACAGTCTTGCAGACAGGTTCGGTGCACGTATCCCCCCTTCTTCTCCCCCACCAGTTGAAATAGTTATCACAGCTGTATGTAACTATCATCTCACATGTCCAGGTGAGGGCCGCCCTCAGCAGAGCAGAACACACAGCATCACTGTGACCTCATGGTTTCCCTGGATGTGTTCTACCTGCACTCCAAGAGGACATACAACCGCATATAACACCGATAATTTATCTTGGCCGTACTACAGGATATGTACCTGGACAGTGGCATACAGCGACAGTGGTCCCACACCACTAAGGAGGCACCTCGACTGACCCTGGGAACTACCACATCATATGCATAACCGGCCTGGTCTGCTAAGCTATGGAATTATGCAGTATGGGATGCATATGCAGTGATATCGGGTACCTGCAGACACTTGTTCCCAGCCAGTGTGCCTTTGTGATGGGCTGATCCTGCCTTTTGAACCTGGATGACCTTTCAAAGCAGTCACTACAGCCATTACTGAGGGCAACACACAGACAACTGCTGCCAGGATCATGGCCTAACACTGATTGACATGTAATGTATAGTCATCCCCTTTTGGTGGAACTACGTACACGCAACATATCACATGGACATACCTATAGACACAGACCTATGACACATTTGGAGGGTTCACAGTATGCACACTATTAACCTGCTACTTTGCATTACCTGTGTTTGTTGCAGCTGGTTGCGTTACCACTGCTTCTGATTCCTGCTGCTACTGTCACTGCTGACAGCTTAGAGTCACAGAGTCACAGTGTGTAGGGTGTTTTTTTTTTTTTCTCTCTCTCTCTCAGTTTTCTCTCTCCCTCTGTCTGCTTCCAGACAGTGCAATGAATGTATTGCATCTGTGGAGTGTTAGTACAGGATGCTTTTGTAGGTATCTGCATACGTCCATGTGATGGCCTCTGCATCAATTGTAAGCCAGCATTTGCTAATTGCATACAGCCAGTTGTGTACTGATTGCAGTTCTCACTGTGATTTCAGGTCAGTGCTATAAAAGGGTATGTGAGATAGGCGTTGCCCTTTCAGATTGTAAGGGCGGGGACCATGCTGGTATGCTGTGGACACTGTTCTGTGAGTGTAAAGGTTAGTATCTCTCTCATGATTCAGGCTGTGTTGTAGATTCACATTTCTCCATTCCTCTCTCCTGTTCCCTGTAGTAAGTGTGTATGCACAATGACACCTACAACTATATATAGATATATATATATATATATATATATATATGTACATATATATACATTTATATATGTACATATATATACATTTATATATGTACATTAACTGACATTATTACCTACAAGCTAACAACTAGCATGGCTGTTTCTGTTCACACACTACTATTATGGGAATCCAGTAGTTTTGACAATAATTCTACATGACATGCTTTGGGTACTACACATCCTATATTCCCTTTACATTCATCCCTACTATTACATGTTATATTTATTTTAGCACAATGTTCTTGTATAAGAGTCGTGGCTTAGTGGTAGGTCATACAGACTACTGTTTCCAAGGTCCTGGGTTCAGGACTGACAGTGGGATTTTATTTTCCTTTTGAACTGAGTACAGGACCTGTCAATCAAAGTGACTAAGGCACTTTTAAGCAGATGTAACCGGGTTAGCGCTGGTTTGCGCGGAGCTGCCGCATGCACACTGGCGGTTAGCTCCGTGCACACATGCGCACACCCGCTTACAACCGCTTAACAGTGCTTACTCTGGCGCACACCCGCGCTATTTTCTTTGAAAGAAATGAAAATGGGGAGACAGGAAAGTGGTGAAAAAGGGGTCACAAAGAGGGTAAGACAGGAGGGAAACAAGCTTGGGATTTGCAGGAGGGATGTAGATAAGGCCCATAGCTGCCCATTTCTTCATCAGCAACAGCTGTGCATATGTATGTAATTTGGTGTGACATTTGAAACCTTCCACCCCTGAGAGAGGTGTCAGGACAACAATAATACTTGTTGTACAGCCAATTGTAATTGATAGTTTCCATGTCCAGCAGACATGTGTGCGGAATGGGCAGCTATGTATGGGGCATAATTTTTTTGTGGGTACAGAATCCCCTTTTTTTTTTTTTTTTTTCAGGTGAGAGTGGTATGTCAGGTGAAGGAAGTCGGTACAGCTGGGGAGGTAGGTTGGGTAGGTAAACAGACAAGACAAACAAGACGCATACAGGGGCGGTGTATGACACATGTGGGGGGGTTACACAATTGACGGGGACGGCGGTTGGATATCCAGAGCCCATGAGCCCACAGATGTCAACAGTGGAACTGATATCCCCACCCATAGGCAGTTGCCACTGTTCCTTCACTGCCCAGGATGGGGCTGTGCTGGGGGCTGTGTAGGCTGGGCAACAGGCATGCCCGTAAGTTGTGCCACCCATGCCTCAAGCTGGCGTAGGGGCTCGAGAACAGAGTCCTGAATCTCCCTACGCACCACAGTCCGGACACTACGGAGGGTGAGTGGTGGTTCTCCTCCGGTCACACTTGCAGAGGGGGGGGCAAGCCCCATCCCCTGCAGCACTTCCACCTACAGGTGGCACAGGGCCACTGGAGGAGGGTCCAGACTGGGCACTAGTGCCAGGTGCACTCGCCAGCTGAGGTGGGAGAGGTGGGACCGCTGGAACCCGCCTTCCCTGTCGTCCTATGTTTTGCATTATGTCATGACAGTTTGGGTTAGTGACATATAATACCATTCACAATTAGTTGTAACAGCATGCATTAGTATTCCCATTAACCAAACACCCAGATATTCACACCATTGAACAGCGAGCATAACACATGCATTAATTTGAACAGCAATACACAGTCCAACAACATGCAGGGTTGATTGATGGCATCAGGCCATCAGGTTTGGATGTATGAACAGGGCAGATGCATCAACGGACATGCAAATATATATGACCCAACAGGACAAACGTCCAAGGGTGTTAATTGTGATTGCACATACCATTTTCACGTGGAATGGGTTATATGTGGTTATAGGGTGGGGTGAAGAAAATAATATTAACACCTTCAAATACCAATACATATGCTGTACATTTCTAATATCTGCACATATATACACACTACTGTTCTAACTACAGTTTCCTATATGAGAACTATTTCAACTTGGTGATAGGACTGTTACTGCAACATCAATATACATTTTATTGTTCTTCATACACATTCATATCTAGCTTTGTTCAGCTACATCATCCTGCTACATTTGCTTTATATAGCTGTAGACAAGTGTGGATGTTTGGTATATCAGACAATCATACTATCTGCATATAGCTGACTGAGAGCAACATATCCAGATTTTGGGATACACATTCCAGATGCAGCAACACTTTGAACATATTTTGCTGTTTGGTTTTGATTCTCACATGCATTTCATTCTGTCTTGACTGCAGTATACTTTATTCAGGGGTTATTACTACTGTATTGCTGGATTGGGTTATATGTGGTTATAGGGTGGGGTGAAGCAAATCATATTAACACCTTTGAATACCAATACATATGCTGTACATTTCTAATAGCTGCACATATATACACACTACTGTTCTAACTACAGTTTCCAATATGATAACTACTTCAACTTGGTGATAGGACTGTTACTGCAACATCAATATACATTTGATTGTTCTTCATACACATTCATATCTAGCTTTGTTCAGCTACATCATCCTGCTACATTTGCTTTATATAGCTATAGACAAGTGTGGATGTTTGGTATATCAGACAATCATACTATCTGCATATTGCAGACTGAGAGCAACATATCCAGATTTTGGGATACACATTCCAGATGCAGCAACACTTTGCACAGATTTCGCTGCTTGGTTTTGATTCCAACATGCATTTCATTCTGTCTTGACTGCAGTATACTTTATTCAGGGGTTATTACTACTGTATTGCTGGATTCATGACACTTTCTCACACTCTCTCACTTGTTTTCATTTTACTATTCAGGATGGTACTTACTTCTAGGCTTTATCGACATGTTTTACCTGTAGTTATTACAATCCTTTCCAGCAGTCTCACTTCTGTCATGTTTTAGTATTTCAACAGGGATATATTTCACACGTGATTTCATCATCTTCTGCAGCTAAACTTTTCAGCCTGCTGCAGGTTGTGTACTATTTTCTTACAGGTGGGGCATTTTTATTTCAGAATTTATGTCAGACATTTTCATTTTTCTGTTTGGCTTACAGGCTGCAACACACTTTTGAAATCAAGCAATACTTGCAAACACTTTCACACTGTTACTTGCACATTTTATTCCTTAGTGACTACACTGCACTCTTTTGCTGACTGTCATACTTTTATATTTCTTTACAGTTACTGATAGTTGGATTACTGACCTGCCTGGTGGCGCAACCGCACCAGCCTATCGTCATAGGCTCTGCGGTTCGCAGAACGGACACCTGCAGCTGTAATATAAATGAAGTAATATTGGAATACACATCTCCATAATATCAGCTAGTTTAATTTCTTACATACATAATTAAATGTAACTTACTCAGTAGTGGGGCATTGGGCATTTGCCGGGCCTCCTGGATCCAAAGGTTCAGTTGGTCCTGCTTGCATCTCTTCAGGTCCGCATGGTGGTGATGGACCTGCTCACCAGTCCTTGGAATCCCTGTGGCACTGGTGAGATCATGAGCCAACCGGTCCCACGCCTCAGCCCTGTATGCTCCCCAGAGGACCTGGCCCTGCATGAGTTGGGCCTCATGATTGTGGACTAGGAGCCAGACCATGTACCTGGACTCCTCAATGCCCCACCTCTGTGCTTGAAAGCAACTACCCTCTCCTACTCCTGTCATTCGTGCTGCAGTTCAGTTCTACAATTGTTTATGCTGTGTATTCCCATCTATGGGGCTTATATAGTCCATTTTTCCCGCACATATCTGTGATTGGCCATTTTGGAATTGTATCAACTTCAGTAAACCTGCATTGTCATGCTCCAGTTTGTATTCATTCCTTTATATTAGCTATTATTGCATTTATAGGTACTGCTGTCATGGCTTTGTGGTTCGGTACCTTGACTATGGTGTATAGTATCCTGGGTTCGAACCTGGCCACTACTTTTTATTTTTTATGACTGTCTAGACAAGCTGAGGGGTGTGTCTGTGTAAAGGCAGTTTTGATACAGCTTGCTTAATGTTGCCCATCAGTTAGCTTGTTTGCGCGGTGCGCAGCTCCGCGCAAATGGGGTACGCTGGTTTAAGCCTCATTTGGCTATCAGCACGCATATTACACTCAGCTCAGCTAGGGGCACATATATTCAGCATGTTAAACCACTGCTCAGCTACGGGCACTCATTTTGCTCCAGTTAAACCACTGCTCACCTACGGGCAGATGCACTCACCCTGTTAAACTATAGCTCAGCTATGGGCACATCTGGCATTTTTTATTGCTTTGTTACCTCACATTTCTTCAATATAAATGGGCTATTTCATTACATTTTGCATAAAATGTGATTTTATGTGTACATATTTGTCAGGGACTTGTTTCGTGCTTATTTTGCTAAAAATAAAAATTGGTGTTGTGGGGGCTCAAACCATGAATGCCTGCTCTTCAGCCAACATCTCTACTGCTACGCTATTGCTTCTTGGCTTACTTGGAATATTTAGTTCTTATATGCTTTCCCACTGACTGCTAACTGTAGCTGCGCTACGGGCACGCCCGCACAAACAAGCGCACTCACGGTTAAACATCTTTACAATTTAAAAAAAAATTATGTGATGTTCATTTGTACATTTTATGTTCATAGTCTGTGGGGACATGTGTTGTGTTGTGTTTATTCACATTTCCATGGACTCTGGCGTGGGTGTTTACTTTGGGCACTTTTACTCTTCTGGGGGCGTGTCCACTTACAGGGCTCGGCCTACGGACACACCCCCTACTGTCTTACATGGACCATGTTAGCCTTTGGTGTAATTCAGCTTGCTCTCATGAATATGCAGAGCATGCTGACATCACTCCATTTAACTGCAGCCTCCGTGTAAGACTTATAACTCTTACACGGAGGCTTCGTGAATCCTGCCCACAGTCTTTTCTTTAAGGTCGTGGTTTGTAATTTGTCTTATGTTGACAAGGAAGTTTCTATGAAAAAATTATTCAATGGTTTCTTGTTTTAAAAGTATGTATAGAAGGAAAGTGCGCTCAACATCAACACTTGCTTTCTGTTTATTGTGGTTCTGAGCCGTATTTGGCCTTTTATGTCCTTGGAATAAAAGTGGTTTAATATTCAGTGATGGTTCCTGTTCTCTGGCTTGGTTTGGATTTTCTATGTATGTAAAATGGCTAATTTGCACTTCTGAAGAAGTCTTCGGAGGGAGATGAAAGCGCTTAATCCATGCTTTAAATTTAAATTTAATTTTACTGTTTTGCAAGTTTTATATTAAAAGTTTATATATAAATATCGGACATTTTAGTAGAATTATTTTCAAGTGAAACAAAGGTTTAGACTACAGGAAGACAGCCTTTATTGCACCGGAGCTACGCCTTGTGTTTGGTTTAAGTGAATTGGCTATGCCCATGTACCAACCCTGATTAAGTTATAAACTAAAAGCATATTCTGCAGTTATCATAACTTGTAACTACATCACCAAGCTCTGTTTCCAATCTGATGTCTCTTACTTTTAGTTGTATGTCCATGACAATTGTGAGTCCCTACTAAGGAACACTACTAACCCATTGTATATAATCACTTTGTTTTTATAATTGTTTGCTAACTTCTGTGTAATCTATGTAAGTTTATCTTTGTGGAGCTTTTCTCCCTAGGCCTCTGCTGAAAATGGACATATATCCAGTCAGACTATCCCGGTAAACAAATGTAAAATAAATAAATAAATAAATGCTGTCTGGCAATTCCTCCAACTACTTAAATGATCCTATTCACAGTTTGCAAACTGATTTGTTGGTAGCCTTTTTTTAAGAGACCCTAGTCAAAAACTCTTAAAACACCTAAAACTCCAGCAGAACAGTAACTTAAAACTAAACAAATGTAATACTAGAATGAGATACAAAATAGAAGCAATCAAATGCTAAATCCAGAGCTTAAATTCAACATTAAATGCAGAGATGACTGATTCTCGGAGTAATGCAGACCACACGGACAGCTATACTATATTCCCATCTATATGTAAATGGTTATACATGTCCCTAGTTACCTATTATTAGCAAGGCAAATGCATATCAGTGGATAATGTCAGATACACAGGCACAAAAAAACAAAAAAGCCATTCTGGAAGAATGACCATCACCTCAAATGTTAAAAGCACAATTTCATACTCCAAGAAATCAAGTATAAGCATAAGTTAAAGCACATAAATGCCACAATACATTTTCATCCTGAAGGATACTTCATCAGATGAAAAACAATTGTGTAACATTGGGTATATATGCCTTTTTTAGTTTAAAATCCACCAATCACAAACAAAAAAACCTTAAATCAATAATTATCACTAATGTATTCAATTACATAATAAACAATGTAAAAACCTTAGATAAAAATTAACATAGTACATTAGAACCATATAAAAACCTACTATCGTTACATCATATAACACATATGTAGATGTATAATGAACATAAATATTTAGTGCAAAAATGCTATTCTTGTTAGGTTTTAAAACTCCATCTTGTGTGCAAATTCCATAGTGCAGATCAAAGTTTAGCAGCCCTAAGCTTTAGAACTGGAGCTATAGAACAGGACAAATACACAGACACATACAGCATGCAAAGGTCTTTCTTTGAGACAGGTCCGGAAGTAGTAATCAACATTCATGCTGGCTTAGCTCAGATTACATGAGTGTTTGTCACCTGCCTTCACTTGCCAGGCTAACAGCAAGTAACATACATTTTAGCATCTTTGCATCAGAAGAGAATATCTGTCTGATGTTTGTGTAGAACTGGAATAAATAACAGTTAAGCACTTCAACATTTTCAACCTAGTAATTATTTATGTTTTAAGGCAATACAAATACCTCTAGCTGTAGACATTTATGTCTGCTTGCTGCACTGAAACTGAGATAACACATTCATAAAATAAGTTAAGCTTATTTGATTGACGTTTTGTAACTTATGTCTGTATGTTCGAGGCTTCCAGGTTCTACTATTAATACATTCATTTCCACAAGTAATACTTAATATACATTTCTGTTCTATGCCAGTAACCTGTTAGAACAAGACATCTAGAAAAAGGCACAAACAAAGGGGGGGACAAAGGCCAACACATAGTGGCACTTTATAAATATTGCTCTTACACACTTAATTAATTGAATAGTAGGTTTTGGATTTGCATGAGCTATCTGAAGGTTATGACTTCTGACATTCACATGTGTGCTTTTAGTTTATGACTTCTATCTTTAATCATTTGTCATGGATTTGCCAGACAAAACACAAATGTAGGAGTACGTGAGTAAAAATATAAGGCAGACATGTTTTCAATCTACAAAACTATGGACAATTGTAAGGTATGATGTCAGTACATAACATACAGTTCAACCCACACACTTCTGCACCAGTTGTTTAATATCCATATAACATATATACATCTCTCATACTTCTAAGACATGCATATGTATGATATAAATATACACAAATTACATGATTATTTGCAACATCACAGTTAGCTAGGCTGGCAGTGTCACAGTCAGTATTGTACAACAGACAATCCAGTAGTAGTCATATGTGAGCTGACCCTTGCTAGGGTGACTCAGGGGTGAGAGCTGCAATCTATGTCACAGCAGGCCATACCTCTCAACCTGTTAGAGCAAGAAATCTGGAGAAAGCCATAAATAAAAGTGTGGCAAAGGCCCAAAAAATTGGGACATTTTCTAAATATTGCTCTTACAAACTTAGAAAATTGTTGGAATAACAAGTTTTGCACTGGCATGACTTTTCTGTAGAGTATGAAGAGTGAAACTGAATTCTCTGTCATTATTTTCTGACTTCAGTCCTTCATGATTTTCCACTAATTTGCCAGAAAACCACAATTTTATGCAAAACCGACCAAAATTGTGAGGCAAAAATCAGGACATTCTGCAAACATCTGTACAGTTCAGAGGTATGCTGCAGACATAGCCATCAGGGATGCCTGTAGATGCTGAACAGCAGACTAACCACAGCATGACAGTCCAGGAAGTGTTGTTGAGAGCTACTGTTTAAATTCCTATTCCCCATGACTGCATTCCCCCATCTGCATTCCATTACATAGTTAATTGTTTGACATACCTGGTATAGTGCTGTACTCCTTTTTCAGAATAAATCCACAAAATGCGTGAAAAGTTACAGTCTGTCTTCCTGACGAAAGAATCATACATGTTTAGCATAGACAGCAGTTTGCCTTTTGTAGGTAATGCTGCTGAACAGGTGATGGCATGTGCACCAATCTGTTTCTCCCATTTGCTAATTGCATATAGAACAGGTGGGTTGCCTTCCCATTAGCCAACATCATGGCAACACAGTGCTATAATTAAGGCCTTCTTGTGGGCCTTGCCCATTTTCCTGGCCCGTGAGGAAGGCATAATGGAAGTGTGAGAGCTACAGAATCACAGAGGGTAGGTGGTAATACTGTCCACTGTTTGTATTGATGTGTTGTGTCCACAGTTTTGCATGTTATGTCTGCATATCTCTCAACCTCTTGCCACAGAAAATGTGGGCAGCACAAGACAACGTGTGTGGACAAAGGGTCAAAAATAGGGAGATATTTTAAATATTTGTGTCATAACCTTAGAAAATTGCTAGAGTAACAAGGTTTTTTGACATTAATTTTCTGAGGAATGTGAAGTCTGACACTCAAATGTGTATTATTATTTAATAACTTCTATCCTGATATCATCCCATTGATTTAACAGAATACCAAAAATGTTATGAGGAACAGGCCATAAATATGAGCCATAACCCTGGACATTTTCTTAGAAATCTGTACAGTCACATGCACTTTGCAGCATTTATTTATATGTGTACTGTTTCTGTGTGCGTTTCAGAGGCCCACGTACACTGTGATTTTGGCCACTATATGTTGGAGTACTGTGTGACTGGCTATCAAGATGTGTTCATAAAACTCAGTTGCTGTATTCAAGAGGTCAGTTGGCCTACTGGTATGTTGCCCTGACTGCAGTTCAAATGGTTCTGTGTTCATAATTCGGCAGTAATTTTTTTTGCCCTAAAGATATATCCCTGTACTGCCTGATACATTTAAAAATGCATCAGCATACTAAAAACTGAACATATGTTTACAGAATGTTTGGATTTTGTGCTCATATTTTTGGTCTGTTCCTCAGAATATTTGTTGTTTTATGGCAAATAACTGGGATAATCTGAGGTCTGATAGCATTTAATGACAGAGATTTGAGTTACAGACTTCAAATCCTTCAGAAAATGTATTTTAAAACAAACCATGTTACTCTAGCAACTTTATTATATGTATAACTGAACTATGTAAAATATGTGCTTATTGTTGGGCCTTTGTCCCATAGTTTGTCAGTCTTCATGTGCGTCAATAATTTCCCAGAGTTGATTTGTTGTAGTGGTGTGTTGCTGTGATTGTAGTTCAGAAGGTCCTGTGTTTATGACTCTTTAGCTTTGTATTTTTCCCTGTTAAATGACTACAATGCATGATATGTTTGAAAAAGCATCAACAATTTCCACAGCTCATTTGGCATAGTGGTAGCTTGCACTGACTGTAATCCACAGTCTCCTGGGTTTGAGAGATGATAGTGATATATTTTTTCCCCTAATGCTAAATGACTGTAATACATGATATGTTTGAAAAAGCATTACAAATTCCCACAGCTTTATTGGCATAGTGGTGCATTGCTGTGGCTTTACTGTACAGTGTCCTAGTTTTGAGACCTGACAGTGCTGGTCATTTTGTTGCTGGGCTGATTGATAGAGAGTGAATAAAGCAGTGTTAAGTGCATTTGCGCAGGTTTGCTTGAAGCAACACGATGCCAAGGGGTGCTTAGCTACCCTTAGCTTCGCTTAGTACTGCTTATTCCTGCTTAAACCCATGCTATGTTCCAACAAAAAAGAAAAAAATGGATGATAGGAAAGTGGTGAAATGAGGGCAAGCAGGGGAAAAAACATTATGAAAGGCAGTTAGTGGTGTGCAGGATGGGTGTAGGAAAGGACCATAACTCTCCGTTTCTTCTGCCGCAACAGCTGGGAATGATGTGAACAATTTGGAATTTATAGCCTCACAACACTCAGGGAGGGGTGTGAACAATATACATTGGTTGAGTAATTCATTGGTAAATTGATTGACATCAGTGTACCTGGGGGTGAAATGGAGAGCTATATATGGGACATGATATTTTTTTGGGGGAGGGCAGATGCCCCCTATTTTTTAAGATGAAAGTGGGATGTTGGGAAAAGGTTGTAGGTACATTTGGGGAGGTAAGTTAGGTAGCAGAAGTTGCTTTTGCAGACAGACAAAGCAGCAGACAGGGCCAGTGTATGACACATGATGGGGGTAAACACCTTGGACAGGGAGGGTGGTTGGGAATGGGAGGCCTAGGTGCCCCCAGATGGAATGAGGGGGACTGAGGTCCCCACCCATGGGCAGCCACTACTGCCCCAAAGGTGGGTGTGCTGAGGGCTGGACAACAGGGGCAGGCTACATCTCAAGGTATGCCAATCTGCCCTTGATCTGGCTCAGGCATACGTCAAAGTTTGTCTGAATGACTCTCCGCACCATGCCTTCGAATTATTTGTGGGTGACTGGTTCCTCTCCATGCCCACACCTGGGGGGGTGGGCCCAGTCCCCTAAGGCAGTTCCAGCTGAGAGTGGTGCAGGACCAGCAGAGGAGGCAGTTCCAGGTTGGGTACCAGACATGCTGGGGCCCGGTACCACAGCCAGATGAGATAGGACAGGGAGATCCACTAGGATTTGCCTTCCCAAATGTGCTATGGTGTTGAGATTTTTCAAAATGTTTTTGTTAGTCAAGAGCAACACATTTCAAAATTAGTTATAACAGCATGCGTGGGTGCTGCTATTAACCCAGAACAATAGAGCTGAAACAATTGCATAGCAAACAGAACACATGTATAAACAGAATAACAGTCAGTATTGTAACAGTATGCCAGTTACATTTATGGCAACAAGCCACCAGCAATGATATTTGAACAAGGTATGTTAGTATGCAACCAATTAAATATATGTACAATAACAGAACACAAGTCCCAACATTAGATTTTTGAGAACAACATTTTATTTTATTTATTTATTTTATTTTACATTTGTTGACCAGGCTAGTCCAACTGGATACATGTCCATTTTCAGTAGAGGCCCCGGGGAGAAAAGCTCCAAGCATAGGCAGTGACATAACATACAATTATATGCAGTAGTAACATGATTTGCAGTACATTATATAGATTGTACATTAAAAAAAACTTATACAGGGTTATACATAAAAAACTTTTACAGAGTCCTTTAGTAAGGCTTAGGCTAAGATCTAATACAGAAAATAAACATAATATTAAGGTATTTTTTTTTCTTGGTTTACAGATGTACAAACTTATGTTTACATCTAGTGTAGATGAGGGCTAGCACTTTTAGAGTAAGTAAACTGTTAGAGTTCTAGGAAGAAAATCTCATTAAATACTATTTAGAGGTTAGCTTACTAGTTAAAACTGGTAGGCATCAGACTGACAGAACAGAGAAGTATAGGGAGAGCAGGATGGGGAATGAGATATTAGTCAGGGTTAGATCAGGGACATAGCCAGTGTGTTTTAAGATATTCTTTAAGGTATTTTTTGAAAAGCAGTGTGGAAGAAAGAGTTGAGAGTTGGTTCCAGGTTTTGCCCACTGTGTTAGTGAATAGTGAGTCCCCAGCCTTGTTGTTCGATTTAATAGTGGAAACTATGAGCTTATTAGCCAAGTGTAGTGCAGAAAGATTTTTGTATGGGGTAATCAGATTAGTGAGGATAGGTTTATTCTTGGGGTGGTAAAGGATCTTTTGGGTGATAATAAGTTGTTGACAAAGTAGTTGGTTCTGCAGTTCTAACCATCCCAGTTGTTTGAGGTTGTGGCAGTTGTGGGTTCTAAATGGGGCACCAGTGGCAAATCTGGCAATGTTGTTATAGCTGGTTGCTAGTTTGCTAAGGTTATCTTTAGATAGATTGGTATAAATGGCAGAGGCATAGAACAGGGTAGAGATAAGTTGGGTCTGGGCAGTAGTGGTTCTAGCTAATGGTGTAAGGAAGGGTTTGATTCTATAAAGAGAGCCTAGTTTTTTGTTGACAGATTTTATAGTAGTATTAATATGATCATCATAGTTGAGGTTGTGGTCTATTGTAATTCCTAGGAATCAGGGTGAAGTGTCTGGAGATATGATAGTTCCATTGTTAGAGGTTACCGTGAAGTGAATTTGTGGTGACTTTTGGATAAGAGCAAAAAGCAGTAATTTTTTTTGGGGGGTTTAGGAGGAGGCAATGTTGTGTGAACCAATTTTCAACAACATTAAATACTGTTTGTGAGTGGGTTTGGAGTGACGTTATGGACTTAGCGGAACATATTAAAGTAGAGTCATTAGCATATTGTATGCAGGTGGCTTGAGGAATTTTGGCGTTTAGATCATTAATAAAAATAGAAAAGAGAAGAGGGTCTAAAATAGAGCCTTGAGGTACTCCAATGTTAACAGGGAGGGGTGTAGATAGATTGTTATCCCAGTGCACTGCTTGCTGTCTGTTTTCTAAATAGGATTTAAACCAAACTAATACCTGTGGGTGAAGTGATAGGGCTTTTAGCATATCAATAAGTAGGTGATGGTTGTATATACCTGTAGTATATGAATAATAATTATTGATGCAGATAAGGGGTGGGGGAGAGAAAAAAGTCCATTACCGACTGTATAGGCTTATATTTTTCACAACCGTACTGCGCAATACTCTACAGGTCTGCCCTCACTTTACATCTACCTGTGGCCTATAGCTTCTGTAGCACATACATACCTGTTAAACTGTCAATCTGGAATGGTATGGGGCAAACTGTGACAACTCTAGGTACATAAGTAGAGGGGACTCGTACATGACAGGGTTACATATATGAGTAACAAGGTGTACCCTGCACTGATGTTGTGTGATTGTGCTAATGGCATACGTATACTGAATTTATATGTGTGCACAAGGTAATTGGCAACAGTGCTCACCAGCCATAACAGTGTGACACTTGAGAGACATGTCTTGGGAAGAGTGCATGGTCTATATACCTATCCTGCTGTCCTTTGTAGGCATGGGGTTGGACACTAGATCATGTGTGCACTGTTTATTACTATACCCTTCATAAAGATAATACAAACATTTCTTTACCTGTGTGCCCTGTGGAGAAAACATCTGTTAACACTACCTGACTGTTTCTACAAATACTCAGAATTACTTGTGTGTAACTAGAAATACATCTTCGTACCAGTCCTGGGATTTAAACTGTTGTCTGCTTGTGCAAAAGTGAACAACATAGCCATTTCTCATCATGCTGAGCTACTGGGGAACTGCTATCTTTTGCTTGACTGATTTCTGCCTAATCCTCACTTGGTTAGACAGTCTGACCTTGTAATCTAAGTGTAGTGTCACCAAAGTGTAGTGACAGTTGAACATACATGCCTGAGATTCATGCATGACAGATAGTGTACTGTGTATTAATCCTTTGAAAGCAGGTGCACACATTTAATCCCTAGTAGATGTGAATATGTGTGATCTGTACAGACCATAGCAAGGTGCTGGGTTGCATACCCGACCCATATACATTTGGACATCATATATTTGCAGTCTCCATCTATTACACTCTCATACTTGCCTGCATCAGCATACCCACATTCAGGACTACATAGATCTGAAATGCAAAGGTTAACACAAGGCAATACTGCAGGGGACACATTATAATACACTCCACATTACTATTCAAGGTTCAGATCTTAGTGCCAGACATATTTCATATTTCATTTATATCTTGTTTTACAGCTCCGCAATCTACAGTTTTGCATAACAGCCGGTTATCAGAAGACCCTCAGTTAATGCATGCTGTCAAAGCCATATGTACACATTCTATTTCATCAACAATATACCAGATTAAACACATCAGTTTGTGGCATAAATCTTTATTTGAGTAACATGACAGAGTGCTTTATAACAGTTGATATTCTACATTCAGTAGTACTGCATATCCTGTAGATCAATATTGGTTTGACAACCTTTATTTATTCAGTGCACTCAGAACACACTATACCTAATGGTGGTAATCAATTATATATAAACAATATAGATATATAGATATATGGGTTACCCTTAGTTCATTGAACAGTCACAACATCAAAACCCACTTCTTTGACATGGCATAACATCGAAAACCAGACAGCTGACGTTTCCCACATGGTAAGTAACTGTTTGGCCAGCAACTTGAACTTTGCCCCATACCCCCGTGGTAGTGCATTCTCAGAGTTGGAATATAAAGTAAAGGGGGTATGGGAGGTAAAGCCTCTCACATATGGGGGTGTAGGGGCATAGCCCCCCAAATCTGTGTGTTTGTTTCAATGGTAGATTTCAACTTCTGGATGGCCAAACGGTTACTTACCATGCGGGAAACTTCAGCTGTCTTGTTTTTGAAGTTATGCCATGTCGAAGAAGTGGATTTCGATGTTGTGGCCATTCGATGAACTAAAGGTAACCCATATATATATATATATATATATATATATATATATATATATATATATATATATATATTTATATTTATATATATATATATATATATATATATATATATATATATATATATATGTATATCTGCACTCACCACAGTGTTGGTGCAGCCTCTCCAGTTGTCCTCCATGGACTTCCACATTATGAGCCCTCTCTTCTGCAGCTGTGGGGAAAAAAACACATCATTATGCATACCTGTCTATCAGATATTTATACTATAATTTGATAAATCACCAGTTACTATACTTACAAACTTATGGGGCATTCCAATCCAGAGCATCTTAGATTCATTGGGTCAAGACAGCCCTTTTCCTCCATTTTAGGTTGTCATAATGATGACAGACCTGCTCACCAGTGTTGGGGATGCCAGCGTTTCATTCTGAGCCCTGGTACTGGTCCTGCAGCAATCTGATGTCATGGTTCTTTAGAGGAGCCTAACATGACCCTAGACTCCAAAATACCCCAGCGCTGCACCTGAAAGTGAGCTCCTTCACCAGCACCTGCCATAGCTCCTACAGGGATCAAACTGTAATGAGTTCTGCCTGTTTTCCTGCCTGTGCGGTTTAAATAAGGCCATATTGCCACCCTTTGCCATCATTGGACCATTATTGAAAATGCTGTGCAAAGTTCAGCAGTATGCAAACCCGCTAAGCTGAGTTGAGCAGTTCTTAAAGTGGCAAATGCTCAGCAGTACTTAGTGGTGTGCAAATCGACTTAGCTAGTCTGAATGCTGCTTATAATTAAACTTCTAAGAAATGCTTAAACTGGCTAAGCAGAGATAAGTACTGTTAAGCATTGCTCAGTTTTCATTTAAAAATATTTAAGAATTGCATATTAATTAATCATTACTGACATATTATTAAGTGTATATAATTTACTTTACATGATGTCCCCCTATGTGCTTTCATTACATTACCTTGGGGTGTGTCTATACTGTATGGAACAGGTGTTTACATGGGGGATTTCACATCATATATCCAGACACTGGGATTTTGGACCAGATATACTACTCTGGTTAACAAATATCAATTACTACATCACTAAATTAAAAAAATAATAATTTCACTGTGCTTTCTCATGTAAAAGTTGAATATGTAATAATATAGCTCTTACAAGACATTTAAGCACTGCTAAGCAAAGCACCACAGTACACAAACCCACTCAGCTATGCTTAAACTTCACATATAAAGAAAAAAAAAATAATACAACCATTTTACATATATCTCTCAATATATAAAATATCAGCATGTCAGTTGCAAGCCACACAATCTTTATGACAATCCATGGTAATGCAAAATCTATCATTCTATCAACTTTCTAAGTTTGTAAGAGCAATATTTATAAAATGCCCCTATTTAAGAGCTTTTGCCCCACTTTTGGTAATGACTTTGTCCATATTTCTTGCTCTAAGAGGTTGAGAGGTGTGTGTCCGAGGACACTATTTTACTATAAAGTGCTGTATGGCACTTTCACAATGCAGGGGGGTGTTACAGTTCCTGTCACACACCCCGTGTATTGCATTCCATTCACAGATCTCTTTTTAGTGTCTGTGGACACTAAAGGGATTCTAAACTTTGACAGTGCAGGGGCATGTTACAGATATTCGAGCACTACTGTAACATGCCCCCTGCACAGATTCAGTATCCGTGTCCACTGCTCCATCTCAGTAGCGTGCCTTCATTAATATGTAAGGAGCACTGCCAAGAGGGAAATGCAGACATGGACACCATTTACTCCATGTAGGAATAACACTATTCCTACATGGAGTTTACTGAATCCTGGCCTAAATTTATTAACATGAACATGTTAATGTGGCACATATTAATTTGCTGTATTTCCTAAATATGTTTTATTTTATTTAACTTACATTAACATTTGGAGGATTTTCTAAAATTAGTTTGGTATGTGTCTTTAAAGTTTTTGTTAGCTGTGTATGTAGTGAATCTAAGTTGCAGTAATCTGTTTTTTCACAATTATTTGCATATCATGTATCAGTACAGAGCTAATATGCAACATTATTTTCTGTGTTTGTAAAATACTTCAGTTTTTATAAGTATCGCATTGATATCTGCTGTGGAAAATGGCATAACCACTGGACACTGACATATTACCACAGTGATCACTTAGGCACACAATATGATACCACAATGGTTAATATTATTACATAACAATCTTAAACTAAGAGTTTCAAACTACTTTCTTTTTATTGTATTTTGGTCATTTGCATGTATTCCCTGTGTCTACACATGCTACTCTAGAAATGCAAATGGCCTTTCATCTCTTGCAATTATGAGTTTTACTGAGTATTCTAAACTTTACAAATATGTAGTGGATTTGTACTTTGTGTTTGTGATTGGCCATGGCTGTAAAGAGTCCAGAACAACAAAATAACTTACTTCAATAAAAATGATTTTAAAAATTGCTTCTATTTCTTTTGGATATATATATATATATATATATATATATATATATATATATATATATATATATATATATATATATATATATTTTATAAAGTGGTTAAAAAGGCAAAGCATGTACTAATAACAAGACAATTTAATTTTGATGTCTTTCTTTCTTCATGCAAAAATAAGCAAACAGGTTTATTAATGGATTTCTGAGGACTATAACTATTAGATCAATACAAAATAAAACACACAAAGCATAGTACTGGCAATCAAACTAACAGAAAGTGTGTGTCTTACTAAGCAAATCCAGCTAACTGCTCCAACATGAGTGAAGGGAATTTTAGTTTTGGCAAAGTTGGTATTAAGATGGTTAGCGGAGTGACTGAGACAGATGTGCGAGAAGAGCAGTGCATGCTGGTACATGAAATAAGCAGCAGCAGGATAATTAGGTTATTCTACCAAGTTATATTATTGTTAGAAAGAGATTTGCATGCATATTTGAAAAACATAAACTTATTAATGTCATGTATGTCTTGGGGAAGTGTTCCATGTGGCATGTGAAATGTGACAAGGAACATGTTCACCAATTTTTGTGGATGTTTTCCTCAATACTAATAAGTATTTCTGAGATGAAGTTGACGGACTGACAGTTTTACAATGAAACAGAAGTGATAGTAATGATGAACACTTGCTGTTTGTCTTTAATTTTGTAGGTAAATGTGAGATAAGGACACCCATGTTGAAGTATATGGCATATTTGCATGGTGTGCTTTAGTTGTGCTATAAATGTATTGATTTTGTGTTATCTAAATTCCAATTCGTGATAAACGACTTTGTTAATATTACTCATAGCTGTTTTTCAATCTAGTAATTTAGGTAAACATAATGCACTCGTAAGAGCTTTCTTTGATGAGGGAAAAAGGAAGTTTTCTTTTTTTTTTTTTTTTTTTGTAGTATATGGCTATTATGTACATCCTGAATTATCGTGTTTGCATGTTTAGAAGAAGTTAGTTAATTACTGATTATTATATCTATATAGTTATGGTGTTCACTAGCGAGGATAGCAGCATTCTTAATAGTTATGGAATCAATAGTTGCCGATTTGTTTGTTAGGCCAAAGAGCATATGCTTGTTTTTTCTTTTCATTCAATTATTCATTTACGTATTTTAGCCATGGTGGACCACTGATCCAAAAATACCAATTTTAGGCTCTAACTAGGTTACTAGCAGTTTAGATGAGTTCAGACTTGTAATTAGTGGAGCAGTAGCTAGCAGCAGGGAAAAGATGACACTACCTATGTTAGGAACACTGTAAAGATTAATGGAATCATTAGCATATTACAGCAGCTTGGCACCATTAGTATGACAGTGACATCATTGGAAAAAATAGCAAAAACTAGTGATCTATTAATATTATTCTATTATTCCTAAGTTAGTTGGTATTTTGTGGAATAGTGAATAGTTCCCAAATATGATTTGATCTGTATTGCTTACGTAATTTCTGATCCAATATAAAACTGTAGGTCTCCATTATCTTGCAGGTAGACATTGTAGAAGGAAGTTATGATTGACTTTGCCAAAATCTTTAGAGAAATCTATGAAAAAGGCATCAGTGATTGTTTCATTATCTCTTTCAGCTGTAGTGCAGTAAGTTAATCCTAATAATGCAGTTTGACCGCTTTGACCTATATGAAAGACATGCTAAGTTGTAAATAGTTTATTCTCCCTGGTGAGGTCATGCATTTTGTTGTCAGTATACTAATCTTTCTAGTGTCTTTGACCGAACGCTGTTAATTGAAATTGGCATGTAGTTTTTTGTTTGTGTTTTTAATACATTTAAATAAAGGTATTAGTTTTGATTAATTCCAACTAGATTGGCCATTTCCTTCTCTGAGACTTATATTAATTATAATCATTAGGTGGTACACAAAGGCATTGGACATTTGTATTTTAAGAATATTCTTTTAAGTTTAGCCAATGATGAAGATCCATGTAGTTTCATTTGCTCTTGGAGCTTCATTATTTTATGTACTATAACTATGTTCAGTCTAAAGGGTCATGCTGTTGTGTTCATTGTACACATCTGGAGATTTGAATTGAGGTAATATACTGTTACATATTTCTGTGTTATTGATTTGAAATGACTAGCAAATATGTTGGGCATTGATTGATCATTTGATAGACTTAACTGGTTAACCTCTGTATTATGATTAGACCAAAAAGTTGTTTAAGGGTATTATAAAAGGATGAGTAACCGTTTTTATTTCTAATTTGTGGTTCAGTATAACATTTTTCCTCTAGCTTAACACATTTTCTGATGACATTTGTTTTGAAGATCTTTGCATGTTAATAGTTAGTTTGTATTATTTGGCACTTTGTGATATCTACAAAATAAATGTATATATATTTTTTTTAATTGAGAAAAACTTTTTTTTTTATTTTAATAATAAGAAATAAACAGAGTCAAATAAAACAAACTGATAAATATTTACATACATCCATAGCTGTGTAATATATCAGTATAATAAAAATTAATGACAATTAATATTTTTCAAGCTAATCTTTAAGTTTTAGCCACAACTTAAATGAATGAGTATTATTAGAAGTTTTCATCCTAATCATATTCAACTCATTAATACATACGTTTTTTTGCCATATTAAGAAATTCAGTACAAGAGGGAGTAGTTTTACTCTTTCAGTTCTTGGTTATTGTTTTCAGGTTTTTTTTTTCTGACAGCTTTATCTAACCAACGGAGTGACTTTTAGGTTGGGGTTGATATAATGGTTAAGGTGTTTATTTCACAGAGACAAGGTACAGGGGTTGATTCTCACCTTTAAAAGGGAAATTGGTTAGTCTAAAAATGTCCAAGATAGGCATCTATCCCAGTATTTAACTCTGAATATCTTGACTAAACTTGCTTGGCCATATTTATCAAATGGCTAGCTCATTAATTTATCAGTTTTGAGAAGACGTTCGGTATAGCGTAAAACATCCCACATCATGAAGACGTAGGGCAGGATTCATGAAGCCTCCGTGTAAGAGTTATAACTCATACATGGAGGCTGCAGTTAAATGGAGTGATGTCAGCATGCTCTGCATATTAATGAGAACGTGCTGAATCACACTTAAGGCCAACACGGTCCGTGTAAGACAGTAGGGGGCGTGTCCTTAGGCCGAGCCCTGTAAGCGGACATGCCCCCAGAAGAGGAAAAGTACCCAAAGTAAACACCCACGACAGAGTCCACGGAAATGTGAATAAACAGAACACAACACATGCCCCCACAGACTATGAACAGAAAACATATACATAAACATGTTTTATATATTTTTTTTAAATTGTAAAAATGTTTAACCATGAGTGCGCTCGCTTGCGCGGGCATGCCCGTAGCGCAGCTACAGTTAGCAGTCAGTGGGAAAGCATATAAGAACTAAATATGCAAAATAAGCTAGGAAGCAATAGCGTAGTGGTAGAGATGTTGGCTGAAGAGCAGGCAGTCATGGTTCGAGCCCCCACAACACCAATTTCTTTTTTTTTTGCAAAATAAGCAGGAAACAAGTCCCTGACAAATATGTACACATAAAACCACAATTTATGTAAAATGTAATGAAATAGCCCATTTATATTGAAGACACGTGAGGTAACAAAAGAATAAAAAATGCCAGATGTGCTCATAGCTGAGCTACAGTTTAACAGAGTGAGTGCATCTGCCCGGAGATGAGCAGTGGTTTAATTGGTGCAAAATGAGTGCCCGTAGCTGAGCAGTGGTCTAACATGCTAAATCTATGTGCCCCTAACTGAGCTGAGCATAATATGCGTGCCGATAGCCAAATGAGGCTTAAAGCAGTGTACCCCGTTTGCGCGGAGCTGAGCACCGCGCAAACAAGCTAACCGACGGGCAACGTTGAGCAAGCCGTATCAAAACTGCTTTTACACAGACACACCCCCCAGCATGTCTAGACAGTCATGAAAAATAAAAAGCAGTGGCCAGGTTCGAACTCAGGATACTATACACCATAGTCAAGGTACAGAACCACTAAGCCTTGACAGCAGTACCTAGCAATGCAATAATAGCTAATATATAGGAATGAATACAAACTACAGCATGACAATGCAGGTTTACTGAAGTTGATACAATTCCAAAATGGCCAATCACAGATATGTGTGGGAAAAACGGACTATATAAGCCCCATAGGCGGGAATACACAACATAAACGATTGTAGAATTGACCTGCAGGCAGAATGACAGGAGTAGGAGAGGGTAGTTGCTTCCGAGCACAGAGGTGGGGTGTTCAGGAGTCCAGGTACATGGTCTGGCTCCTAGTCCATAATCATGAGGCCCAACTCATGCAGGGCCAGGTCCTCTGGGGAGCATACAGGGCCGAGGTGTGGGACCGGTTGGCTCATGATCTCACCAGTGCCACAGGGATTCCAAAAACTGATGAGCAAGTACGTCACCACCATGCAAACCTGATGAGATGCAAGCAGGACCAACTGAACCTTTGGATCCAGGAGGCCCGGCAAACACCCAACGCCCCACTACTGAGTAAGTAACATTTAATTATGTATGTAAGAAATTAAACTAGCTGATATTATGGAGATGTGTATTCCAATATTACTTCATTTATATTACAGCTGCAGGTGTCCGTTCTGCAAACCGCAGTGCCTATGGCGATAGGCTGGTGCGGTTGCACCACCAGGCAGGTCAGTAATCCACTACTAGTAACTGTAAAAAAATATAAAAGTATTACAGTCAGCAAAAGAGTGCAGTGTAGTCAGTAAGGAATAAAATCTGCAAGTAACAGTGTGCAAGTGTCTGCAAGTCTTGCTTGATTACAAAAGTGTATTTCAGCCTGTAAGTTAAACCGAAAAATTAAACTGTCTGACATATATTCTGAAATAAAAATGCCCTACCTGTAAGAAAATAGTACACAACCTGCAGCAGGCTGAGAAGTATAGCTGCAGAAGATGATGAAATCACATGTGTGAAATATATCCCTGTGGAAATACTGAAACATGACAGAAGTGAGACTGCTGGAAAGGATTGTAATAACTACTTGTAAAACATGTCAATAAAGCTTAGAAGTAAGTACCATCCTGAATAGTAAAATGAAAGCAAGTGAGAGAGTGCGAGAAAGTGTCATGAATCCAGCAATACAGGAGTAATAACCCCTGAATAAAGTATACTGCAGTCAAGAAAGAATGAAATGCATGTGAGATTCAAAACCAAACAGCGAAATCTGTTCAAAGTGTTGCTGCATGTGGAATGTGTATACCAAAATCTGGATATGTTGCTCTCAGTCTGAAATATGCAGATAGGATGATTGTTTGATATAACAAACATCCACACTTGTCTACAGCTATATAAAGCAAATGTAGAAAGATGATGTAGCTGAACAAAGCTAGATATGAATGTGTATGAAGAACACTAAAATGTATATTGATGTTGCAGTAACAGTCCTATCACCAAGTTGAAATAGTTATCATATAGGAAACTGTAGTTAGAACAGTAGTGTGTAAATAACTGTAGCTATTAGAAATGTACAGCATATGTATTGTTATTCGAAGGTGTTAATATTACTTTCTTTACCCCACCCTATAACCACATATAGCCCATTCCACATGAAAATGGTATGTGCAATCACAATTAACACCCCTGGACATTTGTCCTGTTGGGTCAAATATATCGGTATGTCTGTTGATGCATCTGCCCTGTTCATACATCCGCACCTGATGGCCTGTTGCCATCAATTAACCCTGCATGTTGTTGGACTGTGTATTTCTGTTCAAATTATGCATGTGTTATGCACGCTGTTCAATGGTGTGAACATCTGGGTGTTTGGTTAATGGGAATACTAATGCATGCTGTTACAACTAATTATGAATGGTATTATATGTCACTAACCCAAACTGTCATGACATAATGCAAAACATAGGATGACAGGGAAGGCGGGTTCCAGCGGATCCACCTCTCCCACCTCAGCTGGCGAGTGCACCTGGCACTAGTGCCGAGTCCGGACCCTCCTCCGGTGGCCCTGTGCCACCTGCGGGTGGAAGCGCTGCAGGGGATGGGGCTCGCCCCCCCTCTGCAAGTGTGGCCGGAGGAGAACCACCACTCACCCTCCGTAGCGTCCAGACTGTGGTGCGTAGGGAGATTTGGGACTCTGTTCTTGAGCCCCTATGCCAGCTCGAGGCATGGGTGGCGCAACTAATGGGCATGCCTGTTGCCCCGCCTACACAGCCCCCAGCACAGCCCCGTCATGGGCAGTGAAGGAACAGTGGCAACTGCCTATGGGTGGGGATATCAGTTCCACTGTTGCCATCTGTGGGCTCATGGGCTCTGGATATCCAAAACTCCGTCCACGTCAATGGTGTAACCCCCCCACACATGTCATACACTGCCCCTGTATGCGTCTTGTTTGTCTTGTCTGTTTACCTACCCAACCTACCTCCCCAGCTGTACTGACTTCCTTCACCTGACATACCACTCTCACCTGAAAAAAAAAAAAAAAAAAAGGGCATTCTGTACCCACAAAAAAATTACGCCCCATACATAGCTGCCCATTCCACACACATGTCTGCTGGACATGGAACCTATCAATTACAATTGGCTGTATAACAAGTATTATTGTTGTCCTGACACCTCTCTCAGGGGTGGAAGGTTTCAAATGTCACACCAAATTACATACATATGCACAGCTGTTGCTGATGAAGAAATGGGCAGCTATGGGCCTTACCTACATCCCTCCTGCACATCCCAAGCTTGTTTCCCTACTGTCTTACCCTCTTTGTGACCCCTTTTTCACCACTTTCCTGTCTCCCCATTTTCTTTTCTTTCAAAGAAAATAGCGGGTGTCGCGCTTCAGAGTAAGCACCGTTAAGCGGTTGTAGCGGTGTGTGCGCGGAGCTAACCGCCAGTGCGTATGCGTGAGCTCCGGGCAAACCAGCGCTAACCCGGTTACAACTGCTTAAAAGTGCTTTAGTCACTTTGATTGACAGGTCCTGTACTCAGTTCAAAAGCAAAATAAAATCCCACTGTCAGTCCCGAACCCAGGACCTTGGAAACACTAGTCTGTATGACCTACCACTAAGCCATGACTCTTATACAAAAGCATTGTGCTAAAATAAATATAACATGTAATAGTAGGGATGAATGTAAAGGGAATATAGGATGTGTAGTACACAAAGCATGTCATTTAAAATTACTGTCAAAACTACTGGATTTCCATAATAGTAGTGTGTGAACAGAAACAGCCATGCTAGTTGGCAGCTTGTAGATAATAAGGTCAGTTAAAGTACATAGATATATGTATGCATATGCACATATATATATATATATATATATATATATATATATATATATATAAATATATAGCTATATATAGTTGTAGGTGTCAATGTGCATACACACTTGCTACAGGGAACATGAGCATGAGAGAGGAATGGAGAATTGTGAATATACAACACAGCCTGAAGCATGCGAGAGATACTAACCTTTACACTCACAGAAGACTGTCCACAGCATACCAGCATGGCCCCCGCCCTCACCATCTGAAAGGGCAACACCTTTCCCACATACCCTTTTATAGCACTGACCTGAAATCACAGTGAGAACTGCAATCAGTACACAACTGGCTGTTTGCAATTAGCAAATGCTGGCTTACAATTGGTGCATAGGCCATCACATGGACCTATGCAGATACCTACAAAAGCATCCAGTGCTAACACTCCCCACATGCAATACATTCATTGCATTGTCTGTAAGCAGACAGAGGGAGAGCGAGAAGTGAGAGAGAGAGAGAGAGAGAGAGAGAGAGAGTGAGCAAAAAAATAAATAAAAAATCAGACACTGTGACTCTGTCACCTGAAGCTGTCAGCACTGACAGCAGCAGCAGCAAGCAGAAGCTGTGGTAATGCAACCAGCTGCGACAAACAGAGGTAATGCAAAGTAGTAGGTTAATAGTGTGCATTCTGTGAACCCTCCAAATGTGTCATAGGTCTGTATCCATAGGTATGTCCATGTGATATGTTGTGTGTACGTAGTACCACCAAAAGGGGATGAACATACATCACATGTCAATCAGTCATAGGCCATGATCCTGGCAGCATTTGTCTGTGCGTTGGCCCAGCAATGGCTGTAGTGACTGCTTTGAAAGCTCAGCCAGGTTCAAAAGTCAGGATCAGCCCTTCCCAAAGGCACACTGGCTGGGAGCAAGTGTCTGCAGGTACCCGATGTCACTGCATATGCATCCCATACTGCATAATTCCATAGCTTAGCAGACCAGGCCCGTTATGCATATGATGTGGTAATTCCCAGGGTCAGTCGAGGTGCCCCCTTAGTGGTGCGGGACCACTGTTGCTGTATGCCACTGTCCAGGTACATATCCTGTAGTAAGGCCAAAATAAACTATCAGTGTTATATGCGGTTGTATGTCCTCTTGGAGTGCCGGTAGTACACATCCAGGGGTACCACGAGGTCACAGTGATGCTGTGTGTTCTCCTCTGCTGAGGTCGGCCCTCACCTGGACATGTGAGATGATAGGGAGGTTACATCCAGCTGGGATAAATATTTTAAAGGTGGGGGAGAAGGAGGGGGGATATGTGCACCGAACATGTCTGCAAGATTGTTGCCAATATCCGTGTGTTTGGTGAATGTTAAGTAGGTGTGGATTAACACAGAGCATATCTGAGGCATGTGGTCCATATGTGTAACATAACTGAAGAAGGCCTTGTGGTCATCCATAGTGTTTGTGTCCATTTCCCTCCCAGAGTAGGCCATGGCTGTTGTTATGATGAACCGTAGCGTAGTACCAGTTCTGACCACAGATGCTTTCCCTTAATGTGAATGTGCTCTGCCCTGCAGTAGCCTCCTGCTATTGTTATGCAATCTGCCTCTGTCTGGCATCCACCGGACAGGATGCCTAACCTTTGTGCATAGGGTCTGGGTTAGACATGTGTGTGCAAGTTCCATGCAATCCGTGGCATGTCCATGGTAAGCATTTGCAAAGGGGTCAGGAGTGTGGCTTGTGGCTTCCACTGGCCCAGTGTGCTGCATGGATACCATCTCAGTCCCTGCAAGTGAATAACTGTCTAATCACATACATATCAAAGTAGTCTACTGTGCTGGTGGTGGTGGTGGTGGGATATGTATATCCAGGCCGAGTAACATCTGTCCACATCACAGTAGTGGACGGTGTCCCACATACAGTACCTTGGGATGAACCCCCAGAGTGAGGTTGTGCATTGCACCTGTCAGTGTGTGCTGACTGATGGGGCATGCTACTATGTTGTGTGGAATGTGGCAGGTATTGTTGCACAGGTGTTGGCTGAGCACTGATATCTGGCCATGTACCTGTGTATCCACCACGACACACACATGCAACATATGGGAGTAGTAGTATATCACTACACATGAGTATCATGTATAGTATGTGTGCCATATATTGCTGACCTGGTCTGCTGATATCCTGTCTGTGTTCTCTTCCAGGGAGATGGCGCGACAGCGTAACCCCGCCTACTCTGTGGCAGAAGATGAGGAGATCCACCAGAGCCTGGTGCGGGAGTATGACATCCTGTTTTCCCGCACCAGTCAGAATCAGCAGGAGAGGGCCACACTGTGGCAAGACCTTGTCCGTAGGGTAAATGATATTGGCACGCATAACAGGACATATGAGCAGGTACGACATCACTGCAGTGATTTAATCCGAAGTGTCCGGCAGCGTGCATTAGATATCCACAGGCAACAGGTTGCCACAGGAGGTGGGGTGGCCACACATCCCCCCCTCACCAGACTGGAGGGGCTACTCTTAAGTGTTGTGGCTCCAGCCCCGGAACACCAACAGCAGTACACCTGCATTATGATGGAGGCTGGTTCCACACAGCAGCACGACATGGAGCGTGCAGGTAATATGCCATATGTACACCTGACTGTTCTCTACACTGTATCATATGCAGTATCAATGGCACAGTTGTGCCCACTGACATTAATCTCATCATTTCTGCAGGTCCCTCCAGGGTTACAGCAAGACAGGCCATCCATGCTGGTGAGTGTGTTTAACATAACCTATAATAGTCCTGATAATGCTAGTAACAGTAGTGTAACTCAGTAGTGCTCTGTGTGTATACTGCGGGGTGTGCATGTGTGCATGTGTGCAGGTGTGCCTGTGCCCATGTGTGCATGTGTGCATGTGTGCAGGTGTGCCTGTGTCCACGTGTGCATCTGTGCATGTGTGCCTGTGTCCACGTGTGCATGTGTGCTTGTGTGCCTGTGTCCACTTGTGCATGTGTGCATGTGTGCATGTGTACACGTGGCCACGTGTGCATGTGTGCATGTGTGCATGTGCCTATGTGTGCACGTGACCACATGTGCATGTGTGCATGTGTCCATGTGGGCATGTCTCCACGTGTGCATGTGTGCATGTGTGCATGTGTCCACGTGTGCATGTGTCCACGTGTGCATGTGTGCATGTGTGCTTGTGTGCATGTGTGCATGTGTGCATGTGTGCCTGTGTGCATGTGTCCATGTATGCATGTGTGTATAAGTGCATCACTGGTAACAATGTCTGGAGACTGTAAACTGTGTTTCCTGTCTTCATCCCAGAGGTTCTGGGGCTGCTCTAGTGACCTGCAGCAGGGAACCTGAATCCTGTGCCACGGGTACTGGTAATGATGATATTTGTGTAATGGTACAGGAAGGTGTGTCTGGGTCTGCCATTGGTCAGCCAATTGACAGTACACAGCTGTCAACCCCATCATTGCGCAGTCATCCTGCCTGTACATCCTTTGTCACCATTGTCCCTAGGTGATGGACAGGATACAGTGGGCATAGACCAGGGTAATGTGGTACCTGTGGCACATGCGTCCCCACACAGAAGCCATGGGCAGGGTCCTCCGATGGTACCACACAGACAGTTGCCCATGGGTTCTCGTGGGAGCATCCATGGGCGTACTGCCTCTGGCCGACGTGCCCAAAGAGGTCTGTCAACCTCAGCTATTTTTCGGACTGTCATGCAGGCACAGTCACGTATGGAAAGGTACACCAGACAGGGTCTGAGGGAGCTCAGAGCATGTTGCACAGCCATGACAGACAGTATGCATGACATTGCGGATGCTCTCCATAACTTCACCGATGTCATAGACGTTGTGGGGACATATTACAGCAGTTCCACAACCAGATGTCCATGAGCCAGGGCAATGGTGGGTGTTTGCGGCATTAACATGGCCGTATGCCTGCAGCAGCAGCAGCTGGCAGTCGGCGCAGATGACAACAGGCTCGCGCACGCCCCCATAGTGCCAGCAGCAGCCCCAGCAATGCTAGGTCTGTGCTGTCATTGGAACGCCCCAGGAGACCACGTGCACGTGGCTCTGGACAGTCCCAACAGGGACTTGTGTCCAGTCAACACACTCCCGCTTCTGATGACAGTACCCAGTCTGGCTTTGTACTGGATACGGTCCGTAGCACCCCTGCCAGGCATAGGTACCGTGTCCGTGCACACAGACACTGATCTGTATGGCCTGCCAGGTGCAGTCTGTGGCTGTCCACAAACCCCTGTATATGGCAGCCATGAGGTGGAACTGTGTGCGTGCATACATACATGCGAAATGTTAACACCTAGGGCAACCACATACACGCACAGACTGCACCAACACTGCCCCACCCTGTACTGCTGCCCCTCACCAACACACATACACACACATGTCAATTGGTGGTATCAGTGGCTGACTCAGGCATACCTAATCCACACCCTGTGCATATGATGACACTGTGCCACCTCCTGCAATCTAAAACATCATTGCGGGAACAGGTAAACACGTTGCTGATGCACAGGATGACTACATAGAAGTGTATTAGTAGTATCATGTTGGTAACAGTACAGTGTGCTGCTATGACTGTGTGTTTATCCCAGCATGCCTGTTGCAGTAACTGTATGAATGTCCTGAATTGTTATCTGCACCCATAGTACATACCAAAGTATAACAGCTGCACATAATTGCATGCCGGTGGTAAGGTTGTCAACAGATAGCCGCATACATGGGTAGCACAGGGGGAAAGCTAATGCAAGTAGTGATATGCAATGGTGGACATGTACAGTAATGGTGTCAAGTTGTCCACAACAACTATGCCATGTGGATGTTCCCGCATGTAGATATGTGTGCAGTACCAATGTAATCCAAATCACAAATAAGTATGACATAATATCGGTTCTACCATGGGCATCTGTGCTGCGTATTCCTGGGTACATGTTGATAGTGCCTACATATTTGCATTGTTACTTACTGTTATTGTTACCCCTTCTTTGTTGTATAATGCACGCCTTCCAGCCCTGTTTACTGTATCTTTGTTTGCATGCATGTTCGCTTGGGGTCCCCTGGAACACTGCTTACACCTGCAATGCAGAGTTACAGTGCTTCTGTAGACTTCTAGTGACATCTGCATAGCGTACGATACGTATGTCAACTTTACACATGACAGAACATCACTGTCTGTCCTGTACGCATGTACATTGCCTGTGACACATTGCACACGTCTTACCTGGCATTTACCCACGTGTGCAGTCATATATGTCAGTGCTATGAAACAGTAGCGGTACACCCACACATACACACCTTCAGTATGTTGTTCCCCATTGGCCCTATGTGTTGGTACTCACCATGGCAATCACACTACTAGGGTAGCATGTGCAAAGGTAACCTGTGAATCACCTCTATGGTCCAGTTGTGGTTTATGTGAGTCATGTGTCATTGTCACAGCTGCCACATGTATGCAGTCAGCCATCACCCTTGGCCAGGAACGTATAACACATGTGTGGGATTCCACCACACAGCCAATCTGGAGACTGGTTTCTCTGAACCCAGTAATGCCATACCCTGTCAGGTGGCATGTCATATATTCTACGTCCAGGACAAACATCAACCCCAATCCCTGCTGCTACTATTGATAATACCCCTGAAGATGTTCCTGATAGTTTTGACCAGTTCTTTACTGAGACATTTCAGGCCCTAGCTAGCCATCTACCTCCTAGCTCCCCTGGTCCTGAAAGTAGCACCCCTAGAAAACTACTTGCGTCCAGCTGCCAACCAGTTGCCACTTCACTTCTCCGTACCTTGATTGTAACAGTGAAACCCACTACACTTTCTGCTGATCAACTCCCTGCCAAGTACCTATCAAAACCAGATGATGCTATTGCTTACCCCGTCTCAAAGGTAATCAAAGGAACCATGTTAGAATCTAACTTTCCCACCATCTGGAAAATGTCATATGTAATCCCACTTCACACAGGAGGCAGCTCTACTGAAGTCTCCAGTTATAGGCCAATAGCTATACTCTCTCCACTTGCAAAGATTATGGAAACTTTCGTCACAGACAAGTCATGCACCACCTAATCCAAACTCGCATTATGGCAGACACTCAGCATGGCTTACATCCTCATCACAGCACTACGTCAGGCCTCCTAGCCTTTACTAACACCATAAGCCATACTTGCAACAATAATTATATATCCGCAGCCCTCTTTTTGGATATTTCAAAGGCATACGATATGGTTGATCACCAACTTGTACTCCACACCCTGCAAAGACTGTCTAGATACTGGAGCCTTCCAATGGTTTCAATCCTACCTGCATGGTCGACAGCAGGCTGGCCTCTGGTAGAACAAACTCTCTAACCTTCTACCTAACACCCTCAGAGTACCACAAGGCTCTATACTAGGGCCCTTGCTGTTCTCCATTTTCATTAACAACCATTATACTGTCATCCCAAAAGTCAGCTGTATCCAATATGCTGAATACTCTACTCTGATCTGCTCAGCCACATCTCCAGTAGAGTTATGGTCAGCTACCCAGACCACCTTTATTACAATAGCAAACTGGCTTTCTGAACATCGTCTGATCCTAAACCCCAATCAAACTAAACTGCTGTTATTTCACCAACACGTAGGTCTACCACTTTCACCGTTACCATAACATCAACTGATGGCACAATAATCTCTCCTGACCCATCTCCGAAACTATTAGGTGTCATCATAGACAATAATCTCGAATGTGACATACATGTTAACCAGATTATCAAAGCCATCAATAGAAAACTAGGGTCACTTTACAGAATTAAAGCCTTCCTAGCTCCTCCAGCTAAAGGTGCCATAGCTCGCTCACACCTTGTTTCAACCCTTCTGTATGCATCCCCTCTACTCTCGAATATGAACAAGACTGTCCTTAACAAACACTCAATTTGCTACAACCACATTGCCAGGTTTGCCACTGGGCTGCCTTTTAGGACACATCATTGCATCAATCTAAATCAGCTTGGTTGGCTTGCAATACCCAGCCTAATACAGTATAACCAACTGATTATGGCCTATAAAATCCTCTATAATCCAGACAATACTCCTGCACTTCAAATATTATCACCCCCATAACAATCCTAGACTGCTTGATCCTCTAACAAAGTACTACTTCAGACTAGCAAGTTTAATAACACAGCCGGTGATTCTCTCTTTGCAAACCCTGTAAGTAGATCCTGGAACTCACTTACAGCTGATATTACCCTACTGTCCACCTTAGGTCAATTTAACAGTAGACTCAAACAACATTTGTCACTTAACTGGCTATGTCAATGTATCAAGCCTGGCTAACTCGAATGTGTAACTTCTGTGAACCACTTTACTGTGTAATTTTAATTTAATCCTGACTTGTGCTCAGGTCTAACATTAACCTGTGGAACATGTTTGACTTGCTTACTTATGTAATCTCTGTAAATAATCTGTTTGTAATATGTAATGCTAGTATTATGTAATGCTGTATCTGCTACCCTCGCAGCTTGTCTCCACGGGCCTCCCCTGGAAATGGACATGCATCCAGTCGGGCTATCCCAGTCAACAAATGTAGGATAAATAAATAAATCAATACAATATATTACAGTGACGACAATACCAGTCAGACATTGACACACACTGACAGCATGCTGAACACACTGGGGCATACTTGGGGACTCAGAATAGCAGCCTGCCTGGGCATCACACACCTCCGCAGCTGGCACACAGGCATATGTTCCATTGGAACAAAGCACATGCCACACATGGCACGCACATCCCCTGTGCCACACACTCACAGCCTGTAGGGCTACACAACACACCTGCTACAGACGTGTCAGGTACCTGTCTTGTGTGCTGCACTGGGGTCCTGCTCAACAGGCTGTATCTGGTGAAGGTCACAGTGATATGACTCAGGGGCACTGTGGTCCACCACAGCACACATGCATACAGATCAGTCAGAGGCATGGACAGATATGGCTCACTCATTGACCATGAATAAAAAATGCACCAGCAGTTGGACTCCAGAAAGCAACCAGAAAAAAAACAGGTAAATGAATGAATAAAGCCACGAGTTTGACCTAGGTTTCGTCTTTAATCCGACTTCATCAGAACAGGTTGCTTTCTGGAGTCCAACTGCTGGTGCATTTTTTATTCTTGGTTCAGTTTTTTTGGTAGTATGGAGAGTGGTGGTGTTGGATCACTCATTGACCATGCCAGTGTGGCTGCCTGAGACATACCTCCCTGGACTACATGATAGGGAACACAGAATGGATCTCTCAGCATGTGGCACAGGCCAGTATGAGCCTGATGTTGGTTGCCAACATACCCTCACCAGGTATTCTACCACTATATGTGGGAAGGGTGTTGTATGTCTACATTATGCTCAGTCTCCACTGTCATTCATAGGGTATCCACTGGCTGTCAACATGTGCTTACATGCTAGGGAAGCCACAATGATGTGCACGGGTCATCTTGCACGTGACACCCATGGCCCGATGTATAATGGCAAAGCTCCTTGGTACACACATACTGCCTTATGCTGCAGGACATGATTTACATAGCGACCTCCGTGGGTATCACACAGGTTAGGACACTAACAGTGCTGCTACACAACAACAGCAGTGTACACCGGAAGATGCATGCACCAGACACTGCCCTCAGCACTGTGAACTGCAATGTCTGTGCAGTACCAGATTCATGATTCATGGCTCACAGGTGTTACCCATCACTGACAGGTTATGCCTCATGCCATGCCTGTCATCCCCTACACATGTAACGCACATGGATAGGGGGGTGGTATCCCAAGGTAACACAGATACACACACCTCCAGGTTGTTGGCACAGCATAAACCATCAGGGCCTACTCATGTGCCGCTGACAGTGTGTCAGACTGCCATCTGGTTCATAGCCTGGCACACACAACCCTCACATACACAGGAAGACCACCTATCCTCCATAACAACACCGGCAATATGACAGTCTCATGAACTGTGTTTATAAGGCCGTACTGCATCCCAGCCAAAAATTGTGTGTGAGCATTACTGTAGCTACAACACACTAGTTGAAAAGTTCACAGCATGTGGTCACCGAATTGCAGTGGAATGACATGTTACCACTACCACAACAGGTGGGAACATGCAGCACCTGTACATCGACTACATGTACACTATATGGCCCAGACCAGATGTGTATCCCCTGCTGTAGGTCTTTCACCATAGACACCCACACTGTATAGGGACATACCACGTGCGGACCCTGCACAGTAAGACACAGTCATATTGGTATACATTGCAAATACCATTTATCCACACGAAGCATGTGTCAGACCTGGTAACTACTGCAGGTCACAGGTATTTATTTGTATGTGTCACACACATACATTATGTGTGCAATGCCATTGCTGGTTTAGGCAATGGCATGCATTGTTATGTACAAACACCCACACAAGGTCATACTGTGTGACACAACCACACGTGACAGTTGTGGGTTACCAAAACATACCTATCTGTACTCTGACAATGGTAATAGACACAGTAACAGAACACACTATTGGCATTACTAGCCAACTAGCCCTGTTTGGCTGTGCTGATAGTGTGGTGACATCCCCTGTGTTTACTGGGGGAGTATGCAGCATCTGGTGTATTGTAGTATTTGCCAAAAGGATCTGTTCTCTCACACTTGCATTTACACACACGCTACTACCCCTACACACACATGCACACTTGCCATTTGCAGGATTCATTCCCCTACCTAACTAGGTTATGACACGTGAGAGAGACGCATTAGCGAAGCGCACTATCTGGTTTGCTAGATAGTTCCTCTTCTCTGGCTATACTTATAGGGTGCTGACAACATCAGTATTTTGAAAGGGTAATGTGCATCAGGTAGTGTGATCTCCTGATTGCCAAAACTAACATGTTTTTCATACAGAAATGCACACACACGAACTCCCCACATCCAACCACACACACATGCCATTTACAGGTTTCAAACTCCGACCTAACTACATTACGATATTCAGGAGAAACGCATTAGCTGAGTGCACTATTCACATTAGTTGGAGGCATCCTTTCTCCTGCTGTACTTATAGGGTGCTGACATCATCTGTGTTTAGAAAGGGGAGTGTGCATCCTGTAGTGTGTTCTCCCAGTTGCCAAAAGGGGGACTTCCCTCACACAAATTTGCACACACACAGCAACCCCCCTCATCTAAACACACTTGCCATTTACAGGATTCAAACCACTACCTAACTATGTTGTGACACTCGAGACGGACGCATTAGCGGAACGCTCTATTTGCATTACTGGGAGGCTTCCCTTCTCCTGCTGTACTTATAGGGTGCTGACATCATCTGTGTTTAGAAAGGGGAGTGTGCATCCTGTAGTGTGTTCTCCCAGTTGCCAAAAGGGACATTTCCCTCATACATATTTGCACACACACACAGTAATCCCCCTCATTCAAACACACACACTTGCCATTTGCAGGATTTAAACCACTATCTAACTATGTTATGACACTCGAGACGGACGCATTAGCAGAGTGCGCTATTCTCATTACTGAGAGGCTTCCCTTCTCCTGCTGTACTTATAGGGTGCTGACATCATCTGTGTTTAGAAAGGGGAGTGTGCATCCTGTAGTGTGTTCTCCCAGTTGCTAAAAGGGACATTTCCCTCACACAGTAACTCCCCTCATCCAAACACACACAGTTGCCATTTGCAGGATTCCAAACACTACCTAACTATGTTATGACACTCGAGACGGACGCATTAGCAGACCGCGCTATTCGCATTACTGGGAGGTTTTCCTTCTCCTGCTGTACTTATAGGGTGCTGACATCATCATTGTTTAGTAAGGGGAATGTGCATCCTGTAGTGTGTTTTCCCAGTTGCCAAAAGGGACATTTCCCTCTCACACACACACTAACCCCACTCACCCACACACACACACTGAGCATTTACAGGATTCGAACTCCTACCTAGCTATATTATGACACTTGAGGGAGACGCATTAGCAGGGCGCACTATCCGAATTACTGGGCATCTGTTCTGCACCTGTAGTATTTCTAGGGTGCTGACATCTTTATTTCCACAGAGGTATGTAGATGTAGTACTACCTGTCAGGTGGGGGATAGCATATATATGCATTTGCAGCCACCTACGTCAGGGTCAGATATGCACATCGCACTGGCAGGTTATGTTCTATACCATGCTTTGGGACCACAGGACCTGTAACACACAACACAACCAGTCCAGAACACCACACCCACATCCAGGACACACACTGGGAACAGTGCCAGGATATGCAGGTATTCACATACACCATTCCAGTTGTTAACATCAGGTACAGGCATATTGTGTGTGAGAACTACTCAGGCCTCTACCACTTTACCCTACCGCCACTACAATTTGTGGGTCCATGTGCTATGGCAGAACCACACACCACAGCCACATGGGTGAATACATATTGCACCTGTCCATCTGCAACGTGGGTACTCACTGTTCCACACCAGAGGTAGACCACCATTGTTGATATCTGACCATGACCACCTTTCCCTGGACATCCATATCTCATCTCCACCCCCAGGCAAGGTTGTCACTGCACACAAACTGTGTTTAGCACAAGCAGACTCTACACTTGTGTAGACTGGGGTGGATGACTTCAGAGGACCCATGCTGGAGGACTATACTGGCCACTCAGCATAATCCTTGACACTTGCATCCTATGAGCATGTGTACAGTTTGCATTGGTCATGCTATCCCACATATACCCATGACTGCTCCACAACAAGACACCTGTCAGCTGTACACCAGCCATATATGCGCCGTTCAACAGACAGAGTGACCTAATACATTGCAGAGCTGTAGCCCACAGAGGGAGGACATCTGTGGATGGTTCCAGCACGGCACTTCATTCACACATACTCATTACAACACAGTGTTGACAGTGGAATCATCCAGAGAATGCAGATAGGGCTCCCCTCAGTCTGTTATTGACAGACACCTACTGCCAGAGATCCTCGGCAACCCTCTCACAGCACACACCGACAACATGGCTGTGGCTTAGCACATTCAATCCCTGAGACCTCCACGGTGCCCCTGCTTGACAGAGGCACAGCTCACTAGCCTCACATGTTGCCTTCTGTGACCTACTTTACAGTGGCACGGTAGCCTACTATCCTGGGGATGCAGATGCCAAGCACACTCTGGCTGAGCTGTCATTCCCTGGGGCAAGAAGCCTAGTATTGACCTCTACACCCATATGTTCAATTGTCGGATGCACAATATTTGTTGTGCTGTTCTACTGTTTGCAGTTCTTTATTGCCATAGCATTCCCTGTTCCTATGACCAACTTGTGTATCTGTGGCAGATGTTTGCATATGACGGCGATCCACTATATCACTTATGTCTCTGTGGTCATTTACTGTGTGCACTGGGCTGATTGCTGTGTTGTGGTTGGTTCCTGGACTGACACGTACAAATACCAGATATGTGTGGCCAACTGCTACACGGAGGTACGGCCTAAGTGTGTGAGCATGCCCAGTTCAGCCTTTCCATGGCATGTTGTCTGACATATGCCTCATTTATCAAAGTGTGCGAGCATGCCCAGTGTGAGCTTTCCATATGTTGCACTCTGAAGTCCAACACATATTTGGGTGTGTTTGACCTTCGACATTATCGCAGGTTTATGATTGTGTGCTGGGTGTCATGTTGTGTACTAACTGGCCAACTGCTTCATGTCTGCCACAACAGGGATTATACTGTGCCTGCAGGAATTGCATGGGATACTTTGTAGACAGTTCTCAACATACTTTCATAATGACCTAACACTGTAGTACCGTATAGTGTACTGGTTCGGTACTTTCACTGTAGTGGACAGTATCCTGGGCTTTAGTCCTATCACTGCTTGACATCTTCATAGTGAGCACAACAGACTGTGTAGGGGCCAGTTGGGCACATATGACCATGTTGCAATATGTTCAGATATGGACTACCTACACCAGGCTCGTCCAACATTGCTAGTGTATTCCACAACATGGGTGGACATTGGCAAACACTAGCGATGTTCCGTAGGCCATTTCTGATGGTAGTCACAAGGTGTGTTTGTCCTTCGACACACATTGTAACTGGAGTTTGCCATTATGTATGTCATGGTTGGTATACTGTGCCTCTGTCTACCTCTGACATAACAGTGATACCCAGGGTAGCCTACCATCTCCCATACACTCATCAGGATGCCTCTTGAGGGGTGTCGATATGTGGCACTCTGGCTGACCTGTACCAGGAGTTTACTGAAGTGTGGGGGTGCCTTCTGTGTTATGGATCATTCTGTACAGCTTGTCCTATGTATGTCAGTGCTGGGGTTCAGGTCTCTCATGTGCATAGCTCACTGCCATTCAGATTGTACAAGGTGCAACATGTTCATTCATTCCAGGTTGGACATGGCTTCATACATCAGGCACAGCTTTCCTGTAGCTGGGAAGGATGGCGGTGTGTGGGGCTGCAGTTTGTTTACTCAGGCAACACATGGCATCTGTTCAGGCTCTTTGCTACCCTGGTGGGGTACTGTTGTGGACTTTACAGTTGTTGGAGGTGTCTGCTGTGGTATATCCCACAGGGGCTATTGTAGTCAGTTGTGATGCTGATGGAGGATGGCTGCAGAGCCAGAGTGAGTTCCCCTTATCTACATCTGCCAGCCTTCATGTTTGGGTGGGTATATGGTACATGTTTCTGCGAACACTACAGACACATGTTTGTCCAGTTCTGGATATTTATCACCTTTTGTACCCAGGTCTCACATTACATGTTAGGTGCCTCATGGGTTAACACCTGTGTGGTAATTTGTGGGCACTTACTGTATATCCATGGTGGTTGTCTATACACAGCTCTGCAATTAGCTTGCTGACATGGCTATGGCTACAGTTGTCTGTTTGTAGGTGGCCCTTTTGTGGGTTGCTTGTGTCAGCTAGGGGTCGGATATGGTGGGCTGTTTGTACTCCTCTGCACACATGCTCAGTCACAGTCCTTCCATGTTGGCCTATACCTATGGGACATGTATACAGAACGGTGGTGGGGGGGGCCAAGACCAGGCATTGTGGGATGCCACTCATATCCGCTTTTTAGTCTGACATGGATGCGGCATGTCTGACCATGTCAGTTCTGTCCTTGGTCTGCTTTGCAACCCCTCTACTGACATAGGGGTGTATATTTAAGCTGGTGAACATATCCATACTGAACACGTACAGTATTGTCTAGAAGCATGTGCATGGTCCAGCTATGCTGTGTGGACCACATAGCCCTCATCAATGACTTTAATGACTGCTTCAAATGGGTCAGACATGTTTAGGGGCCAGTTCTGCAGTTACAACAGCCACAGTGTGTAGGGTCCAGTATCAGTAGGTCCACATTAGCCTTCTGTCTGTGGTACATATTGATCCTTTCCATAGCTGTGCAGAACAAGCTTATCAGGATCCTGGGGTGGTAGTTTGGAGTATCCAATCAGGCAACACCTTTGTTGTTTTGGACCACTGTTGTTGTACACTGCTCTTTGGGTACATATCCTGTGGTAAGGCTGGCATTGGCCAGTAGTGTGATTTTGCATTCCATTACTCTTGGGGTCCATGTTGGCCTCAGCACAGGACACCATCACATACCTTTGCTACTGTGTGTTCTGCTTTGCAGATGATGGCTGTTACCTCAGCATCTGCAATGTCAGGGGACCATCTGCTGGGATAGGTATTTTGCACTCGGGGGGGGGGGTGTTTGCACTGCACCTGACAGGTTGTATGTTAGCAATATGTGTGTGTGTTTGGTATGTTGTTTGTAATATCTGTGTGATTCGGAGCATATCTGTGGATGCCCAACATGGTTCCTACCATCAGTTGGGTAAGCCTTGTGATTATCCTTAGTGTCCTTTACGTGTTGTATCATCATAGGTTCATGGGTTCATAGTAGGCTAGACACCCTAGGCCATTAGTAAGCCTAGTTAGAGTGTGTGTGTCTTTCCTTGCTATGTTCAATTATGGCCATTTATGAGGTTCTTCACTGTGCCTCTGTCTGGTCGTGACACAGTGGGGACCTCCAGTATACATGTACGGTCATCCATCCACTTGGCAATATTCCTGTTGAGGGGTGTCAATGAGGGGCTCTGCCTACCATGGATTGGGATCCTGTTTCTGGGTGTGGGGAGCCTATGGGTTATGTATCTGTCCCTCCAGCACATCTTATTTCATTATGTGTTGAGGTTGACATCTGTGACTCTCACAGCTCCAATGGCTTTGATTTCCTGTGGTGTAGCATGTCCATTACTCCTGTGTTGGACATGGCCTGGTACAACAGACATACAATGCCTCTGTGTAGGCAGTGTGTGACTGCAGTCAGCTGGGGTGTCTACAGCCAGGCAGCATATGACATATATTTCACACCCTTTTTCCTGTTGGTGGGGTAACTATGAGGTCTTCCAAACCGCTGCAGGTGTCATGTATGGTACATCCCATATGAGTCATTGTACTAGATTATGGGTCTGATAAGGGAACAGTACAGCGGCACAGTGACCTCTGTTGATGTTGGTGTGAATCCTTTCATGATACAGTGTCCAGTATCAACAGTCTTCATAGCCACATTGGCATTGTGGCTGTCACATGACAGATTAATGTCGACCTGTGTCCCTAGGTCCCTGATGACTCCTTGCATACATAATGGTTTGACACCTATGTGGTACTTTGTGTACCTTGTCTGGTATTTGGTGGGACATCCATACTGTCCAGTGTCTTCGGTTGTCTGGGTGGGGTTCTTGTGTGTGAGAGTGTGGTCTGTCGCATGCTACAGACTGTACAGCAGTTTTGACTACAGTTATGTGCACATGGGTGGTGTCCGCTGCTTTGTGCATTGTCAGTTACCTGGCTCTATGGGTGTCTGTGCTGCATATGGATACTCCCCCTCCTTTGATGTCTTGGTGCAGGTGTTGGGGCCATAACACATGGTATGTGGTATAACCTAGTAGTGCTGGTGTGGTATCACTAGGCCTGCAGCAGGCTTCTGTCACTGGACAGGCATCAATGTTCTCCATAATGGGAAGTGCCTCAGGGGCATGCATATTGCAGTTTACACATCTGGCATTGGTCAGCATTACCCTTATGTTTCCTACCACTTATGTTTTCTAGGGTGGTGGGTAGTCTTTTTGGCCTTGCCTACATACGGCTCTATGGAGGCGGCAAAGGCCTTATCCAGTATCCAGATGCACACGGGTAACAGCTGACAGCCACCCCTGTAACAGCAGCATGGCTTGTCATGCTTGACATCTCAAGCAGACACACATTACACCCTCTTGGACTGAGAGCTGTAACTGTGCCAGCTGTTAAACATGAGCATTCTGTGTTTGTACTGTGGCATCCTTCTTGGTGAGGGTTGGATGCTGCACACAGCCAGTGTCATCCCGCCCTGGGGTACATACTCGGAAGGACCATCCATGTCTCATTTGATGTTGACCAGGGAGGTACATCTCAGGTAATTCACACCAGCATGGACATTGAGTGCATCATATTTCTGCTTGCTTTGGGGTGACCTGCGTACTTGTGTTAAGTGGCATTTTGTGGCTACGTACAAGCAGCTTACTCTACCCTTTCCCTTGTTCAGTCTGGTGAGTGGGACAGCTGTGTTTCTGCCTATACAGACACCTATTATGACTGTATCAGGCATGTTGTTTCTCCTTCTGGCCTGTGACTGTTTGGCACACCAGCTTTGCGTACTATTCATTGCATGTGCTATGTTTGAAGGTTGTGATTGCTTGTGATCTACTTTGGAGGCGTCTGTTGGTGTGGTGTGTTTGTAATTAAGGCCTCTGGGAATATTTGTCTGGGTTTATGTGTTTGGTTTACAGTTGTGGTAGGTCTATGTGGGACTGGGTTTGTGGTGTATGTGGTTACCTTCTCCTCCTGACTAGTGTTGACAGTACTAAGTTGTTGGAGCTCAACCTCTGCTTTGGATACATGGATGCATCTATCACATATGTTTGTATTTATTGGGGGGTGTTGTGGTTGTCTGTGTACTTGGTACTGGCATCACATTGCCTCTGGATTCATAGGTTATACTTGTTATGGCTGGACTTAGTGGATTGTATGTGTGGACATATGTTGTTGCCATACTACTGGTCAGTGATTACTTCCCTTTTTATGTTTGCTATCATGTGGTATCTTCCTCATTCTCTTGCATGGCTTGGTAATGGCTGGAGGCCAGCATGCCAGATGCCTGCGTGTATGGCATTGTGTGTTGTTGTTATTTGTGATTGCATACTCCAAGCATTCCTGGCTGTGTTCATGGAATGCCTGTATAACATGTTCTGTGGTGTGTCCCATATTCTGCACTTGCACAGTGCATTTTTTGGATTCAACATCAGTTTTGAGGGCTGCAACCTATACTTTACACATGTTTTTCACTGTGGTATTCTGGCCAGGGACTGGGGACAGGGTGTGTATATCCAGTGTGCTTACTCTATGGTCTGGTCTTACCAGTGAGGGGTACACTTCTCATCTTGCCATCCAGTACACATGTTGCTGATTATCACATCCAGTATGCTTACCCCTCTTGTGGGAGTAGTACATTGTTCCTGGGCATTTTGGTTCATGGCATCTGGGTAATTTTCTCCTACTGTGTTGGTGCTAGTACAATGCTACAGGTGTATGTCTGGGTATTTTCAGTCGAGCAATATAATGTGGTTTGGGGGGCTTGATATATTCATGTATTCCGACATAGGCCAGGTGCTGTTCCTGGTATTAGGACAGTGGTCTGCAGCAGGCTATATACTGCGAGGCAGTTTTAGTCATTGGTATTTGACCATGGATATTCCATGCTGCTTCTTGTTGTGGTACCAACATGGGGGTGTGGTTATCCTTGCCATTTCTTGCTAGTCACCCTCCTTTTGTAGCTTGTTCCATGTTTTGAGGCTGTACAGCACAGTATGAGGTGTGACCTGGTAGTGTTAGGGTGCTGATGTGAGCCTTGCCCAGTTCTCTATTACAGGACTGGTATCTACATTCTCCTTACTGTGTGCGTTGACACTGCACACATCTTGCTGTTTGTACATCTGTCATTGGGTAGTATTACATCTAGGTTCCTATCCCTTGTAGAACCTATGAGGTTGGGTTTGTGTTTTGAGACTTACCTATTCAGGGCATGCTGTGGGTACTGACAGCCTTTGCCAGTATCCATGGGGCATAGCATGATAGGTGCATGCCACCCCTAGCAGGTGGTGCATCATGTCAAACTCCGCATATCTTCCCAGCCTGTAACACACTGGCTCCCCTTTGACTGACTGCATTACTTCAGTCAGTTATTGTACTTGATCTTCTTGTCTTCATAGTGTGGCATCATGCTTGGTGAGATGTTAGGCAGGGTCTTCATGTTTGCATATACTAGATGGTGTTACATAGCTTAACACATGGCAATCATGCCTCAGGTGGTGCTGCAGGGCTGCCTCTGTTGGATGCACATACTACACTCCCTGTACATGTTTGAGAGCAGGTTGTGTCATGTTAGGCATCCCTGTTACTATATGAGTGAGTCAGAGAGGGGTATCATTCCCAGGGTTCCTACTGAGCCAGTGTATGTGCTATGCGTTGCCTCTTTCCCAAGGCCAGGGCATACTGGGCACGCCTCCTTCTGCCTACTGGGGCAGGCTCAGGTTGTTCCTCCTCCGAGTCACACTCTGCCTGTGATGGCCTTGGCAATGGTGGGGGGCTGTTTGGCCCGGCCCTATGCTGATCCTGCTGCAGCTGTTTTCGCAAGATCATATTATGTAGCATAGCACATACCATGACAATATGGGTACATGTAGTTGGTGTGTACTGCAAGGCTCCACCAGATGTGTCCCGACACTGGAACTGTGACTTGAGCAGCCCAAACACATGCTCTATCACATTACGTGTTTGTGCGTGTGCCTCATTATGGCGTTCCTGTTCAGGTGTGTGTGCGTTTCTGATGGGTGTCATCAGCCATGGCTCCAGTGCATAACCTGCATCCCCCACTAGGTGTCCGTGTGGGATGTCCCCATTGGCAAATGTCTGGTACAGCTGCGTCAAATGCCAGATGTGGGAATCGTGATAACTCCCAGGGCAGCCAGCACACACATTCATTATTATGCCCTGGGCATCACACACAACCTGGCAGTTGATGGAGGGGAAGCCCTTGCAGTTAATGTAGGCCCTACCCCGCTCACTGGCTGGTGCTTTGATGCGTATGTGCGTGCAGTCTATAGCACCCAGTACCTCAGGGTATTCCACTATTTGCTGGAAGAGACGCATATTGCTGGCCAATACCTCACGGGCATTGGGGAAATATACATGATCACCGACATGTGCTGACATGGCATCCAGGAACTGGTGTAGTACCCTGGAGGCTGATGCCTGTGATATCCCCATCATATCGCCAGTTGGTCTCTGGAAGGTACCTGTTGCTAGTATTCTTAGGCCAACACATACCTTGGTTTCCACTGGGATGGGTTCCCCTCTGTTGGTTCTGTGTGTGAGGCGCGGCCTGCACAGCTCAACAATTTGCTGCAGGAGCTCTCTGTCCACTCTATAGTGCTCTACTATCTCCAGCTCATGTAACCCGTGGTAGGTGACCCTGGGCCTGTACACTCTTCTCCATCTCCTCACTGTGGGTTGTCTGGCACCATCTGCATTGTCACCACCCTCAGCAAGTCACCTATGTCTCATTATGACAGCTATGGCAGCCCCTAACATTTCTGCTCTGAGTGAAGATTTTTCAGTTTTCACTTCTATTAGCTTACTCCTGTCTTGCAGTGTCTCTTAATGGAAACATCCTGCACTACTGTTTGCAGAGTTTTAAGTGCTAGGCTGGGCTACTATTCTGCCTGTGTAATTGCCTGCTTCTAATTGTTTTCACCTGCTAGCTTCAGCAGTTATCCCTGCTAGCTTCCTATTAATTCTGCTGCTTCCTTTTTCCTCTCTGTTTCCTCAGGGGGGAGCAACTTGCATACTATCTGAAACACGATCACAGTGGCTTACACGCGCGCACATGTGCTTACATGGTTCAGAATCTACTTATTCGGGTTTAAACACATGTACACCCATGCAAACACTGTTACACATCTGCCAACAGCCTCCAACATACTCAGCCTGCCTTACACACGTGCACACCCGCGCAAACAGTGTTAAACATCTCCCAACACGCTCCCTCATGCTCACACTGCCTTACACGTGCACACACTGTCCTACTCGCGCTTCATGGTGCGCACACGTGCGCATGCACGGCCAGCAAGAAACTTTGGTGTAGGTTACAGTGTACACCTTCCATTTCTTGACTTTCCATGACTTATCTAGTGGCACACCTCTTTCCATGATCTGTGCCTGTCATCTGTCATGTTACACTGGCCTCCAATGAACTGCATTTCTTTCTACCATTCCCCCCTGTGATGTCACCTATCTCCTACTCTATTTCTCCCCCTTTTGTATCCCTTACACTACTCAGACTGTGCTCATTTGGTAGGTGACTGTGAGATTCAGTATCCGAACCCTCATTTACATGAGATTGCCTACTAATGCTTAGTTACATGTCTTAGACTCAGCTTCCCCCCTTAGCAACCACTACACTGTGGCTATGTTGGTTTTAGTCTGCTGGTCCCTGCATTGTCATTCCATGTATTGCATGATACCCACATTTGTGGGTTTATAACCTTCTTTTTTATGGTTTTATACAGCGCAGCCTGTTTGCGCGGGGCTGCGCTGGGTTTAAACATGGGCGATCGCCGAAAAAAAAAATTATATTTTTAATATTTTTGCATCGGGTTATCTTGCCAATGGCCACATATTTGGCCAATGGCATGCTGCCTGAATCATGTGCAACCTTTTTTTGGAGCTGACATCGCTCCGTTTTGGATTTTGCAGAAATGTACTCAGTTGTCAACTGAGTACATTTCTGCAGCTAAAACGTCTCCTACACGGACTGGTTTCTGCTTCGTGGATTGCTAATATACCTCATTTGCATACCTTTCAGATGCAAGTGAGGTATTTAGCATGTCCACGCCCAGTCCGTGTAAGAGACGTTTTAGCTGGTCTCTTACACAGAGTTTAGGGCTGTTCCTGGATCGCGAGGCTTGCATGGAGTGTTGCACATCTCTTACACTCCATGCAAGCCTTCGTGAATCCTGCCCTATGTCTTTTTGACTTGTAATTCAAGCATATTTCACTTTCTTATTAGGACTGTTTTGGGTGATGCAGTAGAAGGACTATTCCAACAAATATCGAAAAATGGGGTTGCTATTAATGTGATTATTTGGAAATATCTCACTAGTATTGAAATTATCTGTGTTTTGTAAGAATCCAGTCAAGTCAAATGTATAGCTTGCATTTTTTAGGATATAATTCTGGTTGAGTTGTTAATTAGCTGAGAGTAGCGTAATGTCCGTGTGTTGAAGTCTGTGGCAGATTCCCTCTATGAAGGCCATTGCACATTCAAATCATCTAGATGGATGGGTAGTGAGGCATAGGTAGTTTGGAACCAGTCTAGGATGTTTGGTAAAGTTTTATTTGCAGATGAAGGTTGATGCATTGCATCTGCTTGAATATTTTTTACTGTAAGTGCTTCAGCATCTGTAACATTGCTAGGTTGTCTGGGATGCAGTATGAATTTGATCGTTTTGTTTTAGCATTTTAAGGACACCATTAGTTCCTTTGTTTCTACAGTCCTGCATGAGTATGATATAGTTATGTGCATTTACTTCTGTGTCAGGGATATTAGGCATTAGCCATGTTACACTTGCGGCTAGTATGTTTAGGTTGCATTGTTATACTTAGATATGAAAGTGTGCAATTTCATTTTTTTTTCTGTTTAAGTTGCGCTTTGACCAGTGACCTCCTAAGGCTTTAGATATTTTGTGTTTGAATACTCTCAAGGTGATTTAATCAGACTTGATTATTCATAGTGGATGCAGAATTTTGTTTCAGTTTTTTTCCAAATGTACTCTGGATCTTGTGAAAGCCCATGCACTAAATGATCACCCATACAAAGTAAGGAATGCCTTTGTCTCATTCTCTTAATCCAGTGGCTATTTCCATGTCTCTGATTTGTTTTGTAACTTTAGTGAAAGATGCAACTTTTTCTTTAGGACTGCACTGAGACTAAAAAAACATTTCTTTCACATAAAGGAATGACACAAATGTGACTGAGTGTTGTGTGCTTTCATGTAATAGCATACAAATATCATCTACAAAGCATGTCTATGTATATAGGAGGAGAACTATTTTTCTTTAAACTGTTTGTCAGTGTAATTTGGTGTATTTTAATGATGGCCACTGAAAAAGAGACATGGATAAATGCTAACTGTTCAAACTGTGCTTGAATGAAATTCTTCACTTTGAAAATTATTAGGTTTCAACAAAGCTTGATGTCCTCAAAGTCTGATATACTATATACAGTAGTGCTGAGGATATGGCTCTCTCCCAAGCGTGGATGGTAAGATAAAGACAATTTCTTGAAGCACAGTTTGGTAAGTTAATCTTAACCAAATGGTTTTCAAAACTGAATATGTCACTAAAACTACATAGTTCCATATTCTTTCTTTTTTTGTTTACCCAAATATGTGTTTAACTTTCCTTTGAATTAACTATGACTCAACAATTTTGGAGTATATATTGCTTACCAAATAAACTCTTTTTTGATTTAATGTTGCTCACAAACATCAATTAGCATTTATGCCTTATGCATCAGGAGCCAGTCAATTGTACAAAGTCATCTGGAATGTAAGATAAAATGAGCAAGAATAGTATATGACAAAAAATAATAAATAATAAAATGTAATAAATACAATAGCAAGTTTGCATATAGAAGCTTTCTCAAGTAATTATAAAAGCTGCAACACATCCTGTTATATACAAATATCAATTAATTAATTAGTTCAACTAAACAACCTTAATTAGTCAATAATGTAAGCTCCTTTGTTTCAAAATAGGTTTAAAGGGACAAAACTCATTTATGCAAGGCACTTTTGCAGCACTTAATCTGCTGAGCCATTCATATTTACATACTTCTGTCATATTTACAATATTACCTTTCCTAACACCATCAATAACTAATTACAACACCAAAAACTTAAAACTATGTGCAGTACCATTCAGTGGAGCATATTTAGGTAATCCACTCAAGGCATTCAGTCTCCTAATCTCATGGAGATGTTGTACCTACATAAAATGTTGTACATACTGTACATTTACCCAAATAAACTAGATTCATACTATCATATTCAGCATGATGAAAAAAATCATATTTATGATTTGTGATAGGATGTATAAAATAAGTAGTTGCATCAATATAATGGCAGTGATTACAATTCATACAAGGGAAAGTTCTCCTTGTCTCCTTGTCATTTGCTAACCGAAGCCCTTTATATCAGAAGTTGTAGAAACTGACCATCTAGAATATGACAATCTTTCAAATTGCATTTATTGTTAAAAAAATATCCTAGGATAGATCCCTATCAGATGACTGATTTTTCAGAAATGTGAAATTCATATGATCAGGACCATATGATAGAGTTTCCAAAAGCTCAAAGGTTTTGAAAGGAGATGGCAGTAGAGTGTGGACTGGGAAATTTACCATTTACCATACTGTAGTGTGATCTTGGAGTTGGTATATTTAATTTCCAGGGGGTGTGGGGGATGCAGGGGGGCTTGCTCTCCTACAAAAATGTAAAAAAAATTAGATTTTTTGTGGGGTGTTTTTTGGATGATCAAGTTTTAGGGAACTCAATTATATGGACCCAAACAAATGAATTTCGAGTTTCTGAAAACTCAATCATCTGATAGGGATCCCCTAGGACATGAACCAACAATTTCTTTAATGTCAGATGATGTCTTCAGGATCAGCCAGTTCTCTTTTATAATGTTTATAATAGATTTAGTTTTACTGGATTAGGTCATAATGTATGCAAAGAAACTGTTACCAACATCTGCAGTTTTCTCATATACCACATAACAACTAAGATATGGCTACATAGTGTCATTCTGATGTTGTTTAAACTCATCCAGTGCATTACTTATTTATCGACCATATCCCCATTTAAAAAAAAAATCATTGTGCATCACTTTAGGGTCAACATCAAAGACTGCATTATCAGATGTCAGTCTGGACAGTCTACAAAACTGCCCCTTCAAAATATTCCTAAAAATATAACCTGGATGCATATTGTGCCATTGTAAGTATCTATTCCTCTTGGTATTCTTATACATTTTAGTAGCAAGACACCCCAGCTTGTCACAATGCAATGATATATCTAGAAAAGTAATACTATTATGAGAATAATTCAGGTCAAACTCCAAAAAAGTGGTACTTGAGTTGAGGTATCTAACAAAATCTTCAAGATCATCTTCATGTGAACCTAGCATAATGCAAAGTATGTCCAGATAACTCATTATTCCTAAAGACACAATTATGTTCCCAATCATACGTAACCAAGTTAGCATAGATGTTGGCTATAGGAGTATCCATAACCACACCATTCTTTGGTAAATAAATATTGCTACCATAACAAAAAAGGTTATTCTCGAGCACTAATTCCAGTAATGTACAAGTATTACTTATAAAACTATTTGTATTGCTAGTGTTCACATGCAAGGTATTCCTAATAGAAGAGTTACCCACAACATTAGGAAATGAAGTAAAAAGGGTCTTCACATCTAGTATAACAAAAATAAAGGATGACTATGTCATCGATCTATACCACGCACAAAGCTTATTAACAAAGTCTCTTTTATCAATCACTATGTGGTCAACATCCCCCAAAATATAGCCTTAACACCAGTTCTAAATAAATAGATATAGTTTTTGTTGTCCATCTGCATCCTGAAACAATGGAACATAGTGATGGATTAAACAAATCTTTGTGCACTTTTGGAAGACCATATATCACTGGTATCAATGGTTCTATCACAGTAAAAAACTCAAACAACTCAGGTGTAATGTAATAGCTCAGATAGATATCATATATAACTAATTCAGCCTTAGGAATAACAGATGCTACCACCACAATCTTATCTGCAGGTCATATTATAGCATTCTTACTAGGTTTTAGTGAATTCAGTGCACAAATGTGAAGCTTGTTAAAATTATAAAAGTTATCTTTATGTTTAATCTAATAAAAAGTGATACACATCAGATTCACACTTATTAAGAAATGTTATAACAAGTGGGGATTGACAGGAATAAATTAACTAGTTATTTTTTTAATACCTACAGCATTCAGATTAGATGCAGGACACAGACACTTTAAAAATACATTCCTGACAAAAGAGTGACACTCAGTTAATATCTTTACAATCAACTATAAACAGTATGTGAATGTGTTGCAAGGAACTAATAACCAAAACAAGAGGCTCCTGCAGTTTAATGAAGTGATCCCAACAGGAGAGTAGCAAATCCAATGAACACAACAGGTCCAAAGATAAACACTGGTAAAACACAGTCTAAGTATCGAATAACAAACCATTAAGTAGAGTTCCAATACCAGTGTAATATATAAAACAAACTTTGTTCCAAATACAAACAACTGGTTAATCACTTTTGTAAACTCAGGATTTCATCAGAACCAGTAAATGGTAAAAATACACATGAGGTTTAAATGCATGCATTTAACTGAACAAGCAGCAATAGATATGTTAATGAGGTAATTAGTAACAAAGCCAAAACTGTTGTGGATAAGTCCAGTGCCTTAAACAAACAAGTAAGAGCTTAAAAAACTAAGAATAGATATCTTGTTAATGTGGAATGAACAACAGATGAAAAAACATTCTTTAAAACATATAAACTATATATAAAATACAAAGCATTACAGTAGACTCCCTCTTATCCGGTCTCGCTGGGACCCGTTAATCAGAAAATGCATATAAAATAGTATTTATAGTTTATAAATCAGATAGAATAACAGGATTTGTGTTAGTATGCATGTTTCTAATGAGTATGAACTCTAAAACTCAAATGTCTGTCATTATTTAGCCCAGAGGAGGCAGAAGTGTTATTCTTCTCTGTTGTCTTTTGCTTGGGCTATAGCAGAAATGTGATGGCTGGTTAAAGAGGACAATGGATAAGTGGGAGTCTACAGTATGCTTAAACTAGTTCAAGTGGGATCTCGGTATCAAAACAAGTGTAAAACAAGTTGATAATATTGTGCATCATGACCATGTTACTATTTGATAGCCAGTGGGGTGGCAATGGGTATATGCATGTAGGGAGTACAATTTTCATATGAGGTGCAGGGGGGCTCACCCTCTGGAAAAAAGTTTGTTTTGAAACTTTTCCTTGTGTTTCAGTGAAATATGTAGTTGAAATATATTTACAGTGAATTGTAACATGATTAAAGGAGGGACTGAACAAATCCTTATTTTATATATATATATATATATATATATATATATATATATATATATATATATATACACACACACACACACACACACACACACACACACACACACACACACACACACACACACACACACACACACACACACACATATATATATATATATATATATATATATATATATATATATAGATGTACTTTCAGATATTGAAGTATAAATATACTGAACAAAAACATTGATACAAAAGGACTGAGACACAAAACAGAAAAATAAACCTCATGTCTTTTGCTAATTATATATACCAACTCTGAGGATTGCTCTACAGTGTGGAAAGGGCAAATTCCCTGATCCTACAAGTTGTGATCTTGCACAAACTCCAGACTGGCAGAAGCGATCAAATGAGTTTTGATGTTGTGAACATTTGGTTATTCGGATGCCTATTAGATTTACAAAATCAATATTTACAACTGTGTATGATGTTATCCCCTCTGAAATCAATGTCCTTTTTGTACTTTCTACCTTCATGGCTGTCACATTGCTAGGCATCCGTTATTGAACATTTCATTCTTCCTGACTCATGACATCCAAGGCAAACAAGAGCTAGTAGCATGGTCACCATCTAACAGGGGAAGGACATTTTTTACACTCCTAATAGTCTTCCTCTCACAAGTCAAGAGACATGCATGCAATGTCTGTTAAGATGAAAAAACGTCTAGAATGACCTTCATGCATCCACTATTCCAGCTAGGCCATGCATAATCCTTAGCAGACTAGTGTTTTCCAGATTCATTAAATACCTTCCACTAAAGGTAGACTAAAGGTAGACTTCATAGTGAGTCTCTGCTAGCATACTCTTCATGGATGGGAAGTCAGAAGTGGCAGTTCATTTTCAGCTTTCCACAGTCTGCCCTCCTGAGCCTAGCCTGCTAGTCCAGCCCAGATTGTTTAGGACATAGTCACTCACTAAGCTTGGTGCCACTGAGCTGGCTGTGTAATGAATGTCATCTTGCCTGCATCTGAGTCAGATGTGCTGTCCCAATCATTGTAAAGTACACTTTCTTCGACTGAACTCTTACACAGAAATTGAATGCATTCTTTCTGTGTCTAGGATTTCCTTCATTTGTGATTTTTAATTACCTTATTTTCTTTCATTTTATAAAAATTAGCTTTTTTTCAACATCTTACTCATAATCAACTCAATCATAAAGCATAATACATACATACAAGATTCAGTATTCGTTCATTAATCAAATTAGTCAAGTAAAAAGAAATACTGCCATTCTGGTGTGACACAGAGTACTTTTCTGACAATGTAACTTTCTGAGACTAATGCAAGTTACAATTAGATGTTGATAAAATCAAAACCTGGACCAGCACATTGTGTTTACTACAAATTATGGCTTTAACCTTTTGTGCAAAACTGCCAGTCAGAAAAACATTTTAATTATGTAAGAAAATCAGTTTTGTTCTTTAAGAGAAAATAATGCATTTCACAGAAACTGAACTTGTAATAAGAAAAGAAGTGAAAAAATAGACAAAGCTACAGTCTATGTAACATAATTTGCTGACAAATTCATATTATACATCTTATGACCTCATCTGGGCGTAATCTCAAAGTTAAAATTGTCAAACATGGGCAAATCCACCAAACAGGAACTTTAAGTAAAAGATCTTTTGTTCTTTAAAACAGTAAAACAATACTTCATCAGAAATGTGTGTAGCTAGCAAGTATCATTTCCTTACCTAAACATTTAGCTTTCAAGTGACACAAAATCTCAAACAAACATTGCTGCTTTGGTACTTAAGGGAATCCACACATATTTTGCTTCCTTTGTAACATAACAACATCAGAAATAAAACAAACAACCAAAAAAGTAATAAAATAAAATTATAATTTTGGTGCACAGATTTTGAAAACACTACTAATGTACACGATTATTGGGCAATGTGCAGTATTTGATAACAGATGCCAGTGAAGATCTTTATATTCTAACTTAACTTTAAACTTTCAGGCAAAATTCCCCATTTAAAAAAGATAATTTTTCTGAGGCATACAATAAACATTTTTTTTTATTTCCTACAATTCCTTTAATGCCAGTATAAGACATTATTCATGTCCTTCCTCTTAGCATTAGTAGTCTCATTCGTAGGCCTCTTTCTGTTTTACCTGAACACCTTGGACCAGATAGTCTATATGACCATCGGAAGCATAAACATCCTTGACCTGTTCTTCACAATCATGGGAGAATGCTGCACCCCCATTAACATAATGTCCTCACTGGCAAGGCTGGACCATAAAGTCATCTCCTTTGAAACAAAAATAAAATCTGGGAACCCAGCAAACCCTGGTACTTTTAGGGATTATTGTAAGACAAACTTTCTAAGAGACACCCTGGCAACTTTCCAAGCCCTCCCCCCAACACTAAGAACACCACTGCCTATGCAGAATTGTTCATAGAAACCCTGTATAATCATGCTAATAGCTGCACTCAGGCAGCTGCACCTACTTGAAAAAAATATATGACAAACTCAAAAAAACAAGCCACCCTGGTGGAATCCTATCATCAGTAGGTTGTATAATGAAAGAAAATGATGGCAAAAATGACATAGTATAATGCCCAGCAAGGTAAAAAACCCTCATCAAGCAACATAAGCAACATAGGGAACTAACCAAGTCTATCAAATCTAAGTTTGAGTTTGAAATAGCCCATCAGGGCATGCCCAATCAGAAGGCTTTCTTCAGCTATGTCCATATCCTCAAAGGTATTATACAGCAATTTGCAGAGCTAATTGTAAATTTAGACAACTATTCTGAGTTGGAAGATATATAGCAAATCTACTAGCCAAAAATTTAGCTCTAGTTTTACCCCATCTTCCCATCAGACAACCCTCACAAAATACCCTCAGCCATAACTGTCCCAGCTATCACTCTGGAACAGGTCATCAATGCACTCTCAAAAGCAACAAACATTGCATCAGTGGGCCCCAGTAATATCCTTGACTACCTCCTTAATAGCATCTAGTATGACTTATCTGGGCCACTAGAGTCACTATTTAACCATAGCCTCCAGACTGGCTTTGTGCCAAAGTGAGTGGAGGACTACAACTGTCATCCCTCTGCACAAGGGTGGTCCATCTACACACCCAGGTAACTACAGACCCATACGTCTAACTAGTCTGATGTGCAAGGCCATGGAAAGAATTATCTTAGAAATAATAAACAATGACATATGAAACCTACAGTCCTGGGTCCATGTCAGTTTGGTTTCATCAAGGCAGGCCATGCCTACTCACTCTGGTGGAGTTTTTTGAGAAGGTCACCAAAGCAGTGGATGACAGAAAAACAGTGCATATCTGCTAACTTGACCTGGCAAAAACTTTTAATGCAATACTCCATTATTTATAAAATAACAAAATCAGATATAAACTCATGTCATCCACTGAATAGCCAGGTGGCTCACAGATAGGACCCAATAAGTTAGGATAGGGGAGTCTACCTCCACAAAGAGCCAGTCAGTAGTACAGTCCCTCATGGCTTGGTGCTGGGACTGTCCTTTTTGGCATATATTTCTCAGAGGTTAAAGCCAACATGGGGGTCCTTTGGATGACCGTGTTTACATAAGATTGCAAACTGCGTGCAGTCATAGAATCCTCAAATGACACAAATACCATCTAAGAAGGCCTGATGTAGACAAATAACTGGTGCCAGAGTCACAGGCTAAAATTCAATACCAACAAATGCTTAATTGTATCCATTAATAAGATTGCTACCCCTGGAAACTAGCACATTGCCAATAAACCCCTAAGAGTAGATCCAGTAATCCAAGATCTGGGAATACATGTAGACAGCAACATGGCCTTTGACCATAATGCATTTACAGTGATAAAAAATCATTTTATGTTTCACAACTTATAAGTTATGGTATCTAAGTCAAAGGATGTCATTGTTCTGCTGGACTCAGCCATCATCAGACCAATCATTGAGCACAATGCATCTCCCGTATGTATTTGAACAGACATTGCAGTAACTGGAGTGTCCACAGAGGCTCCCCATCAAAGGAATACAAGGCATAAACAACATGTCCTATGCAGACTGCCTTCAAGCCCTGTCCCTGTACTTGGCATGCTACAGGCTGCTGAGAGGTGATCTATGCCTGGCTTATAAAGCATCTTCACTCTGTTGGACCTGTTGCACATCTACAAAACAAATAACATCATAATTACCATATCAAGGGACCTAAACCTTGCCTGCAACATAAACAGGATATGCTGAAGGGACTGGTATGTGTCTCAGAGATTACCCTAGTCTCTGGAACTGGCTCCTCATCCATGTGAAACAGAGTTCCTACCTAACCCAATTCAAGTGTAACTTGAAGTCCATACCCAAGTCTACAAACATCCCATAAAACACCCCTATAGTATCAACCTGCCAGATACATTTAGGATGAAAAGCTAGGTTTAAAATAACCTCCAGGGGTCACTAGTCTAGTAATCACCTATGAACCTAGAACCTTATAAAATGCCACATTGGATACGAAAGTGTCTATATAAACAATGGCCCCAGAGTTACAGTTAAATCTCCCATTGCCATAAATCACTGTGGTAAAAGAAGAAATGGTTAGATTTACAGAATATAAGCCTACATTGTGGATACATGCCACACTTCATCATCCCTCTTGGACATGTAACAGCAAAGATGTTATTAGTATTACTCTCAGAAAAGAATTTTAAGCTTTTTGCCACATTTGTAAACAAAGAATGGAACATCTCCTTTTTTGTCAAGCAAGTCAATGGCATCAAATACCGCTTGCTAATTTTTAGTCATAAAAGTCTCCCCCAATAATATACATCACTGCTTAACTCTTGCCAAAGCTAAATTACTCTGACTACATATGAGATCCAACCTGCTACTAGGATCACTAATTCACAAAGCTATTTCTTCTGAGACATCATCCCCTGTAATTCATAAAATTTTCATCAAAACCCCCACATATAATCTCAGGGGTATCTCTCAATCTCAACCCACTCTACTAACTTCAAAACGTAAATTTTATTGGCTGACCATACATCTGTCATCATAACAACTAAACTATGGGGCTACATTCTTTTCTCAGTCTGAGACATCCAAAAGTACTCAGACCTTAGAAAACAGCTGAAGGAACATCTATTTACAGGTGCACTCACTCAGGTCATGGTACATAAATCCTGCAGCCCTCTCACTCCCCTTTATCCATATTTCATCCTTCCTTATCTCAAATTGTTATTCCCTTACTTACTGCCTCTCATTTATCCTATTTTTGTCTTCTCTTTTCATCTCTCTCAAACCTTTTCTGCTGTCTACTCCTCTTCTCTCTGCATGCCTCTCTCGCCTTTTCTCTGAACTTCTGCCATGGTATCCTTTCTTGTGACATTTCTCACTTACTTGTTTTAATGTCTTCATACCTCTCTATTTAAAGATATGCTGCTATCCCTGTAGCATGAACCAACTTAGTCATTATGGCTACATCTTATCCATAAAGCTTTGCCATGCATAATTTCATTTTTCCATCCATGTTTTGACATTGTTAACTGCTTCATTAACTAAATATTGTAGCATATTCTTGTGTAAGTAAATATGTTTTGTTCATTTCATATGTGATCCTATTTACCCAAGCTGTGCTTGCAAATGGTCCAATGAGATCAGTGCACTACACTGGTAAACAGATATGAATGAATGAATGAATGAATGAATGAATGAACGAACGAATGAATGAATAAATAACCACAGCTGTAGTAAAAATAGCAGTTGCATCATCCTTGAGTCCAGGCATAGATTCCAACCCAGATAGAATAACCTGGGATCTACTTCTCCACTTAATTGTAATCTCTATGGCTATGGTTCCCAAAGGTTCCCCAGTATCATGTTGTCCAATAGGGTCCCCAGAGTCATGTTGGTCAGGTAGTCTGCTGGTCATGCTCAGTCTCATACTCAAGATCTGGCAAGCAGCTGCTTTAGCTTATCTGAACACATTATTTGCATTTGGGCAAGATAAATGCAACAACCATGGTGAGGGAGTTGGAGGGAGTGGGTGTATAGATTAGGGCACCAGTGGGTAAGAGAGATTAGGTTTTGTGAGTGGGAGGAGGATTTTAGGTTTAGGGACCAGAAAGAAAGTCTTAGGGTTGTGGGGCATGAAGAGGATCTTTAGGTTAAAGAGTGGAAGGGGGTTATGTTTAAGGAGCAGAAAGAGAGTTTTAGGTTTAGGGAGTAAGGAAGGTGCTTTAGAGTTAGTACTGGATTTCTTCTATGGTATTGGGAGCTAAGTAGTTAAGGGAGATCGAGTTAGTGGGAGTTTCACTACTTACTGTTTGAGAAAGTAGTAATGAGGAAGTGAGTCACAAACATATATCACACAATTGCTTGCAATGCATCCTGCCCGAGAGAGCTCTTTAATGCCCCCTGTCCAAAAATAATGACTTTATAAACTCTGATTCTAATACAAAGTGTCATCATCAGAAGCCAAATGAGAAAGTGTTATGATTTCTCCCCTAAGATTTCCTTTTTCTAGAGAGGGTGGTTGCTGTGAAAATGTAGGAAACTGTTGGAAAAGGTAGCCTTCAAAAGAAAGTTGGACTGGTATCCATGACTGGAATAATCCTAAAGGATACATACTTCCATGTAGTTATTTCTGTCCTTATTAAAAGTATTTGTAAAATTAAAAAATTCAGAAGAGTAGTTAAACTGTTTTAGTTACATTTCATAAAATAAAATTACCTCAGTATCTAAGATATAATTTAATACTGTCCCAAAACTGACTAGTCAAACCACATTTTGACTCCCAGCACATTAGGGCACTATTTGCAAAAACTGTAGCTGAAGCTGCTCCCATCACAGCACCTGTAACACGTTCAAAGTATTCATCCTCAGAAAATATAAAATTATTTTTCAAGATGGCCTCCATAAAATCTGTAAGGAGAAAATGTCAAAATGGATAAAAATGGGGTCTGCCAATAGGGCTTCCTAAAACTAGACAAGTCATTCATAATGTGGAATATCCATAAACAAAACTTTCACATCAATAATAACAAAAGTATAATTAAGGATGCATTCACAAAATGCTAAAGATTGTAAAAAAGTGCAAAGAATCTTTTAAATTAATGATGTTTGTCATCAAAGAAGTGTTTTATTTTTTTTGTCTACAAATTTGTCCAGTGGTTCAGTCATAGACCCACCAGATGCAGCAATGGGTTGCAAGGGTAGATTTTCTACATTTTTGTGTGATTTGCATATGCTTAAGGTATCTGGTACAAAAGAATGTTCCACCATAAAATAGTTTTAAAGAGGGCAATGAAATTAAATGTCATACTTAAGTCATTTCATTATGCATCTAACTTTGCATAAAAAATAGCTAATAGAAAAAAATGTTAAAATAATCCACCAGAATAGTCAAATGCATTTAATAAAGCTACCCCTCCCCTTCTCAAGCATCATAATTCTAAAAGGTTTGTCATTATTTTTCAGTTCCACAATTTTTTTTAGTTGGAAGATTATTATATCTTGTTTTTGGTCTGTTAGACAACAAATGTTGAATATTGGTTTGACATAAATTTTCAAACACAAAAATAGGTATGGTTAATCGGGGATTAAAGGCACTATGCATTAACATTTCATTAGTCTCACTAGATGAGGTCTGGTGGCACCAAAAAAAAAAATCAGAATTCAACTTCCTTGTGAAATACCTGCAGTTCAACAAATAAATCAACCATGTTAGCTTTAAAAGTGTGAATAAATGTAAAACCCGTAATACACAAATTAATCAAAGCTAAGAAACTGCAGAGTGGTTGTAGTGAAATATTTTAACACCTTTGCTGTCAAATCCATCTGAAGAGAAATCAGAAACAGGTTCCTCCACCTTCTCCCTCGCTTTCTCCTAATCCTTGGTGGATGATATTTTCTGTTTTCTTTGTGGTCTGAAAAAGTTATCACATCTGAATATGTCAATCGGTGGCTGGTATTCTGAACTGGCATTATGAATCTTTAATTCTCTAATTATCGCAGTCACTGTGGGGTCATAGCTAGAAAAAAAATAGAGGCCATAACTTGTGAGTAACTTGGACTAGAGGTCAGTCCTAGTTAGTAATTTTTACTGAAATACAGGTGAAGGCTTTTATTTAGAATAGCTGGGTATGACTGAAAGCTTGTGTTTAATTGCTTCTCCTCTTTTTAACAGCTTTTCCTCTCTCAGCTTCAGATTATCCACTCTATCTTGTACCAACCATATTTCTGTCCCAGCTTATCTCCTCTAATCTCTTTCTACACTCCTTCTAGGACTCTCTGAAGCTCAGACCAAGACTTAATACAAATCTGTAAACCCAAGAGCAAAATTGGTCAAATCTCTATAGCTACTACCCTACCATTTTCTGGAACAAACTCCCATTGGAAATTAGATCACTCAAACAAATCAGTGAATGTAAATCAGCCAACAAAGACTACCTAAAAAGTTGCTGGTCATGCCACTGTACTCACCCTCCTACTGTACTCACCCTCCATAAACTCTCTTCCTCTCCTACGTATCTTACTGCCTGCCCTCAATGGTTTTATTTCTGTTATGTGTCAGCTCTCTTACTCATTTTATCTAGGTAATTACCTGTTACTCAATCTTAAAAATATTTCTACTTATACACTACCTGTATGATCATCACTAACTGTAACTACCTTGGCTGTACTTACAAACTTTGCATACTGTTTCTGCACATATATTAAGTTAAATGTCAACTTAAACTCTGTAAATAATTTTTATGCTTTTACTGTTCCAACTAGAAAATATTAATGTTTTGTTTATACTATTTTCATTTATAATTTTATTGTAAATTTGTGGAGCTTTTCTCCCCAGGACTCCACTGAAAAGGGGCTATCAGCTCAGCCGGACAAACCTGGTCAACAAATGTAAAATAAAAATAAAATAAGTAAATAAAGAATTCTGTGACTATTGACTGTCATGTGACAGGCTAAACAAAAAAGAAATCTACTGCCAAGGTATAATTGTCCACTGAGGCAAATAGAGCATTTAAAGTTACACATGATCCTAGATTATGAGTGTCTAGGTTAGCAATTCCTGTTTTTACCAATGAATTTACCTTATATAATGATGCATCTAAGGTAAGTTTGGGGTTATTGCTATTCTAAGACATTCATAATACAGCACACTCGGTGTACTTTATTGGCAGAAAGGTGAACACAGTTGAAAGGAGAAACTCATCTATTAAAAGAAAATAACTAGCTAACATGCGATAGGTACTTCATTTTGGTATCTGATTATGTCTCATTTCAATGGCAGACTAGACAGACAGATGACAAAACAAAGTTGTGACACTGGATCCCACCACTTCAGCTCTTTCAATATACAGTGAACTACAGAACTGAAACAACCAACAAAAATGCTGAAGGGTTGTTGAGGCCATTGTTGTGAGTCCAATGCCCATTTTCTTCCTGAGAAGGAGGTGGTTAATATGTTGGATATATAAAGTAGACACTTCCCCCTGGATTCATGAAGCCCTACACAGAGTGTCGGAATAGTGCAGGAGCTGCTGCATGCAATATGGCCTCTGAGTGATCGAGGATCGAGCTCCCAGGACATGCATGAGCACTCCTACACTATTCCATCACCGGCACCACTGCTATATGCTAATTACCTCATTTGCTGGTGAAAACCATGAAAATGAGGTGAATTAGCGATTAAGGAAGCAGGCAGTTGTCCGTGCCTGAACAGTGTACAAAGCAGAAATGTATTCAGCTAGTAGCTGAATACATTTCTGCATATTAAAAAATGGAGGTGTGACAGCTTGAAAGAAAGCATGTATTATAGTTAGTAGGCATGCCAATGGCCAACTATATGTCCATTGGCATGAAAAATAATTGACTTTTTATAAAATAAAACTTTTTTTTTTTTTGGACTGATCTCAGCCATTCAAGTATAGGGCAGTGGCATGCAAATGGGATCATGCTGAAAATAAAAATAAAATGTGAAAAATCAATTTTCCGGGAAATCTGCATTTTGCCATTATAGTCAATGGCATGCAGAATGAAAACAATACCAGGGAACAGTGGTTGCTAAGGGGAAGGGTTCAATGTGAGTGTAGTTACTATGGAGTAAGGCAGTAGGGCATGCAAATGAGGGGAATCTTACTGAATCACAAATTTCCTCTAAGTATCAGATTGCATCTAACCATTTAGGTGCTCTAATACGGCCGTATAAGCATGAGAAGTAAATAACATCAAAAGTGTGTGTGCCATGCTTGCAGTAAGCACATTGGAGCTCTGTTGCCCAGGTTTGCACATAGCTAAGTATAGCTAAGTGGGGAGGGGGGGCGTCCTACTTAGCTTAGCTGCAACTTAGCAAAGCGTGTTTATGGCGAGGGTAGCCAATTTCCTTTTCAGCAGTGCTTACACTTGCTGAATGAGTTTGTGCGGCACGCACTGGGCCTTAAACCAGAAAAAGAAAACCACAGGAAATGGCAGCACTGTGTATATGTAAGCAAGGGGGTGTGTCCAAGGCTGTATAGTCTTGTTTACCTTGCCTAAACGGGTGTGCGCAGCGCTCACAAAAATACAGGAAATGGCAAGTGGAACAAGAAAAAAAAAAGGGAAATAGCAGAATAGAGGCACTCAAATACAAGTGATAGAGCTGGCAGGTGGAATGTATCATACTCAGCCATTCACAGAGGCAGCATCTGCAACACACCACTATAAACTATGCAAATACATTTTAGTCTGTTTCTTCCTACAAACTCCACACCACCGGTGTACACAGATGGCGAAATTTTACCTGACAAAACTAACAAAATGTTAGGGGCTGCTGTTGTCCATCAGTGTGTGCAAGAGGCTGAGGGTGATGAAGAGGACAATGTTGACAACCACCCCAGACTTATGAGGAGGAGGAGAAGAGTGTTCAGGCCCAGGGTAACCTACCAGGGGCTACATGATCTGGAGATAGTAGAGGGCTGCAGGGTGGACAGGGACATACTGCAGCAAATTGTGGAGGTGTGCCAGCCTCGCCTCACATCCAGAACAAACAGAGGGGGACACATCCCAGTGGATACCAAGGTATGTGTAGTTCTAAGAATACAAGCTACAGGTGCTTTCCAAAGAGCAACTGGGGATATCATGGGGGTCTCACAGGCATCTGCATCCAGGATACTCCACCAGTTCCTGGATGCTATGCAAATACATGCCGAGGAGCACATTAAATTCCCCAGCACCCGTGAGGAGCTGACTGACAATATGAGTCTCTTCCACCATGTAGCAGACTACCCGGAGGTACTGGGTGTCAAGAATGCATGCACATCCACATCAAAGCACCACCTGGTGACTAGGGTAGGGTCTACATAAACTGCAAGGGGTTCCACTCCATCAACTGCCAGGTGGTGTGTGATGCCCAGGGCATTATCATGAATGTGTGTGCTGGCTGTCCTGGAAGCTATCACGACTCCCACATCTGACATTCCTCACAGCTGTATCAGTAGTTTGCCAGGGGGGACATATCATATGGCCATTTAGTAGAAGATACTGGCTACGCACTGGATCCGTGGATGACGACACCCATCAGAAATGCACACACACCCACACAAGAACGCCATAATGAGGCACATGCACAAACCAGGATCATTATGGAGCATGTGTTTGGGATGCTCAAGTCAGAGTTCCAATGCATTGACATATCTAGTGAATCCTTGCAATACTCTCCAGCCACATGTGCACTCATGGTCATAGTATGTGCCATGCTACACAATATGATCCTGTGGAAACAGCTGCGCCAGGAACAAAATTGGGAAGGGCCACACAACCCCCTACCATTGCCAAGTTCTCCTGAGGCACAGAGTGACTCAGAGGAGGAACATCCTTAGCCTGCCCCTGTAGGCAGATGGAGGCATACCCAATATGCCCTGGCCCTGGCAAAGAAGCAATGCATAGCACATACACTGACACTGCTGTGCCCTAGGTACTGATCTCTCTCTCTCTGACTCGCACATACAGTAAAATGGATGCCAAACATCACACCACCTATACCTGACCATGTATAGGCAGTGTGTAGTGTGCATCCAACATAGTCAGCCCTCAAGCACCACCCCCACAACAGCTGCAGGTACAAGGTTAGTCAGTCTCTGTAACAAATTAAAATAATGGGGTGGACTTTTCTGATAGCATATCTAGGGTATTGATCAAGCATGTAAGGGAATGGGGTGGCTAACTGGGATAGCAGCAGACAACTGACAGCTGCAGGATGTGTATCCCCAGTACTGCCCTACCCACACCATGTAAGTAAACAAATACCACTGCAGTATATGTGGTGAGCCAAATAACTGGGGGGAGGGGGTCATAGGTCACATGCATGGATGTCAAAGTAGGGGTCTCATACACACCACCATCCCCACACAACAGATCAGCTGTAGACAACCATACATAAATGCCTGGCAAAGGTCCCCACATGGCAACACCCATGAAATCCCCACCCATAGACTTTTACACAGTGATATCACAGCAGGTCTGGCAGTGACAGTATGTCTTTGAAAGGTAAGAAGTCTGAAACTACAAATGTCTATGCCAGAACAATCTTACATGTGGTTGATACTGTTATGCCTGTAGTCTGAAAAATAGGGCACACCACCATGCTACATAGGACTAAAATGTAAGCAAATATCAGCATAGTCTGTGTAGATGTCTAATGTGTACAGTCATGCTCCCGCATAGTCCCATAGAAATGCACTAACATGTTCCTAGACTTAAGCAGCATCTAGCTGTCACCCAGACTGATGGCGCAATAGTAGCAGAAAACAATTGTCAGTAATACTCACAGTCAACTTACTGGTGCCATCCTAGGGGTGTCTCCTGCTGGCAGCCTGGGAATATATGATTATCAAAATGCACTGCTCTGCTGCAGATGGCCTGCATCTTTCACACCTAGCCTACAGGCCTCTGGCAAATGCCTATGCCTCACCCACAGTGCCCATTAGGGAGTGTCATGGAGTCCACAACACCAACATAACACAGTCCACAAAATGCAAAGAAATGCCATGCTGACAACTGCTAGGAGCAAACCTGCCAACTTCAGGGAGCAAGAAATCAGGACAGAGCCATGAATAATGGGGTGATGAAGGTCTAAAGAGAAGAACACCTGAGAAATACTGCTCTAATAATGTTACAAAGTTGATTTGTAGTAGCATGGAATGTCTGATGGGTACGATCTCTGAAACTGCAATGTCAACTGTCTGTAACATCTGACTTCAAGCCTGAGTGACTTGGAAAACACTTTTGCTGGAAAACCACACTTGTTTGGGTAACCAACAAGATATATGAGTCATGGATGTGGACATTCTGCGATACTCTGTACAGTCGACAGGCAGGGGTAGGAGTTTAAACAAGGGAATTCACTCACTGCAGGCAGGCCTAACCCTGGAAGATGGTGACATGTCTGCACCCACAGAACCCTGGGCCACAGCCATGGGGTGTAACACACATCTCCCTGATTACCCTCCTATGCAACATCCTGACTCCAACATGTGGCCATCCAAGCAAAATGAGGTGGGCCATACATATATGTGTGACAAACATACACCTTCAGGCTAGTCAAACAGTCTGACACACACAAGACCCTCCACGTACAGTCAAGCATTGAGGAGAGCTCAATGCAAAATACTGGTAGCTATAGCCAAGCATATCTGCCCAGGACACCCCCCCCGGCCCCCACATATATTATCCCTACAAATATATCTGCAGTCTGCCTATCACCCTGATACTGTCTGATTTATATACTTAGAAAATGAACAAACCAAACACAGATCAGACCAGCAAAGGCCTCAAGGAAGCCAACCAACTCAATAAGCAACCACTTGAAGAAACAGGACCATGAATTAACCTAGGTTTAGTCTTTATTCAGACTTCTTCAGAATACAAAATGACAAGAATGGTAAAAAAACACTCTCTTTTATATAAAACACATGTAATGACATCATCAATTGATCATTAAAAATGCAAATCAAAATAAAGCAACAGTGCAACAAGAGGAAATAAAATACAAAACATGAATTAAAATTCAAAAATCAAAAATCAAAAAACAAAAAATGCTAAAAATAGAAGTGGTAATAAGGCCAATAAATATCAATGAATATACATATGCATATTAGTACCTACAGTTGTAATCAATTGTGAAATTCAACCTAAAATATTCCTCAGTCTCAGAATAGGCATAATGCTGATACAGTCATTAATGCCTGGGAAAACCAAAGCATTTAGTTTCAATTGCCATTTCATCTCACAAATGTCAAGGTGCACTTCAAGTTTTTTACCTTGACTGTCAATCATAATTTGCTGTATAACACTAAATTTAAAAGTGTGACCCACATTAGATTCAATATGCCTATAAAGGGCGTTGGTCTTTTTCTTTAATCTGATATCAGATTGATGTTCAATAATACGATCCCTAAACGCCCTACTGGTCTTCCCTATATAAAAGGCCGGGCACTGTCCACATAAGGCCACATATACCAAACTCCTACTGTGACAATCAAAATGGGCCCCAGACCTAATAGTAGCACCAGCTACTTTAAATTCAGAACCTGTGGGATTGATCAAATGACACACACTACACCTCCCACATTTGAAGGTACCCTTACATCTGTGGGAAGCTTGAATAAGTTGTACGTCCATTTCTAAAAGCTGCTTGAAAGAATGACCCTTCCTGTAAACACATCTAGGCAGAGTCCCTAATTTATCACTGACCAATTGGTCAAGCCTCAAATATTTCCAATTGGTAGTAACAATGTCAGCTACAATAGGGGCATCAAAAGAATAAGTTGTAATAAAGAATAAGTGATTAAACTCACCACCAGATGTATGTCCAGCAACATTGCCAGGACCAACCACTACAGTGTCAACACTCATTCCATCCCCAACATGAGAAACCAACCACTCTAGTTGAGAATCAGGTTTTCCAAGTAATAAGGCCCAGTAAACACCCCTAGCTCTCTTTGTTATAACTTCATCAGCGATACATGTACATAAAGCTAAAGGATAGCCTCGCCTAACAAACATTAACTTGATAAACTCTATCTCATTAAAAAAATCTACATCTAAACTTGTCATTCTTGCTGCCCTGACCATCTGCCCTTTTACAATGGCTTTCTATTGATGGTCAGGGTGACAGCTAGAATAACTCAAATAAGAATTAGAAAATGTGGCCTTCCTATGAATAGTGGAAATCAAAACAAAGTCAACTGGATTAATAGTCAAATGGACGTCCAAATAATCAATTTCCACCCTACTAAAATTGTAGGTGAACTGCAAAAAGTCCACAGTTCTGTTGATGTAATCAATAAATACACTAATCTCATCCAATCCGCCTTCCCAGATAATGAACAAATCATCCAAGAAACGCGTATAAAAGCTAACCTGGGACATAAAGTGGCTGGTAAATAAAAAATCCTGCTCCCAGTATGCCATGATATAATTGGCATATACTGGGGCACAAGCCGCCCCCATAGCTACACCAGTAGCTTGCTTGCAATAACATCCCTCAAACTGAATGTAGTTGTTGGTGAGGACAATCTCCATTAAACCTATTAACAAATTAATTCTACTTTGATCGTATAACCCTGTTTTAAGTAACTGCACCTCTAACCATTCCAGACCTGTTGCTGTAGGAATTACTGTAAATAAATTAACAACATCCACTGTGATCAGTATAGTACCTTTACCAATCTTAATCCCTTTTAACTTCTCCAAAAAGGACCAAGAATCCTTTGTGATGTAATCAAATTTCTTTAATCCCTTTTGCAGCTCATGATCTAAAAACTTGCTAATAAAACAGGTTTTACTACGCTTCCCGTCCACAATAGGTCTAAAGGCTAAATTGTTTAAACCTTTATGTATTTTTGGGATTCCAAAAATCCCACTAACCTGTGGAAAAGCATTGTTCAAATAATTATATTCTGCTTCATTTATATGCCCCTGCCACAATAAATCATCAATAAACAAATTAACTTTGTTGTTAGCTATATTGAGCTGATTAAGGCTAACCTCTTCATAAGTATCCGAAGACAACAAAACCATCATGTTGTTTACGTAATCCACCCGGTCAATGAGAACAAATCCATTACCCTTATCCGGCTTCATGAATCTAATGGTATGGTCATCTACCATTTCTTTTAGCAGGGCTCGCTCACATGTGGTCAAATTATCCAATCTATTATAAGCCTGTTTACTATACAAATGCTTTGCTTGAGAAAAATGCTCCCTAATTTCTACCTCACAAATCTTCTCATACGAGTTAATCACACCATTAGAAGGTGGCATAAACTTACTTGTTTTTTTTAAAACAGAACACGCTTCATTGCTATTTGCACCATCAAACAATAATTTTAAGTTCATTTTCCTCACCAGCAATTTCAAGTCAATTAAGGTATCACTTAAAACACCCCTTGCTAATGGCACAAAAGTTAACCCTTTAGCTAATAAATCAACATGTCGCTCATCAATAGTTTTGCTAGAATAGTTATAAATTTTGAAGTCATCGTAAGTATTAGTTATAATTAATGGGTTACTAAGCCCACAACTGTGAATAGCATTATATTCAATATCAGCTGTTTGAATTAAAGAATCAATTCCCCAATCATCGGCATAATCACAAGAAAAATGCCCACTAGAGTCATTTGAATTTACTGTCGGTAATTCGCCATTAATAAGAGATTGGGATGAGGACACAGTACTAAAAAAGGAACAGGGTAAATGCTAACATCCAATAATGAACAACTTTCAAGATCAGCACCAACAACATTGTCTAATCTAACATTGATAGTGGCTGTGGGAGAAGGCAATTCAGCCTCAATCCCAACACAGTTATTAATATTAACACAAGCCATAGCCGTGTCATTTGCCATCCCTAAAATTGATGTTCCTCTTAGTGAGTCAACTTCAGACAAAAGCACACACCCCACATTTGAAAGAGGTGAACAATTAAAAGAACCAGAATGCAAGCAAGCCTTCCCAAACTTGCGAACATGCCATCCCATGTAAATCCACAATATCAAAATCAAAATCTGAATTTACACAACTGTTTGAGAATTTAATCACATCTTCAACAGACGAACAAGAAACGTCCAAATTGTCATCACTGTTAAATAAAATTAACTCATTGCCAGTAACCAAAACGTTACCAGTAACCAAAGCGTTGGAATCGCCATTTTCATTCAGGCACATTCCAACGCCAGCAACCGAGGTGATATTTTGACTGAACTCCGTACCAAAAATGGATTGGGTGTTGGTGTCATACAACAATTCACCAGGTGCTTCACAAAAATTCCTTTGAGAGTTAGAAACAATGTGCGTGGCATACTGGGAGCAGGAATTTTTATTTACCAGCCGCTTTATGTCCCAGGTTAGCTTTTATACGCGTTTCTTGGATGATTTGTTCATCATCTGGGAAGGCGGATTGGATGAGATTAGTGTATTTATTGATTACATCAACAGAACTGTGGACTTTTTGCAGTTCACCTACAATTTTAGTAGGGTGGAAATTGATTATTTGGACGTCCATTTGACTATTAATCCAGTTGACTTTGTTTTGATTTCCACTATTCATAGGAAGGCCATATTTTCTAATTCTTATTTGAGTTATTCTAGCTGTCACCCTGACCATCAAAAGAAAGCCACTGTAAAAGGGCAGATGGTCAGGGCAGCAAGAATGACAAGTTTAGATGTAGATTTTTTTAATGAGATAGAGTTTATCAAGTTAATGTTTGTTAGGCGAGGCTATCCTTTAGCTTTATGTACATGTATCGCTGATGAAGTTATAACAAAGAGAGCTAGGGGTGTTTACTGGGCCTTATTACTTGGAAAACCTGATTCTCGACTAGAGCGGTTGGTTTCTCATGTTGGGGATGGAATGAGTGTTGACACTGTAGTGGTTGGTCCTGGCAATGTTGCTGGACATACATCTGGTGGTGAGTTTAATCACTTATTCTTTATTACAACTTATTCTTTTGATGCCCCTATTGTAGCTGACATTGTTACTACCAATTGGAAATATCTGAGGCTTGACCAATTGGTCAGTGATAAATTAGGGTCTCCGCCTAGATGTGTTTACAGGAAGGGTCGTTCTTTCAAGCAGCTTTTAGAAATGGATGTGCAACCTATTCAAGCTTCCCACACGTGTGAGTGTACCTTCAAATGTGGGAGGTGTAGTGTGTGTCATTTGATCAATCCCACAGGTTCTGAATTTAAAGTAGCTGGTGCTACTATTAGGTCTGGGGCCCATTTTGATTGTCACAGTAGGAGTTTGGTATATGTGGCCTTATGTTGACAGTGCCCGGCCTTTTATATAGGGAAGACCAGTAGGGCGTTTAGGGATCGTATTATTGAACATCAATCTGATATCAGATTAAAGAAAAAGACCAAAGCCCTTTATAGGCATATTGAATCTAATGTGGGTCACACTTTTAAATTTAGTGTTATACAGCAAATTATGATTGACAGTCAAGGTAAAAAACTTGAAGTGCACCTTGACATTTGTGAGATGAAATGGCAATTGAAACTAAATGCTTTGGTTTTCCCAGGCATTAATGACTGTATCAGCATTATGCCTATTCTGAGACTGAGGAATATTTTAGATTGAATTTCACAATTGATTACAACTGTAGGTACTAATATGCATATGTATATTCATTGATATTTATTGGCCTTATTACCACTTCTAATTTTAGCATTTTTTGTTTTTTGATTTTTGATTTTTGAATTTTAATTCATGTTTCGTATTTTATTTCCTCTTGTTGCACTGTTGCTTTATTTTGATTTGCATTTTTAATGATCAATTGATGATGTCATTACATGTGTTTTATATAAAAGAGAGTGGTTCTTTACCATTCTTGTCATTTTATATTCTGAAGAAGTCTGAATAAAGACGAAACCTAGGTTAATTCGTGGTCCTGTTTCTTCAAGTGGTTGCTTATTGAGTTGGTTGGCTTCCTTAAGGCCTTTGCTGGACTGTCTGATTTATATTACCCAACTGTGGACTGGAAATCAGATCAGGCCAGAACATAAATGCACAGAGATTCCACCATGGTAATATATCACCAAGGTGCTGAACCATTTCCACAGCAACAACAGTCAATTGCTTTTAGATACACCCCTCAACAGGGTGGATAGTGCAAGAATGTATAGCATTTGGCCCATAAACCGTGTGTGTGCATCATCCATACTGTATTCCTCTGGTAAATCACTGTGATGATCTGAGGAGGTATGACAGCAGGTACTGAAACAGTACATGACAGTGTCAAATGGTATATATGACAGATGTCTGCTTAAACCAGACCTGTAACCCTTGCAACCCATACATTACTGAGAGAAATTGTCTGAATTATTGTATGGCCCATTGTCCCCACATTTTGATAGGCTATCTCCAGATATCCTGCACCAGTGGGTTGACAGGTATGGCTGTAGTACAAAACAAACAGGACTGGAATACAACAATCCCTGAAATGGAGTCCAACATGTACTATAGAAGGACACACTGGGCATGCTCATACACTTAGAGAAATGTCAGTAGGATCTAGGAATGAACAGGCCTTCCCAGTGCACTTTTTCATTGCCCCACCTTAGCAGTCCTGAAGATGTCTGTCACCATAGAAGTAACTTTTGTGAGGTCCAGCCCTATAAGCTGTGTGGTGCATGCAATAACTGCATAACAAGATAATACAAAAACTAGTTAGGTAGGATTTCTAATCTCAGACCTGGCAAATGTAAAAGTGTGTGTGTATGTCCACAACTAAAAGCTTTTGGGTCCATTCAAACCCAGTACACCTCCAATATCAGTCATCTTAGAAGTGCCTTCCATCAAGCTTCAGCCCCATAAATTCTGTGGCACATGCAATAACTGCATATCAAGATAGTACAAACAACTAATTAGGTAAGAGTTGTAATCTCACTCCAGGCAAATGTAAAAGTGTCTGTGTGTGTTCACAACTAAAAGCTTTTGGGTCCATTCAAACCCAGTACACCTCCCCTCTCCCCATTTTAGCAGTCCTGCAGATATCAGTCATCTTAGAAGTGCCTTCCATCAGGCCTCAGCCTTATAAGCTCTGTGGCATGTGCAATAACTACATAACAAAATAGTACAAATAACTAGTTAGGTAGGAGTTCTAATCTCAGTCCTGGCAAATGTAGAAATGTGTGTGTGTGTGTGTGTGTGTGTGTGTGTGTGTGTGTGTGTGTGTGTGTGTGTGAGACAGTTTATTTGAGAAACAGTTTTATGCACTTCCCACCCACAACACTTCACAGTGACCCACCCAATCAGTCCAGATTGATGTCAGTCCCTTATCAGCAACCTTGACCAGCTGTCAGCCCTGTAAGCTCAGTAGTGCATTTGATAAATGCTGAACACTATAGTACAAATGACTAGTTTGGTAAGGGTTCTACTCTTCAGACAAATGTGTGTGTGGGTATGTATGTTTATAAGTAGAAGTATTGTGATATGTTTCCCACCCACTGCCCTACTTTATCAGTCCTGTTGATGTCATTCCCCATATCAGCACTTTTGGCCAACTTTCAACCCAGTAAGCTCTGCAGCATGTGTAGTAACTGTGTAAAACTATGATACAAATCACTAGTTAGATAGGGGTTCTACTCTCACATCTGACAAGTGTGTATGTGTGTCTGTTTGTGGGACAAAGTATTTTGATCGGTTAAACACCCACTGTACATTATCAGTCCTGCTGATGTCATTCCCTTTATAGGTTCACAAGTGTGTAGTAGGTAATGGCCCAGGAGCCTTAACAAGCCTAGCACATAGAAGGGCTCTGCCATTGTGCCACCTGATGTTAATTCCCAGTGCCTGTATCAAGTATAGCCACTGCAGTGATCCTTGGGTTGAACTGTCTAGTACCCATCCACTCATTAAGATATCTCTGGAACAGGGTCAGCTAGGTACTCTGCATAACATGTATGAAAAGTGTATTCCAGGGCATGTGCAGTCTCTTGGTGATGGACCTGTCCAACCTGCATGTTGTGGTGATTATGGTACTGAGGTACAGGCCTCTACAGTGTGTGGTGTTGATGGATTTATATGGAGCATTTCTAAACTAACTGAGCTAGATATAGCTTTGTAAGTCAAGCACAGATAGCTGCTAATTAAGTGATATGACACAGAGAATAGCTTGGGTCTGCTGCGTCTGTCTGTGTAGGGTGTGTGTTTCATGCCTAGGAACCCCTTTGTGAGGTGCGTCTGTGGCTTCCTCAGCTGTAGCAGATGTCTAGTGAGTTACATGGCAAATGGGCCATAATACTTGAAGAGTGGGCTAATGAGGGAATAGTAGACAGAGATCATTACCTCTGTCTTCCTGGATGCAAACCCATTGGTAATGCAATGTGTAATATAGAAGGACTTCCTGACCATAGTGACAATGTGGTGGTTGAAGGAGTAGTTGCTGCCAACCTGTGTCCCCAGATCTATTATAATGCATACAGTGTTCATTGGGCTCCCATCAGTGTGGTACATACTGGGAAATTAGTGTTTTACCAAGGAGGATGATGATGCATATTGTGGCGTTAAGCTTCTGGTCATGGTTTCCACACCACTCATTGGTCTCAGTGAGGCCTTTCTGTGGGATGTGTGCATCACTTGTGGAATTAATGATAACTCCCAAATTGCAGTCCTCTGTAAACTTGGTCAGCCAGAGTTCCTCTGTGTTGGGCTGGACTCCTGAGAAGTAGATGGTGGACAGGACACTACCCAGTAATGATCCCTGTGGGACTCCACTTGTGACTGCTTGCCAGCATGACCTAGCATTTGCCACTGTCATACTTGTGTGTTCTGTGAACAAATTTGCAAAACAAACAATGATATATGGGTTGATTCCTAGTTTGTGGGGTTTATCAGTAATCCCTCATTGAGGGATGGTATCACAAGCTTTGGACAGATTGATGTAGGCTGTATGCAGTGCCTTACTTTCATACACATTCCTGGTGACTCATTTCAAGACATCAACCAGGTTGAGGAGGCATGATCTGCCATTCACAAAGTCAAACTGTGTGGGTCTAGAGTTAGGAGATCACCTATATCTTGGTCAATCAGTTCCCTGATGATGTGGTCCATACCCCTACATAGTAGACTTGTCAGGCTAAGGGGCCAATAATCCTCAGGGTCTGTAGCTGCCACCCCTTTATGGAGAGGGATGGCAGTAGCAGTGTGACATGTTTGAGGGACAAAGCTTGAGGTGAGGCTGTGACTGACCAGGGCACACAGATTTGGTCCAAGGTCACTTTTTATGTCATGTAGAGCACAGCCATAGATATGTTGGTGTCCCATGGAAGCTGTATTCTTGCTTGTGGACAATGCAGGTCTAACCTGGCCTGCAGTACTGCTGAGTGTCTGCCATTCATCTGCCACTGTGATTGTACACTTGTGGGGGGTGAGAGGGGTAAAGCTGGCACTGAATGTGTTGCCAAGATTGTGGCCAATATCTGTTGTCTCAGGATAGGAATTAGCATTGTGCAGCAACTCACAGCACTTGTGTTTAATGCTTTGGAGGTTGTTGATGTAACTATCAAAGGCTTTTGTGATTTTTGTCAGCATCTGCTGCATTTCTGCCTTCACAGATGCCTGTAGGGGATTCCATGAGGGATCCCAGGTTGTGTTTGAGGCTAAGGGGGTTCAACAGTCATGGGACACCACACCACCTTTTTCTGCAACAGTGTCCTTCTCCTGCTGTACACTTATTAATGACAGGGGACTATCACATTGTCTACCAGTGTTTGGAGGACAGTGTCTGGGTTCTGTTGGCTATGGATAGTACCATGCATTCATGTACCTGTTTGTACAGTGCATATGTGCATGATATGACAGTCATGCAGCTATTTCCCATTGCAATGGGTGCAGTGAAGTCATCCAATCCTGTTTTTATGGCTGCAAAGTCAGCTTTGGAGTAGTTTTGCAAGGTGGTTACCTTTGTGGGGGTTGTGGCTGACATGTTGAGTTCCATGTTGATTACAGCCTGTGTGGATCTCACCAGGTAGGGATCGACAACTGTGCATGAGAAACAGTCCCATATTTAAGTACTCAACACAGGTCAAGGTTGTTGCATCCTCTACCAGGGGTCAATATGAGCCCGTCCAGGGCATTGTAAATGATGAATTCCAGGAAATGTTGGGCCACTGTACTGGTGCTTGGCTACTTTTCCAAGGTGATGGAGGGATAGTTTAAGTCTCCTACTATGTCAGTAGTGCGTTGGAACTTCATAGATAACAGGGTGTTGAGGAATGTGCATTGACAGTCTAGGGACATAGATGTGGACCCATAGCAGGCTATGGTCTGGATTGCACTATTACCCAAAGGCAGTTGTACCTGAAGTATTTTTGATGCATTATGCTGGGATACTAGTCTGGAGGTGTTCATATCCATAATGAATATGGAGACAACACCATCTGCTGAGGTGTGGTCCATGTCTGGGGGCTGACAGCTGTGGAATGCATTATAGCCTGTTATTACACGGCTGCTGTCTGCTGGTGTGAACCACCTCTCCATTACAGCAGAAATTGTAATGTCTTCCACTCTGAGGAGTGCTTTGAGTGGCTGCATCCTGACAGTTAGAATCTACTGTTGAGCATCATGACCCTCAGATTGCATACATGTCTAGGTGTTATGGTGGTAATTACATTTGAAACACTACCTAATAAGGCATTATAGGGGTAGCAAGACTCTTAGCCAGTACCTGGAAACCCAGGGCTGACAGATGTAGGACATCTGTGGTGAGTCATTGAAGTATGTCAATCATGTTATCCCAAGTAGAGAGATACTGGATCCCCTGAGAATGATACAAAACACATAAGCCAATGTTGCAGTCAATCATCTGTTGATAGTACTGCAGCATCTTTCTGGGTGATGGTAGTATACTGCTCAGAGCTACTGTCACACCTGCCTGGACCACATAATCAGAGAGTTCAACCATGTCTCTTTCCATGTATTCCAGGGAAGCGTATCCCAGGTCATTCACACCCACATGGATACAGAGTGATACTTGTAGTTGTTGTGGAGTGCCATGACTGGTTGTGTCTTGTGTTGAATTCTGTCATGTGATAGATATTTGGCTGTTACCTGCTCTATATTCAACTTAGTGAGTGGGATATGTGTGTGCTTCAGTATTGAGTTACCCATGATCACTGTATTGTGCAAGGTGGTTAGGCTTAAGAGTTTAGGTTGAGGGGCACACCGTGTAGGGGAAATATGTGTCCTTTGGCATGTGCCATTTCTTGGTGTCTGAGTGGGTGTCTGTCTTGCTGGTCTGTGCTGTTTGGGTAAATGTCCATTCAGTGCCTTTGTGAAGGTGGGTGTGTGGCATTTCACTGCATGTCATGGCTGTCAAAGTGGCTGTAATGGTGAGCTATGTGTTCCACATGGTGTGGTGCAGGTTTTTCTCTTATCCTCTTGACCTGCTAGTCCAGTCATTGCTGGAGAGTGCATTTTTCCACACTGGGTGATATATGGGTAACTCTCACAGGTCTGAATGTTTGAAGTTTGGAGGGGATGGTGGTCTGTGTACATGAGGCAGTTGCAGCAGTGCCTCAGAATGGACAAGTGCACCAGGTTAATGGATGAAAGCACAGAAAACTGCACTTCAATCTTGCCAGGAGGGGTGGACATAACTAGTGAGTACTGGGGCTGCTTCTGTGATGATGGCTCCCAGGTGTGCTACACTTATTGATACAATAACCTGGTGACGTGCCAAGCTATAATGCTATTTGAAGTGCAAGACAAAAAGAACTAGCATGATGTAAGGGTGAAACTGAAGGCAGACTTTCTGCCACCCATAATACTTTACCTCAGCTGTGCAGTTATCAGCAGCTTTAGCCATCTGAAAGTTCAGTAAGCTCTGTAATGCATGTTGTAACTGTGTAACACTATAGTAGGCATAACTAGATAGGCAGAAACTCTAATCCCAATACTGGCAGGTGAGTGTGTGTGTGTGTGTGTGTGTGTGTGTGTGTGTGTGTGTGTGTGTGTGTGTGTGTGTGTGTGTGTGTGTGTGTGTGAGAGAGAGAGAGAGAGAGAGAATCATGTACTGTCAGGCTTATACCATTTTTGACTTGTGTATTATGCTTCACACTTTTTCTCACCCCAATTTAATAGTCCTGTTGATGTCATCCACCTTAGAGGTACCTTTGAATGAGATGAAAATGTGTAAGCTCTGTGGCACGTCTGATAACTGTGTATCACTATAGTACAAATAACTAGATAGGCAAGAGTTCTAATCTCACTACTGGCAACTGTTTGGATGTGGTTGTGTGAGAATCATGTACTCTGTGTGTTATACTATTTTTGACCTGTGTACTATCATTTACACTTCCACTCACTCCAATTTAGTAGTCCTGTTGATGTCATCCACCTTAGAAGTACCTTTGGATGAGGTGAAAACATATAAGATCTGTGGCATGTCTGATAACTGCGTACCACTATAGTAGAAATAACTAGATAGGCAGGAGTTCTAATCTCACTACTGACAACTGTTTGAGAGTTTGTGTTTGTGTAAGAATCATGTAGTGTGTGGGTTATACCATTTTTGACCTGTGTACGTCTTTTTACACTTACCTCACTCCAATTTAGTAGTCCTGTTGATGTCATCCACCTTAGAAGTACATTTAAATAAGGTAAAAATGTATAAGATCTGTGGCCCATCTAATAACTGTGTAGCACTATAGTAGAAATAACTAGATAGACAGGAGTTCTAATCACACTACTGGCAATGTGTGTGCATTTCTGTGCGAATCATGTAGTGTGTGTGTGTGTGTGTGTGTGTGTGTGTGTGTGTGTGTGTGTGTGTGTGTGTGTGTGTGTGTTTTATACCATTCTTGACTTCTGTACCACTCTTTACACTTCCCTTCACTCCAATTTAGTAGTCATGTTGATGTCATCCACCTTAGAAGTACCTTTGTACTAAGTGAGCATGTATAAGCTCTGTGGCATGTCTGATAACTGTGTAGCACTATAGTAGAAATAACTAGATAGGCAGGAGGTATTATCCCAATGTTGGCAACTGTTTGTGTGTGAGGATCATATATTGTGTGGCTTATACCATTTTGGTATGTATGTACCATACATGGCTGTTGACCACCTCCCTCTGCCATTACTTTCTATAGTGTGGTAACCGCATCTGCCTTACATGCAGCAAGTTAAACCATTGTACAGTCCTCTGTACAGATGTGTCTGGAAAATCCAGATGTTTGCGAACTATAAGTGGTCGGAAGTGGTCTGTGTAACTTAACAATGCCCATGTATGTGATATTGTAGCCAAATAGGCCATAGTGAGTGCACTGAAACATATGGCAGCATCAGGTATCATACCTGACTGAAACATCATGCTGATACAATGTCTGCCACCCTCTCAGGTGGCAAGCCTTGTAGATGCAATACATGAGTCCAGATGCTTGGTTTTACAAGTGAACTGTTTATGTTATGGGTCACATTAAAGGCTGGAAGAGGAGTGGACTGACATATCGTGGTCCCAAGTTGTATGTATCAGAAACAACTTGCATCTTAACAGGGGTGTGTACACAATTTATATACACTGTATACCAGTAATGTGTCACACATGTCCCTACCTTAGGCCATTTGTCCAGCCCATTTTGCTGGCCTCTGTCCAGACGTCTTTCACTGACAAGTTGTGAGATATGCTACAGGAATGTTGAATTCACCTCTGATAGGCCCCAGTGGTGAACACTGTGATACAATCCAGTTAACCCACCACAAGTGAACATGCACACAAAGCAATATAGCTATTACTGATAGTTGTGTACATGGTAAATTGCATGCACTTCATATGCCTGAGGTATTGCCAGGCCACACCAGAACAATATTATACTCACCAGCTTCAGGCAGTTGTCCCATATGCAGATCAGAGTGTCCTAGGTAGCTGTGAGAGGGAGGTATGGTCAGCAGACTCACATGTGACATTGGTACAGGATGGATGCAGCATGCCTGCACATTTGCAGTACAAACCCCAATAATACACAGTTTTCTGTCCTCACCATAGATGTGCACCTCTGTGCACTGGAAAACCCCATCCACAACTGCAATTGGACCTGACACATGGATGTAGATACAATACAGATACAAGTATGTTTGATACTTTAGTGTACTAATCTCCACTGGGCCCTTACCTGCATTATCCCTGCCTTTTGTGTGGGTGCCACCACCTCCAGCATGTTGGCCTCTGTACCCTGGTGTTGTACTGGGGTGTGTTCCTCAAGGTTGGTGGGGGCTCATATGCTACACAGCTTGGTTGTGTGATGGATGACAAAGAGAAATGTGAAGTCATTTGTATGATGTGGTGATGACTGTACCCAAGGGTGACAGAGTGGTCATTGTAGCAGATGTCAATGGGCATGTTGGTGAAGGAAACAGAGGGTATGTGGAAGTGATTGGTATGCATGGTGTTAAAGAAATGCAGATGGTGAGATGGTAGTGGAGTTTGCAAAACAGATGGACATAGCTGTGGTGAATATGTACTATAACACGAGGAAGGAGCATCGGGTGAGTACAACACTGTAGTAAGATGCGCACAGGTGGAATATATCCAGTGTAGGAGGGCCAGTTTGAAGGAGATTGGAGACTGTAAAGTGGTGAAGGGGAAAGTTTATTTAGGCAGCATAGTATGCTGATCTGCAGGGTGATGCTGGTGATCAAGAAGAGGGGGAGCGTGAGTTCAGCAGCAAGGATCACATGGTGTGAATTGGAAAAGTGTGATCATGAGATGGAGTTCAAGGAAGAGTTAAGACTGACACTGGGTGGCTCTGTCAATTTACCACATATCTGGTAAAGTACAGCAGCGCTACTTAGGGAGATGGCTAGAAAGGTTCTTGGTGTGACATGTGGATGGAGGAAGTAGTACAAGGAGATCTGGTGGTGGACAGAGGAAGCATAAGATAGTATACAGTGAAAGAGGATGGGGAAGAAGGAGTGAGACTGTCAGAGAGATGAGGAAAGAAGACAGGAGTGTGAGGAGATGAGGTGCATGGCAAAGAGAGATGTGGCAAAGGCTAAGTATGAAGCATATGAAGAGTTGTATGACAGTTTGTGAATTACTGGCTGGTTGTATTTCTCTTTGCTATGTTCAGTCATTTTAGTTGTTTTTCTAAGAGGTTGTTGTATGTCTGGCCATTGTGTATGGCCTATCATGATTTTGTAGCAGTGTACTGTTCACTTATTTATATGGACTGTGGGGGTCAGATGTCATTCTCATGGGTCCTTTTGCATCCAACTGTGCATGCTTCCCCAGTTATGGGTGATCTATCAGCAGCATATGTTTGTATGGGCATTTTGAGACATGTATGCATATATATATATATATATATATATATATATATATATATATATATATATATATATATATTATATATATATATATATATATATATATATATATATATATATATATATATATATATATATATATATATATATATATATATATATTTGAAGATACCAATCCTTCCTAATTGCACAGTGTCTCTTACTGCTAAGCCCAGCTCAGTCCTGGTAACCATTGATTGCATTCCAGTCAGATAAAATAGCAGAGTAATGACATCTGACACCTTCAACTGTTGTCAGAACACTGGTCTTAGTCTCAATGGCAAGAAATGTGTCACAATCCCCTGTTGAATCAATGCGTTGTCCACAAATGACCACATTGGTGGTAGTCCAATGGACACAGATGTCCTTATAGGAGGTCTGTGAACACAGCTTTACAGCAACCTGTTTTCTGACCACTACATTACCACTGTGGACAGAAAGTCCTTCCATGTGGCACGTTGCATAACTAATGGTGAGTCATCCAGGAATGAAGAGGTCAATGCCTCCCTCCACTCCCCACTCATTAGGCCAGTCAGCAGGTACAATAGCCCATTTGCCATGTAACTCACTAGACACCTTCATCAACTGGGTAGGCTGCAAGTGTACCTCACATGTAGGACCCGAGGCATGAAACAACTGTCTGATATGGAAAGAGGCCAAAACCTCCAAGTGTTCCTGGTCACATCTAGGCTACTTACAGGCAATCCCTGCTTGACAGACAATGCCTTGTCTGCCCAGCTGTGTTGCAAATGCCACAGCTAGGAAACTCCAATCTGTATGCACCACATGCCATGGATACCTCAACCGCATTATCACATTCAACAGAAAATGCTTGGGGACAGGTCCATAACCCAGATACTGGCCACATTCTGTGATACATGTTGCATACATGTCAAAACACCTCACTGTCCCTCTTCAAGAGAAATTCAGATGAGTGGATGGTGAATATAACTGTCACCTTGGGGATCAGTTGTGTCAATATTTGATAGATGCACTGCTGACAAATGTCAGGTGGCATGATGCTAGATACTACCATGGGTTAGGCTTGTAATGACTTCATAGCCATTAGTGTGGTACACACATATGAACACATGGACCCATGACACTCAGTAATGGAAAATATGTGTGTGTGCGCATTACTGTGTATACAACTGTTTGTGAACATGTAAACCTGTAGGTGACATTACAGTGTGGCCCTTCCATCCACTCCACCTCCCATTGCCATACTTTGCAGTGCTGGTGATGTTATTCACTGTAAGGGTACCTTGTGATACTCTTCACCCTATAGGCTCCATGGAGCATGTGGTAACTGCATTACACAATACAAACAATGACTACGTAGGTGGGGGTTCCACCCTGAGTACTGAGAAATGTGAGTATGTGTGTGTGTATGTGTGTGTGAGTGTCTGAAAGTGAGCATATTTGTATGAGACAGGATTTTGAGGGCTTAGTCTCCACACACACTGCACATTGCCATACTGTACAAGGGCTGGTGATGTTGGCTACATTACAGGAGACATGGAACAGTCATCACCTTACCATCTGTGTTGTGGGCAGTAAATGTGTGTCACTGTAGTAGCAACAACTACATAGCCAGGGTTTCTAATCTGAGGAAGCCAAATCTGCGAACATTTGTGTGTCAGTACAGTATCCTGTGTTTGAGTGAGTACTATGTTCACTTGGAGGGTGGCTCTCACATTTTAGACAGTGATACTCCAACTACATGTCCCAAAGTCCAATGTATGTGGTCTGCTGTCTCCACCAACCTTACAATTATCTGACAACAATCTTCAGCCCAATAAGGCCTGTGCTGTGTGCATGATCTATGTAACAGTATGCCCTGACTGACAAGATAATCAGGGCCGATAAACCCAGGTGTGTCAAATGTGTCTATGACTGTATGTGTTTGTAAATGTGTATATGTCTGTATGTTATAATATGTTGTTTCCATTCACACCCAGTACACCCCCCATTACCATACTGTACAAGGCCTGGTGATGTTGTTTACTTTACAGGAACCTCAGAAATAACCTCACCCTACTAGCTCTGTTGTTGGCAAGTGTGTGTGTGTGTGTGTGTGTGTGTGTGTGTGTGTGTGTGTGTGTGTGTGTGTGTGTGTGTGTGTGTGTGTGTGTATGAAGGGATCTACTTTAGTTTTAGTTTGTAAAAAAAAAAAAATTCCCAGGAGTTCATTTGACCGAGACCAAATTGGCAAAAGCTAAAATTGCAAATGAATCATCTTGTGGAAATTCATTTCACCAAAACTAGTAGTGGCAGTGTAAATGCCCTTTTCCCAACTGTACAGCGATAATGGAGTTAGTATATATAGCTGGTGGTGGTCATTGGGGGCACAACCCCCCCAAATTGGGGTAGTGTGTATTTCCCCATGTGTAGTGTGCTGTTATACTGTCGAGTCTATGTTAAGAGGGTAAGTAGTTGTTAATCTATCTAAGTGTGGGTCTACGCCACCCCACACCACCGACAATTTATACCAACTCCAGGATTGCACTACAGTAGGGAAAAGCATATATACCCTGCCACTACTATTTTTAGTGAAATGAAATTTGACGGACTGATTATTTAATGACTTGAGGTTTTGGCAATTTGGTCTTGGTGGAATTACATTTGTAAAAATCAGTTCTCTGTAAAGTGAAGTACATCCATGTGAACAGTACTCTCTGTGTGTTGCATCGACACAAAAGCCTCTGTATGTGTGTTATTCACAAATGTTTGGTGTGTGCCACCCAGTACACTTACCATTGTCCACTGTACAAGAGCTACTTACATCAGCCACAATGCACTTACCTGTATACACCCCTCAGACCTATCAGCCATATGGCACATGCAATAACTGTTATACAGACCTGTTACTTGTGTTCAGCTGTACCCTAGATATGACACAGTCAATGTGTTACCACACTGCCACACCCCATGTAGGAAAGGACAGCAGGCCAACATCTTCCTGGCACACAGACACTTAGAACACAAACAGAATATATTATAGAGACCAAATTTGGTCAGTGTTAATAACAGCAATAATGCATCATGGCTGGACAGCTACACATCCTGACGTCTAATCATTAAACATGCCAGCTGACAACACTTTAAACAGCATTACATTGCTAAACTGTAGTACATTCACTTTGTGTATCAGAACCATATTAGCATGTCCCTGCATCGAGGGTATGGATGACAGGGATGTGGTACAGGTGTCATCATATGCACAGGGTATGGTGTGGGTTTGCCAGAGGCCTAGGCTAAGACATTTGTTTGACATCATGTGTGTGGGTTAGGGAGTTGTTTATTAAATGGACCATGCAGAGGTGGTGTGTGTAAATATGGAGGTGCCCTAGCTGTGATGGTGATGTGTGTGTATGTATGGATGCCATGTGGCTGCCCTATACAGTTGCTTGTTGGACAGCTGTGGGCCATACATGGCAGGGTGTACAGTTCACTGTGTCCGGCCATGGACATGGGAACTGGGCCTGCTGGGGGTTGCACAGGCACCACCAGGCAGAAACGGAGATATGGTACTCTCCCCTGATGATGACAATTGTCTGCTGGATCTGCATCCCTAATGGGACCAGCCAGGACCACATGCCCATGGCCTGCTGAGTCATAGTGTGGACAGCAGCCCCCTTCAGTGGAGCTGCTGGTACTGCCACTACGGTAGCGGGAGTGAGATGTTGCATGTCCATGTAGACATTCAGCTGTCCTTGCTGCTGTCCTTCGTCCATGTGGCCGATGCCCTACTCCCACCACATGCTCCAGCACAGACATCCCATGGTTGAGGATTGCCACCATCTCACCCAACCATCTATCCATGACCTCCACATAATAATGGTGGGCATCTGCAAGATCACAGATGTTGTCACATACAGCAGGAAGAGTAAACCTCTGTAACCTCAGACCATCTTTGGTGTAACGTTTAGTATGAGCCTGTGCCTCCATGATGGTCCAAAACATGCGTCTGGCGACAACTGCTGTGGCAATTGTGGCAGGGGCATGATGGCAGCAGTCCTCCTACGAGCACCCCTGTCCATCCACCTTTGTAGGACCTCGCCTGTTATCTGGCTATGGCTGGTGTCTATAGACACACTTGTTATAGTCACCACACTTTCCTGTCCCATGCCACCAACCACCAACTGTCCCTCATCTATGGCCACTGATGATGGGGTATGTGTTGGCATTGTGACTGTGTGTGAGGATGGTGTGGAAAAAGTGGGATGCTACCCAATGGCATGGATTCATCCCCTGACAATCCTGCTTGTGTCTCACTATGCCTATCATCATTGTCAGAGTCTGCAGAGACACTGACATCAGTTTCCCCGCGGGCAGGACCCTGACCCATATCGCCACTTGTGAGCAGAAGACAGTATATGTAAATTAATACCTGTACATTATGGTTTACTTACACAGACACACACACACACACACACACACACACACACACACACACACACACACACACACACACACACTTACAGGTGAGGTGGCACAGACCTCACATTACCCAACAGTTGACATTCATGACGCATGGCACTCAACATCATGCATTGCAGCCATTCTTAATCCTTGTTATACCACAAAAAAGGACTCCACAACAACTGTTGGAAAGATTTAATCCACTGAAATGTAATACATCCAAAGATACAAGATATACAAATACTGGTCTTCTGTTCTCTATGCTTGGCAAACAGTTTACAGAGTAAATTATTCCTCACACTACCATTCATCTCACATTTTATACAACTCAAACCCTCCTAAGTTAATTACATTCAATTCATCAAACCAGTTTTAAAATAAAATGTATGGAAAACCACAAATTTTTAAGCTAGTTGTTAAAGCAAACTCTTCCAAGAACAATCATAATTCAAACCATGTGGTTTAAGCGTATTAAATTTTAATATAAAATATTCTTTTTTCCTTAATATTTGTTTTATAATTATCATTTTAGATATTTTGTATTTTCAATTCTATCTAACACTGTAACCTAAGGGCCTCTGTTGATATTTTTGAAAATGCCTGCCAGGCACTACTTCCCTTATTTTTTCAAGATGTCCCTGACATGTTCCTTAATTCTACAGGCTAAAGTTCTTTTTTTGTCTCTCCTACTTTTACATGTTCATTCAATTCCATAAACAACTGCTGTAGAATTGCAGTTGTATATTCCCTTCGTAGTAACTGGAATGCCATTAATTTTATCAAATTGTGTGATTGTGTGATGTGGCAAATGTACTATCTGCAGGTTTATTGTACAACAATTTGATAAAATTAATGGCATTCCAGTTACTACGAAGGGAATATACAACTGCAATTCTACAGCAGTTGTTTATGGAATTGAATGCCCATGTAAAAAGTTTTACGTGGGAGAGACAAAAAGAACTTTAGCCTGTAGAATTAAGGAACATGTCAGGGACATCTTGAAAAATAAGGAAACTAGTCCGTTGGCAGGGCATTTTCAAAAATATCATGGGGGTAATACAGAGGCCCTTAGGGTTACAGTGTTAGATAGAATTGAAAATACAAAATATCTAAATGATAATTGTATAAAACAAATATTAAGGAAAAAATAATTATATTTTATATTAAAATGTAATACGCTTAAACCACATGGTTTGAATTATGATTGTTCTTGGAAGAGTTTGCTTTAGCAACTTTAGCTTAAAAATTTGTAGTGTTTTATACATTTTATTTTTTTAAAACTGGTTTGATTGAATAATTGAATGTAATTAACTTAGGAGGGGTTTGAAGTTGTATAAAATGTGAGGTGAATGGTAGTGTGAGGAATAATTTACTCTATAAAGGCTGTTTGCCAAGGTGCTAGAGAGAACAGAAGACCAGTATTTGTATATCTTGTATCTTTGGATGTATTACATTTCAGTGGATTAAATCTTTCCAACAGTTGCTGCGGAGTCCTTTTTTGTGGTATAACAAGGATTTGTTCATGTGTGTTCAGTGGTTTTGCATTCTTAATCCTTGTTACTAACAATATACATCTCTGGGATGCATGAGTTGTGTTAGTAGGTGATGTCCCTTTCACTGGAACACACCACACCCACGTACACATTATTGCTGTACACCTGTATAGCACACTGGCATCTACTGTAGACCATACCTCACAACTGTACAAATAATTGATGAATGTGTAGATGTCTGTCAGTTATGCTTGCTATGTTCCTCACAACCCATATGTTTGTCTGACACATAACTGGGATGATATGAGGAATGAGGTCACTAATTAATTACTGACATTTGATTTGCAGATCTCATCATCAGCAGTGCATGCATGTGCAATAAAATCTGGTTATGCCAATGACCTTCAAAGCTTAATGTGGATATGAGGAGAGTACAGCCTCTTCTACAATATAAAATGGAGCCACACTACTGCATTTGAAAACATTACACACGCCTGATATGTGACATATGACCTGTGCAATCCAATCAAGAATCAAACAAATGTGTTAGTCGTGAAGATACTGAATAAGATGCATACAATACGGGGGTTGCATAAGTGTGATAACCCTTAAACCAATGGTTTGTTGAAGCACCTGTTAAGTGAACTACAGAAGTCATTATTCCTGGGAAGGGGTATACTAGCATGGCACATCTTGACTTGGCATTATTTGGTCTGTCTTCCCTACAAAAGTCCCCCAACTCTGCCAGATTGCAAGGCCAGCTAATGTGCACAGCCCCTGGAGGTCACACAGGGGCTTTACTATTGCTGTTGAGTCTGGGTTATGTCTGGCCCAATTCATAACCTTGAATGTATTCAGATACAGCCATTCTTAGCTCGCTTTGGATGTATGCTTCAGTTCACTGTTATGTTTGAAGCTGAAACCCCTCCTCACCCTCCGCCTTATTGCAATTGCTTGATAACTGTGGGCCACAAACGAGTGTTATTTTGCAGTGTTCCAAATTCCCTCCACCATGTCTACATGTCTAGTTCCAGCTAATGAACAGCAACCCTAAAGGTGTACACTGGCACCAGCAAGCTTCAAGTTGGGGATGGTGGCCCTGAGGTGATGTGAGGTGTTGCTTGTGCACCACACATTTCTTTATGAATACTGTATATAGGTTTGAAACTTGTTCTCATGACACCATTACACATTGCAACACATGCCATTGGGAAACTTGATGTTATGCTTTTGCCACCTGTACACAGCTCTGGATGGTATTTCTTGTGGGGAAAATCTACCAGCTACTTTCCCTACCCCATAGGCCGCACTTATGCAGAATCCAGGCAATTGTTGCCACAGGTACTACACAGGCAGTACTTGCTAGACATTCCCACAACTCCATCAGTGTTGCTGCATGTCTCCTGGCAGCCTCCCTGACCAGTTATCTACATGTTTTGTCATCTGTTTTGGATGGGCATCTGGTTCTTTTCAACATCACTGTTGTCCCATATCTAATACACATCTTGATCACTCTCTGCAATGTTTACCATGGTATATGCAATGGTGAGGTAATGTTTTTTCCCTACTCCTGACTGCTACATTTCAGATATGGGATCCCTTTGATGCTTTGTGAGATATGTGCAAGCCATGGCTGCTTCTGTTGCAGGCAACTGAGGAAATGTCATGAACATACTTCTTGGACAGCAAACCATTACTTGGTGTGACATTGAGGTCCTGTACTTGATGGCAGGTGTGTACTCAAGTAGAGTGAATGCTGTCAATACATCACAAGCTGCCTCTACAATGTTATTTTGATTGTGTGCACAAATATGCATCCAGTGTTTTGTAAGGTTTGTATACCTCATATTTGTTGCCCTAACATATAATTTTATTTTACATGTTAATTGTTCATGATAGGATCACATTACAGGTTGCAAAAGATGTGGAATGTATTATTGTGGTCTGTCATTGTATATATCAGGAACAGATGCCATCTTAATAGGTGTGTGTACACTGTTGTATCCACTATATAAGGGTAATGTTTCATACATGTCCCTACTGTAGCCCATTTGTCCCTTCATTTTGTTTGTCTCTGTCCACACATCTTGCACTGACAGGTTGTGAGCTATACTGCAGGAATCTTACATACCCTTCAGATATGACACCGTGGTGACCACTGTGATGCACTGTAGTTAACACAAACAAAACTGAACATGTACATCATGCATTATGGATAGGTGTGATAAATGTGTGCATGGCAAATAGCATGGCCTGGTGTATTGGCAAACCTCAACAAAACAATTTCATACTCACCAGCTACAGGCTGCTTTCCCAGTTGTATACCAGAGGGACTTAAATAGTTGTGGGAGAGAGGTAATATTAGTAGCCACTCATGTGGCCTTGGTGCAGGGTGGTAACAGCATTTCAACACATTAACAGTACAACCCGCAATACTACAAAATATGCTGTCCATCACCATAGATGTGTACATCTGTGCATTACTAAACACCAGCAAGACCTACTATCTCATCTGACATATGCATGTAGATACAATACAGATTGAAATGGATAAGCAACAGTGTGCTAGTAATGTGCATTTGGGCCTCACCTGAATGCTCCTTGTTCATTGTGTGGGTGAAACCCACCTCAACAATGCTTTTTTCAGCTTTATGGGTTGTGCATTGGGTGGGTGCCCCAAGGTTGGTGACAAGCTCCTCGGTGGGTGTCAGTGGGGGCTGGATGGCTGGGCCCCCACTTGTAGCTAGCCAGTCCCTCGCTATAGCAGCACCTCATTGACAGGCATGGAGGATGAGGTCTCTGGCCTGATGCCACACCTGCTCATAAATTCTGCTGTGCAGGCCGACATAATTTACCCTGTGGACCAGATCATTCCACAGGGTGATCCTCTTCCACACATCTTGTGCTCCCTGGCCCAATAATAGCCCATAATGTTCTATCACAAATTGGGTGATTATGTCATTTTTTCACCAACAGAGAATGCTGAAAGGCAAGGTCTCTGCATGTTACCTCGAAGAGGTAACCAGGAAAAAGGGTCACACGACCTCATATGGTTGCCAAATTGCACATCAACAGTGGCTATTACTTGCAAATAATCCAAGCTACAACATAACCCTCTAATCTATCATGGCTATAGCAGCTTGCATTACACTCATGGCCCTGAGCTATCTTATTCTCCCAATGTTGGACACTTAATTGCATAATCCTCTATTCTCCATTCATTTCTGTGTAGAGGGATGACAGTGGCCAACTTCCATGTGGCTGGGTTGTGTATGGTGGTAAGTCTGTGTTTGACTGTAGTGTGTGGCGGAGCTGTGAGAATATGCCTGAGTTCATGTAGGAGGCAGACAGTGATGTTATTCTGCCCCATGGGGTCATGCTGTTGTTGCCATAAATAGGCAATATGTACATGCTCACCATTGCTGAGGGGAGGAGTGTGGTTGATATGCATATCTCCCTACACAAATTGGGTGAACAGGGTGGCAATGTTCCCAACTAACCTGTCTGATGCAGGTTGCCTATATCCATGGCATGTGTGTATGAGGTGTGCTTTACCCCCCAGTACAGGGTGAATTGTGTTGTTGCCTCTGAGACTGGCAACATATGTGGAGACACTGTTGCAATTGTCCTTGGTGGTGTGGATATGTCTGATTTGTAGTCATAGTCAGCCTTACCGGAAGTCACCTGTGAACTTACATGCTTGCTCAGATAGATGAGGACTTGCTTCCAAGTTTTTGCCTGCATCTATGTGTCCCTGTACAGCCAATATAGCAGCCTATTATATTGTGTGTATTGCTGCTGTCCACCAAAGGAGATTACTCTACCTTGGTGGAGGCAGGTTTTACAGGTCAGGTACTGCTGAGTCCATATACCTACAGTGGATATAAAGTGTACACACCACTGTTGCAATGCCTGGTATTTGTGCAATTGAAACATGACACCACAATAATATTTCAAAACAATTCACACCTTTAATGTGACCTATAGCTTGTACAATCCAATTAAAAACATAACAATCTGGTCTGTGAGAACATATGGAAACAATAATCAGTACAATAAGCCAGTTTAATGAGTGTGCACCCCCTTAAACTGATATGTTGTGTAAGTACCTGTTGAGATGGTTACAGCATTCATTCGTCTTGATTTGGACTCTAACATCATGGCACATCTTCACTTGGCAATAGTTGCTCACCTTCCTTGAAACAGCTTTGCTTGTTTTTCACTAGAATTGTATAGGTTAGGGGTCACATTCAAGATGAGAAAAAATTTGAAATGATTTTCTGTGGTCTCATTGTCATACAGCACACAACCCTGGCACTCCAACAGGGGTGTGTACACTTGTGATATCCACTGTATATAGGTGTTGATATAGCTGTTAGTGGTAGGCATGGACAGAGGGTCATAACACAGTTGGACACTTTTCCGATTACTACCTGATAATCATGCCTACACTAGTACCCATATCAGTGTCAGGGCAATGCAAAAAACAGTAGCTGCACACATTTATGTCTGTAGCATGCACTGACACTATTACACATGTGCAACATGCACAACCTATTTACTTGACTGCTTGAAACCCATGTTATTAGTTTTGTGCCTTTCAGCTGAACATATGCATACATACATGTGCTCAGGGGATACCTGGTATGCAGCTCTCTTCTGTGTTAGTATGGCACACTGTATTTACAGTCTTGCTGCTGAATCATACTTCTCAACCTGTTATAGCAGGATTTCTGGACAATGGCACACATACATGGGTGACAAAAGGGACATCAGTATTGATACTGTATTAATATAGTTGCACCATACATTAGTAAGTTGATTGCACATTAACCAAAAAACACCAACACACTCAGGAGTCCAGTAACCACAGCTTCACAAAGTGAATACGGCAGCAACATTTAATCTTGTTTTAATGCTTCAAACAAAATGACCATGTTTTCATCCACCTACATATATGACTTCATCAGAAATACCATAAGAACCAAATTCCCTCCTTATATACTACTTCCTATGACATTTAATCATTTAAAAGCCATTAAATATAAATTAATTTAGTAACTAAGCAACCATAATTATCTAAAATTCAAGATACAAGCAAACTTTAATGTTAAATACTAGTATAAAAATGTAATATAAAATCACATTACCACATACAAGATATCAAAAAGGAATGCATTTCCCAAACCTTTTAAAAACACTAATGTGCAAAACAATATTAAAATTCTAACTATATACATACAATAAGTTGAAAATAAACATATAAGATACTATAAATGTAATGGATATAATATACAAAACCAAACAATACTGCCATATCCTAGTTTTGTAAGCACAGTACAACTAGACACATTTTAACCAAATATTGCCTTAGCAGAAGCAAAGTTTTTTAAAAAGGACCCAGTTAAAGTTTAGCAGACCTGAGTTTAAGAACTGGGGCCAATGAGACATGATCATTGAGTCCTGGTAGCCTATTGGCTTCTAATTTAACCATACACAGCACCATACATTAGTAAGTTGATTGTACAGTAAAGGTTTGACATCACTGTGATAACCTGGAAGATGTTCAACAGTCATAAGTAGGCTATTATGTTACGTTGTCATTGCTCACAGAGTTGCCAATGGTTTGGCTGACATAACACAAGTATATGTGTATGTGACTACAGATATCACTCACAAATGTGCTTATTTTCCAACAGAACACTCTACAGTTAAATATTATTAATTCAATATATCACATGCAGTTCAACACACATGTCTGCAACAGTACTCTA
>NC_056735.1:1533139424-1533144424 GCF_019279795.1 Protopterus annectens
CAAACAATGATGTATTTGTTCACACAGTCTGTATACTGTACAGTTTACTTGACTTACCGGTATGTGACTATGATGATATTGGTTGTGTGTATGCAATTTCACACTGGTGTCTGTTTGTCAGTGCTGTTACATCCCTGTAGTGCCTGATATATTTGCAAATACATGTGTAATAACCCATAGCAGATTTCATATTTCAATTACTTGTGCTATTTCACTAAATATATGTTAGAGCACACAGAAGGGTGTTACTACAGCAACTGTGTTAGCTTATCTACACAAGTACTTCAGATACTTCCCCATTTTAATGGCTTCTACCCACCACTTTGTCAGCCTTGGTCCAGATTCATTGCAGTAAGGGATTCTGAGCATACCTCTCAACTGCCTGGATTGTTTCAGGATGTCCAGGTTTATCGTTCATATTTCTGGTCTGTTTTACAGATTATTCTCATTCCCCTGTAAATCACTGTGATGATATGATTGTTGTCAGAAAATGAGGACATACATTTCATTTACCTACCTCACATCCATCAGAATATGTATGCTAAAACCAACTATGACACTCCATCAAGAAGAGTACAGGGGGACAATGACCTCTTCCTTCCTGGACGCTAATGTGTTAGTACTGAGATGTTCCACATAGAAGGACTTTCTGACCACAGTGGCAATGTGGTGGCCAAAAGAAACATTGCTGTCAACCTGTGTACCCAGATCTCTTATAACGCCTTCTTTGTTCAGGGGGCTACCATCGATGTGGTAATTCATGGGAACAGGGTTTTTACCAAAGTGGATGACAAAACATTACTAATGGCTGTAAAGTCTACAATCTGTATGCTACTACTCTGTAATGTCTCTTTTGTAATTTTTTCTTCTCTCTGTAAACTTATGGAGTTTTTCTTCCCAGGACTCCACTGAAAATGGACACTTGTTGTCCAATAGGACTATCCTGGCAAACAAATGTTAAATACATAAATAAATAAATAAATAAAATAAATTGAGCTTAAGGCCATGGCTCTGACACCAGTCATTGGTCTCAGTGAGGCCTTTCTGTAGGATGCCAACATCACTTGGGTAGTTAATAATAGCTCCCAACTTGCAATTGTCTGCAAACTTTGTCAGCCAGAGTCCCTTCATGTTGGCATGGACTTGAGAGAAGCTGATACCAAACATGAGAGGACCCAGGACAGAACCTTGTGGGACTCCAATTATGACTGCTCAGCAGTCTGACTTGGAGTCAGACATTTTTACACTGTAATTTCTATCTGTGACCCAGTTTACAACCCACCTAGTGAAATATGGGATGATGCCTAGCTTAGTGAGTTTTTGCATGATTCCTGAGTGGGGAATGTTATCAAAGGCTTTGGCCAGATCAAGGTAGGCTGTATGTGCCACCTTGCCTTCATCCACAGCTCAGGTGACTTACTCCAAGAAGTTGACCAGGTTGATTGAGCAGTTATGACCTACCCTTCACAAAACTAAATGGTGTGGGATTCTGAGTCTGCAGATTCACATATCCCTGTTTATTAGGTGCATGATGAAGCATTCCATAGCTTTGCATAACAGACTTGTCAGGCTATTGGGGTGGTAGTTCCCAGGCTCTGTAGTCCCACCTCCTTTGTGGAGAAGGTTGTCCATGGCAGTAAACAATTCAGAAGGGACAAAGCCTGAGGTGAGGCTGTGATTGAACAGGGCACACAGGCGAGGTGCCAGGTAACTCTGTAGTTCATGTAGAACACAGCCAGCGATATTGTCAGGTCACATAGAAGTTGTATTCTTGGCCTTGAACAGTGGTGTTTTAACCAGTGCTGCAGTAATACTGGGTGCCTGGCAGTGTGTGTACTGGTATTGTGATTGGTCCTTTGGGGGAGATAGGGGTAAAGTTTGTGCTCAATATGTCAGCCAGCATATTGGCAATATTTGTTGGCTTAGTCTAGGAGGTACCATTGTCCGGTAGCTTAGAGTAAATCTTGGTATTGCCATAGAGATTCTTTATATAACTGTATGAGGCCTTGTGGTTGTCTTTGCTATGTGCTCCAATTCTGTTTTCCCAACTAGCTTTGTACTATTTGATGAGGGATCTCAACTTTTAATTGAGGCTGATAAGGTTTTTTTCCAGTCTTGGGACTTCACCTTATTCCATATCAGTTTCCTCCTTCTGTTGTACAGTTTCTTTATGGTCGGGGATGACCAGATTGGCTTCCTTTTTTTTTTGGAGGTGAGGGTCTTGGTTCTATTAGGTATGGCGGTATCCATGCTTTTGTGTATGAGTTCATAGCACATGGTTGTTTGATTCAGCAGTCATGAAACTAGTCTCCATTTGCATGGCTGCCATGAGGTTAGCCACCTGTATTTTTAGGAGGCCAAAGTTAGCATTGGATAGGCTCTTCATGGTGGTTACCTGTGCAGGGGGGTGGGGGATGTGAGGGCTGTGGATCTCCAAAGGTGATTACTTTGTATCCAGATCTAACAAGGGAAGAGTTGACTATTGGTGTACAGCAACAGTCGCCCATATTAGTAAGGACCAGGTCGATGTGATGGACAAGTGCATCGGTACATGAGTAGCTTTCCCACTTAATGGTGGGGTAGTTGAAGTCAACCAGTATGAGAGTGTTAGGATGGACACTAATATTATCCATGGTGTTTAAGAACATAGAGTGTAAGTCTTGGGATATGTTTGGAGACATATAGCAGGTGACAACATGAATCACTGTCTTACCCAATGTTAGCTACACCTGCAGGATCTGTGACACATAATGTAAGGCTACCACTCTGGAGGTGTGTGCATCCTTTATGAAAATGGAAATACCACCACCTTAGGAGATTCAGTGCAAGTTCTGCAGCCAAAAGGTGTGGAATGAGTCATAGGCTGGTAGTGTAAGGGTGCCTCCTGCAGCCTTTAAGGTCTCTGTTACAGCACATATGTCATTGTTCCCCATTTTAAGGAATACTTCCAGTGAGTGCATTTTCAGATTTGGACTTCTAGGGTGCAGTTGCATGACCTCAGATTGCATGTGTTTGTAGCTGTTATATATTTATGTATATTTATGTATGCATATATATATATATATATATATATATATATATATATATATATATATATATATAGATATATATATATATATATATATATATATATATATATACATGTACACACATACAGAAAGGTTAATACATACATGTATATATATATATATATATATATATATATATATATATATATATATATATATATATATATATATATATATATATATATATATATATATAAATAATATATTTTATATATATATATATATATATATATGTAAGCATGCACCTTTCCATATATATGTGTGTATGCATATATGTAGATATAAATTTAGATGCATCTCTCTCTCTCTCACTCTCTCTCTCTCTCTCTGTATATATATATATATATATATATATATATATATATATATATATATATAGTATGTATAAATTTGTCCACATATATGCATCTCCATACATACATACATACATGTATATAAAGAGAACCTGACTGATTCTACAGACTCCTTTCCCTACTGTTGAATGACTGTACTAACTGATATGTTTGGAAAATCATCACAATTATATTGAGCTCAGATGGTGTAATTATATATTGCTTTGATTGTAGATCACAGGGCCCTGGGTTCAAGACTTAGTAGGACACATTACTTTGTTGCAATGCAGAACAGTTGCTGCTGGGGAGGGAGAGATAAGGGCAATATTTAAAAGAGGTCTCTAGTTTGGGCCCATTGACCCCCATTTTGACAGCCTTTGGACTGATTTGTTGCAGTAAGAGGTTCAGAGTATGGATCTGATGTCTGACAGCACTACATGTATGTATATATACATATATGTGAATAACAAAGTGACTCACCTTCATGCCCTACTAGATGTATATAACTTTGACATTCTCTGCCTCTCTGAAACTTGGCTAAAACCTACAACCCAGGACTATGAAATCACCCCTCCTCGGTATAACATTATAAGAATGGATCGCCCTAACAAGAAGGGTGGGGGAGTAGCCATATTACACAAAGCAGGCCTCCAAGTTACACCACTTGATTCACACCCACCTTTTGATGGTAATGCTGAAGTTCTTATTACTAAGCTTCAGCTTAATATTAGTAAGGCCATCTACATTATATACTCATATATACCTCCAGGTAATAACATCACCTCCCTTGAATATATCCTTAGCTGGCTATCCACTAACTACCCACAAGAAACCATTCTCCTAGGCGACTTTAATATAGACTGGAATATCTGTAATTCCAATAACCCATCTAACCATATAAACCTTTTTGGCTTCTCCCAAACTATCACTTCACCTACTCGTATCCATAAGCCTAATAACAAAGAATCCACCCTAGATTGGATTCTTATAAATACTCTATTGACATCATATATGACAGGTATCCTACCAGCAGATATTAGCGATCACTCACTAACATACATAATTCGACATAAGACCAATATTAACAGTCCCTCAACATTTAAAACATCTCATTGTAATATACATTTTAACCCAGAACACTTCCAGAATGAACTGAGTGTATGCAACTGGTCATCCTTAAAACACCTGCAACTAGATGAAGCAGTGGCACACTTCAACTCCAAGTTCTTTGAAATCTTGGATTTCCATGCCCCCTTTCGTACTAGAAGGAGCACTACCAAAACTGCACCTTGGCTTACAAAGGAAACCAAGCAAAAGATTCTACTAAGAAACAAATTTTGGGCCAAATGGCGTTCCTCTAAAACCTCTGCAGATCACCTAAAATTTAAACAACTTAGAAACTTAACTAAAACATCTATACTACTGGACAAAAAAAACTTCTTCTTTCAGCTTCAACACTCCAACCAACAAAGTCCACAAAAATTCTGGTCAGGAATCAATAAATTACTACTTCCCAGCAACTCTAAAACACCAACCCCATCTGGAATCAGCACCAATACTCCAAAACTAATTGCTAATTCCTTCAATACCTTCTTCACTG
>NC_056735.1:1533784424-1533956924 GCF_019279795.1 Protopterus annectens
TGGTCCAGATGACATACCTGTGGAAGCATGGAGGTGTTTAGGTGAAATGGCAGTGGAGTTTCTAACCAGATTGTTTAATGAAATCTTGGAAAGTGAGAGGATGCCTGAGGAATGGAGAAAAAGTGTTTTGTTACCGATTTTTAAGAATAAGGGTAATGTGCAGAGCTGTAGCAACTACAGAGGGATTAAATTGATGAGTCACAGCATGAAGTTATGAGAAAGAGTAGTGGAAGCTAGGTTAAGAAGAGATGTGATGATTAGTGATCAGCCATATGGTTTCATGCCAGGGAAGAGCACTACAGATGCGATGTTTGCTCTGAGAGTGTTGATGGAGAAGTACAGAGAAGGTCAGAACGAGGTACAATGTGTTTTTGTAGACTAAGAGAAAGCATATGACACGGTGCCTAGAGAGGAGTTGTGGTATTTTATGAGGAAGTCAGTTGTGTCAGAGAAGTATGTAAGAGGGGTACAGGATATGTACGAGGGTAGTGTGACAGTAGTGAGGTCTGCGGTGGGAGTGACGGATGCATTTAAGGTGGATGTGGGATTACATCAAGGATCAGCTCTGAGCCCTTTCTTATTTGCAATGGTGATGGACAGGTTGACAGACGAGATCAGACAGGAGTCCCCGTGGACTATGATGTTTGCAGATGACATTGTGATCTGTAGTGAGAGGAGGGAACAGGTGGAGGAGACCCTGGAGAGATGGAGATATGCTCTAGAGAGAAGAGGAATGAAGGTCAGCAGGACTAAGATAGAATATATGTGTGTGAGTGAGAGGGAGGATAGAGGAATGGTGAGGATGCAAGGAGTAGAAGTGGCAAAGGTGGATGAGTTTAATATTTGGGATCAATAGTTCAGAGTAATGGTGAGTGTGGAAGAGAGGTGAAGAAGAGAGTACAGGCAGGATGGAGCGGGTGGAGAAGAGTGTCAGGAGTGATTTGTGACAGAGTACCAGTAAGAGTGAAAGGGAAGGCCTATAAGAGAGTAGTGAGACCAGCTATGTTATATGGGTTGGAGACAGTGGCATTGACAAAAAGGCAGGAGTTAGAGCTGGATGTGGCAGAGTTAAAGATGTTAAGATTTGCACTAGGTGTGACGAGGGTAGACAGGATTAGGAATAAGTATATTAGAGGGTCAGCCTAGGTTGGAAGGTTTGGAGACAAAGCCAGAGAGGCAAGATTACGTTGGTTTGGACATGTGCTGAGGAGGGATGCTGAGTATATTGGGAAAAAGATGCTAAGGATGAAGCTACCAGGTAACAGGAAAAGAGGAAGGCCTAAGATAAAGTTTATGGATGTGGTGAGAGAGGAGATGCAGGTGGTTGGTGTGACAGAGCAAGATGCAGAGGAGAAGGAAGAAATGGAAACAGATGATCTGCTGTGGCGACTCCTAACGTGAACAGCCGAAAGAACACGATGATGTGTACATAGTCCACTATTTTTGGCCACCAATGTTAACCTTTAATCTTTTGGTTAAATTCACCTCTCCTTAACCATTCCTGCATTTAATCCTGTGTAGTTGGTGTCATTATACCGTAATGCTGGCATGTAATGTTGTTTGTCCAAAGTCTAGTCTGGGCTATGTATGCATTTGTGTTATACACATACATGTATCCTCTGCATAGTTATATGCATAATGACATTTTTACACACCCTACCCAGTTGTGAAGAAAAGTAGTCTACATGACTTTTACCTTGATTTATATGCATTTTAGTATATGTCACATGAACATGCCCTTCATTTTGGAAGTACATGCATGTCATATCTGCTGTAGTTAGACAACTTTAGTAAGAAGAGCAGATCATTATTCTGTTCATATGCTGTTCAAAGTGATAGTTCTGTATATGTGTCATGTCCTTCTGGATAGCACTTCATACATACACAGCATGTATGAATAGTTGCACTTTCAACCATTTCCAGCATGCAGGTCGCCGCAACAAATGTTTTCTCCTGAATTAAAACTATTATTGGAATGATTTCACAGATGTTAACGATGTGTACATCCCCATTGCAACTTCATTATTTTTTCATGCACATAAAAACAATGAAAGGGTTGCAATTATTTAACTTGTATGTATGTTATAACAACAGTCATGTGGATGTAACATTTCTTTTGATTACTCATATAGTATAAATCACAATGGCAGACTAAATACATACATCTGCAACACTGGTATAGCTAGGTTCCCTACTGAAATGTCGGCAGTCAAAATGACAAATGTCCAGAAGCCAAAAAAAGACGAAAAACACAAGACAAGAGTGAATCTTAAACTGCTTTCTTCTTTAACATTATTTTTGTAGGGGATAGGGAACAAGGACACCACACCTGCCAAACTTATATATAACAACTCTGAGATTACCGTATCTCAGAAAAAAAAGAATATTCAGAGAAAGGGCATGTTGTACTTAAGATATACAAGTCCAATCTTTCTGCCAATTCGGTCTCCATATTTCAGGACTCACTCTAGTTGGTCCTGACATTTCAAAGGCTTACCATGTAGCTAGGCCTTCTAAACATACTCATGAGAGTGCAACATTTTTCTGACCATATATCAGGAAATGCATAGTAGAGAATATACAGCATATTTTATAACTGTAAAACTATTGCATAATGTACTTTCAAGTAGAAAACCTGCGTTGCTAATACAATTTTAACTTTACAATAGCCTTTCAATGGTTGCAGTGGCCAAAAAATGACAACAAAAAGTAATTCTCTGAAATTCATGGGGCAACAGCTTGAAAGTTGAGTACAATTGTTTTACAAGATAGGTGGATAGTGGTAACACCAACATAATGTTTGTTACAATGTATAACTTTCTGGATATAAACTGATCTGCACCACCTGCAGTATATGCAATATCCCCTAATGTACCTACTTTCCTTGCCAAGTGTTTCCACACCTCTACAATTTAAATTAATTTTACATGTAATCACATTTGCTCCATTTGTTATGTTGTAGCTGTGCCCCTCTCACATTCTTTTTTCCTTTCCTTGTCACTATGTAGATGTGTCTCTAAGTTTACTGCATTACTTTTATTGTTATCAATTTTATTTAGTGGGGTTTGTACAATAATCTACTTATATACAACTACACATATCTCATTAAGTTCCTCCTGCTACTTAATTATGCAATTCAACTTGTCCTTGACTTGTATTGTGCTATCTGCATATGGTCACTTGGTTGACTTTATTTGCAACCTGTTTATATTGTGTGCTCAAGCCTCTGTGCATCTCAATATGGTTACTAGCAGGTGTTCTGGCCATGAGTAGGTGCTGCTGAATATGTGACCATGTTTAGTGGCTTGCATATTCGATGCGCATCGATGCTTGTCATGTTAACATGAATGAAACGTAGGCTTAGTGTGACATGCATACACATGTTAATGATCCCCCAGGTGTGTTTGTGAAATCAGAGTCAGTTACACAAGTTAAATTATTATTGATATGACTTGTCATAGGGGTTGCAATGTATGTGTCTGAGAGCAGCAAGATGAAATAACTTAGTGCGGCTATTATTGCCTTTACATGATTACAGACACTATTTAAAAATACACCCATCAAAGTGGCAGGACTCATGAATTTTATTCATGGATTGAAGTGCTGCAGTACTTTGTCACTTCCTTAACATGACTGCCTGTTGTAGTTGTGAGTCACACAGCTGTGACTCTAAAAAAATTGTAACTGCAAATTTGAGATTCATCATTCAAAACTTGTAAAAAACTTTTTGAGAACCCTTTTTTTTCCTGTAGAGGACTGCCTATCTGCACTGTCTACAGCTAGGACTAATCCCTCACTCATGCCAGTACTTATACATACTAACTTAGAGATTCCTATACTCGGTATATGAAGAAAAATCTGAGATACACTGACACATGACTTAGTATATATTTTGGCTACTGGAATCTCAAATTTAGTAAATAGTTTGCTGTAACTTATAGTTCTATCTGCTGTATGCTGCAGATCACAGCTTCACTGTTTAAAACATTAAAGACTATCATATAAAATAGACATATATTGAATAATGGTAATGTGGCCCCCACTAGATCTTACCAAGTCTGATATTTGGAACACGAATGCAAAAGAATGTCCATCCCCTGTCAAAGATAACAGTTACATACATTGTCATATGTATGAAAAACATGCATTCTAGTAAAGAATAAGCACGTTACTAGGAAAAATAATATGAAGTCCTTAAACACATTTTGGCTTGTATAGTAATCCAGGACTAGAACAGTCCTACACTTTAGTTTCATAAGTGAGAGACAGAAAATAAAATAATAAAACAAATTCAATCATTTTATGCCACGACATCCTTCCTTCTGTGTAACACATTCCTACCAGATTCTGTCTGATATTAGGTCTAGAAAATATGCTTCATCAAGGTATTAACTTGATGACGTTACATACATCAACCAAGGAAATGGTCCTCTTCACCTTATAGCCTTTATTAGCAGACTCTCCTGTCAAATTGTTTTGTGCTATTGTATATTCCATTTTATAAACAGCTGCTAATACTACACAACACTTTAATTCAGTTTTAGCAGGTGAATGTTGAACATATCAATAGTACATGCATACTGTTTACTAGTAATGCAGCCACAAAAATATTTACAAGAATAATGATTTGCTGGTAACTCCATTAAAGGAAAAACTTTATGTGTGTGTGTATATATATATATATATATATATATATATATATATATATATATATATATATTTATATATAAATCAATATCTATTGTCTTTTTTATGTTGATTTAGATGGGGATACACTTGCCCCACAATAAAATATTTATGAGAGTAATCATTTTGATGGCAACTCCCAAATGTTTGTCTTGTCGGCTTTTCCTGGTTAAGGGTCGCCACAGCAGAACTCTGGTCCGCTAATGATTGGCAGTATATTTTTATGGTGCTGAGTTGCCAGCCCAATGCCCAACCTTCAGCGAAGGCACACCCATTCACACATGTCTTTCAGAGGCCCCTTGATCATGGGGAGGACATGCAGACTCCACACAGAAGGCACTCCAGCCGAGAATCAAACAGGAGAACCTCTTACTGTGAGGCAACAATGCTACTGCTGTACTACCGCATCTTGATGGTAACTCCCAAATACTGGGGGAAAAACGATATGCAAGCAGTAATGCTTCTCCCTTCACAACCGATTTTCTTATGTTTATTTAGCTGACAGTATACCTATTGCCATTATTTAATTGTTTTTTTTGTCATTTTGTGTCTGTATTACTTCTGTTTTAACCACAGTATCTTTGATGCATTTGTTTGGTCAAACTTGCCTGGTGGAGTCTTTCCATCACATCAGTGTGTGAATGTAATTTGACTCCTAGTTTACAGTAGCTGCATTCTGTTGCTAAGGTGATATTCTCTGTCTCTTCCTCCATTTCTTCATCCATACCTTGTGGAGTTTATGCTTTTACTTTCTTCAAATGTGTCTTTCTTTACCTTATTCTTTACTTTTCTTTTTCCAGGTCAGGTAGTGTACTTAGTTTTTGTTGTTGTTGTTGTTATTAGGAATGTAAATAGTGCTTAATTTATGCCACAGTGTTGATTCCTGTTTTGTCCTATTTCGATTTTACTATTTTATGTTGTAGGTTTTAAGTATTTCTGTTTTTTGTCAGTTTTTACCTTTTACTTCCCAGTGATTTTCAAGTCTCTGCAATATAAGTGATGCAGATATATTACTTATCATACTTCCTCCCATTGTCAGTTGAGATAATTCCAGAATGATTCCTGCAATAGAGTACTCTAAGACTGTGAAATCTGAACAATCTTCACATCTCTCACTACATCTCTTTATCATAAGTTTTTTCACTATTTTTTCACTTGTATTTGTTCATTGTAATCAAATGGGCTGGATGATCTCAGGTGTTTTCATTGAATCACAATTGACTGCCCAGAACTGTCTTAAACTCATTTGTCTAAATTCACATTGCACTGAATTATGATTGAATGAAACTTGTAAAGAATCAATTATTCAGTGTGTGTGTGTGTGTGTGTGTGTGTGTGTGTGTGTGTGTATGTGTTTCATTTTTGCAACTGTTGTGTGACAATGGAGTTAGTTGTGTTGGTATATTTAAGCAATGGGAATGGGGGTTTGCTCCCTGCAAAAAACATTTTTAAGGTATGTCAAAGGTGTTGAGGACTAACTTAATGGTTAAGGTGTTTATCTCAGAGACACAAAGTCCATGGTTTGATCATTATTTTTGAGGGAAGTTGGCTATGCTTAAAATAGCATACAAGGGCAGTTAGCCTAGTACTTAGCTATGAAATTTTCTATGAAATGTGTTTGTCTATCCACAATAATTCATTGAGTTTGTTTTTTCTCTTTTCTCCACTGCTGTGCAACTGAGGAGTTAGTTTAAGTAACTGTGTATGTGTGTGTATGTGTGTGTGTGTGTGTGTGTGGGGGGGGGCTTGCCCCCTGCAAAACAAAAATAGGTCTCTTTAATATAATAAAATATTTCAGTCAAATGTGATTCTAAGAAATGATTTTTTAGTTGTGTATTTTCAGAGAGGTGTGATTATGCGTGTAGGCTCACAGGCTGTTAGAAAGCAAATGAGCTGGTAGACCTTATATGTTATCTAGTGACAGCAATTGTCACTATATGCTAACACTTTCTATAAGGGACTGTGGGGATACCAGGTGTGTATTTGGGTAACCATTCATTCGTACCGACTGTACTTGAAGAGGGTGAAAAGCTAACTTGTTTAATGTGCAAGAGGAGTCTATTCTGTATAAACAGAATTCTTGAGTGTGGTTTCATGCCAGCAGGATTTACGTATGTTACAGTGAAGCTTGAGGTTTAGTGCTGGCGTTTATGACATTCCCTACTCTGTGATTATGGAGGCAGTCAGTCTGTTCAGGGATTTTAGAGGCCTTGTACAGTAAAATAAGATCACCCATGAAACATCTGTTGGAGACAAAGAAGAGAATAGACTTGAGGTTCTCAGCATCAGTCAAGGAGTTCACACCATTAACCTTTTTAGTAAAGAAACAATGAGTTCTTTCAAGGTGGACCAATATTCTGGCACGTACTTCGCAAAGTTATCGTACTTCATAATGCATAGAATGAGGAATGAGTAGAGAACAATAAGAACATCCTTTGATTTGGAAGATAGACCTTTGGAAATTAGCTGAGTAAGGTACAAGTAGAATGACTGTGGATACATGGTAATCAAAAGAGTGCTTATCGTCAGCAAATGTGTCCTGGTTTCTGATAACTGTGTCTATCACTGAATGTTTGATAAGACCAAGTTGGCAGGCATCAGCAAACTTGGTTAGTGAAAGGCCCTTGGCATCATGTTTGATGTCAGAGAAATAAACTACAACTAGGAGTGAGGTGAATACTGAATCCTAAGGAAAACCATTGGTAATGAGCCTCTTGGAAGAGAGTATGCCCCTTATCTTGACTTTCTGGGTTCTGCTAGTAAATCAGTTAGCTAACTAGAAAGTGGCAAGGGGTTTACATTAATGTAGACTAGCTTGTTTATGATGCCTGAATGTGGAATAGTGTCAAAGGCCTTTCATCAATGTCCACAGTGTGTATTTATTTACTTTTGTGCAAAGCCACCGATATTCTATCAAAGAAGTCCATCAGGTTTAGCAGACAGGGCCTATCCTTCATGAACCAAAACTGGTTTGGGTCAGTGAACATTCTTTTAAAGTTTAAATGTATAAGTTCAATACTAGTGCATTTCCTTGTTTTACAGATAAGACTTGTGAGGCTAAGGGGCCTACAGCTGTCCAGATCATTAAGTGGAGCCTTGTTTGTAAAGGATGATGACCACAGCTGCTCTCTACACATCAGGTACAAAGCTGGATAGAATGCTGAGGGTAAAGAGATTATATCATTGGTCACTGAGGCCCCATGGAATTAAAGTTTTTACCTGAGCGAGAACCCTGATGACTTCCTCAGCTGAGATCTTTGGGGGTGTCAACAGGCAATCAAAGGTGTGAAAGCAATGTGGAGATGAGGAGAGAAGTATGAACTAAACAATCTGTTAATATACCAGCTATGCCCTCAGGGGCAGTTTAGGTAGTATCAGTTTGTACTATTTCTCTGCCACCCTGGCTATTAGTTCTAAGCTTCCTGACAAAGCTGAAGAAGGACTTGTGTTTGTATTTAACAGGCATGGTGATCTTCACTTCATAATTTCCCTTGGTGGATTTGATTTTGCTTCTAAGTTCTTTGTTGACTTTCTTGATCTGGAGTTTCTATATATCACTGTATTTTCTATTTCTGTATATTAAGTAACATCTCTACTCTCTGGGATGCTTTGTACAAAGGATTTCTGGATAGGCTTTGCAAGGGTTGGTGTTCCATCCTACACAAACTTTCTTATTAATGAATATGCTCCTGGAATTTCTCATTTTTATAAACTACTGCTCATAGTTCATTTTCTGTATGAGCATATATATTTTGCACATGCCCTTGACCCATAGGCAACCATTCTATTCAACTGTGTCATCATAGTTCCTATGCCACTAAGAGTGACACTTAATTGCAACAAAACATGCGTATGTATCATATTATTTCAGCATTGGTGCAAATTATTTGATCAAGTTAATTTTTTTCAAAGTGTGTGATAGTAATTTAATGGAGACTGCATAACAATTCCTGAATTCTTCTGTGAACATTACAATTTTGTCTATCTTCTCTTCAAGAAAAGTAAAAGACTTGTATACTTAAAATGGTTCTTCTGCAGTGACTTTTATAAATGGTATTACACTGTACATTTCTGGGCTTTTCGTGAATTTCTAGAGGTCAAGTTTTCAGTTTTTTACTAAGTTTCCATGGGTTGGATTTGACACAGTTTCTTTTCACTAAGAATTATGTTTCTGAAATTCAAAATAAATAAACTCTTAAACTCTAAAGGCATAGTATGCTTTGAAAATTCTGCTCCATTTCTGACAAGTATATTTCCTGTTTTAACAACATGTGAAGTTGGGACACAGAAAATCTCACTCCGTGCCACTGTGAATTTGATATAGCCTCACAGCGATATTTATTCATAATGAGACTTCTCAAAAGGATAGTGTACCCCAAGCCATTTAAATTGCTACACCTAGCACATTATTATTACTAACACTTTCCAAAGGAATCTCTAAATGATTCTTCAATTATGCATTCTATTCTCGTTTTAAGTACTCCTTGCACTCCTTTACTGACATTTTCCATCCTTTTTTGTAGCTTACTCCTGTGTTACTTAAGCATTCCCCATGTTATCTCCAAACTTTTAACTGTACAACGAATAGAACACCTACTGCCCAACTCCATGCCAACTCTGCATGCAAATACTTCACCATTCTGTTACAATAACTATAAGCATTAAAGTCTTGTCCAATCATTTTCATCTAAATATGAAGAAAAAAATGAGCAGAAACGGAAAAGTGAACAAATGTACATTACAGGGCTGTACTTACATATCTGTGAAGGAAAAAACATGGCTTGTCCAAATTCTTTTTATAGTCACAGTTCTTCACTCTGTGGTATTTTTCTCGGAATCTATCCTTATCCATTTTCATTCCATTCCTGTTTCCCTTATTCTTGTGTTACCCATTTCCACATTTTTTAGCATCATTTAAGGACATTATTGAACATCATATTATTCTTATAATCTTTATTCCTTTCCTCCGAAAGATAACACATTCACTGAGAACAGTACTGTAATTGACATTATGCCGGCCATGGCATTGTTGCTCTTTATTTTATTTCTTGTATCATTGTTAATTTAAGCAGATTGGTCCAGTGACCCTTTTCATCCACAATCTTAGCCATTTGGTACTGTCTGGGATTCATTAAAGGGTCAATGCTGGTACCTTTATGTATGATATATTTACATTAAATTCTAGCTGCATTTCCATGGCTATTCATGCCACTTCTCGATTACCTTGTTTGTTTTGTTCTTGCCTCCTGTTATCAAGCATATATCATTTACATAAGTAATTATATTATGTACTTGTTTTTGGTTGCCTGATTCTTCTGTTACTTTTCTGCTGCATTGTTTCATATGAAAGCATTAATTATACACACAAGGAATAATGCCATACCTTTCCTGTTATCCTTGCTTTATTATTTTGTCTGTGTCTTTCTTGTCCCCCCAGACATTCATAATCTTTCTTTCGTACCACAGAATTTCTCATCCCTTATGTCAAAATCATTGTAAAGTGGATATATGTTGTCATGTATCAAAAACCATGTGCATACAATGGCTAAATGCTTTAGCCTCTACTCCATTTTACTCTAGTTGGCTGACCCTAATCCTAATCCAATGACTGTCCCTAACTATAGTCCTGAACATTGCATTAATAAACCCCCTTTCCCTAATAATAAAACTATACAAGACACAGAACAGACACAACACCAAACTCAGTCCTGCACATTTTCACAACCACGTTTCATTCAAAACATTAACATTCCTGCATATTTCTGCTTACCTACACTATATAACACTTAGTTAATGCAACCATATGTGTTTCACACAAATGAGCATTCACTTATTTGTGCATTATCTCTTTTTTACACACAAAAAAACTTTTCACTTACATGAGTATTCGACCATTGGAGTTACACCCAGTTATCCACAGCATTCATTTGAAATAGCTAGTGCACTGACTCAGTATTGTAATCGTATTAAATATTTATCTGCTTAAAGTGTATTTTCTAGAGGATCACATAAACTTGTTGTAAGGACACATGGTGAAATGTGTATGCTTAGTCACAGCTGCCTTATCAGACTTAACCAATGACATTAGACTGCTTTGCAATTTAGCAAAACTGGTAATCAAGTGTTTTCCAAAAATTCTGTCTTGTTTCTAAAAAAATACTTTGTACCATCTGCAGCTACCATGCTAGTGTTGAAAAGTTTTTATTAAATAAATCAGGAAATTGCAGGCTTTGAATTTTACTTCAGCCTTAGATGCTGAAGCAAATGATTACTTGACATTTTCATTGTTCTGAGAGTGAGCATGAGGTTTGCAATTCTCTGAAATACAACATGGTATACTTACAGGCCCCCTAAATCTTCACAGAGTGTTGGTTTTATAGCCTCCTTCAAAACATAATGTACTTTCCACTCACTATGTCTTTCACACTATTAACTTACAGGGACAATACTTCAACTGTTAGCTATCTATATTCTCTCTGTGGAAGTATTGTTTCAAATAACACTACTGGGAATCGAGCTTGTGTTCCTTTTCTTCAATATTCCTTATTGTTTTAAACTGAATGTGAAGAAGAAGAAATTCAGACCAATGTAGTTTAAAGCAGCTGTCATCTTAATTAAATTGGCAGCATTGTGATACATTAGATTTATATAGCCCGTAGGAAAAAAAAATCTGAATAAAGTTTCAGCTTAGCTAACAGTTTTCCCATTTGTATATCTTGTTATTGCTGTGACACATTTTAACATTTAACAGCTTTAGCTTGGGATATGGATATTATCACACTGAAAAACTGTAGATAACCTAATGAAACAATATCCATTGTATATGTTTAAACAAGATATGCTCTAGTCTTATCATCTTTAGGAGTAGATGAGGAGAACAAATGGGGAATTATGTTATACCTAATTTATTTTAATAATATAATTAACTTAAAACTATATAACCTTTCTCATTCTTAAGTATATTTATCCTATAGTGACTGTCCTTAAGATTTAGGCAAACAAACCTTACCTGCTCTAGAGTAATTTGCAAAGTATCATTTAACACTCTGCTACTTCTTCATTTGCTGTTATATCACAGTAAGTTATGCATCAATCATTTGCATCACATATTTCATCTTTTTATTGTTTGCATTCAACTTATGGTTTGCTTACTTCCCATTTTGTCCCCCAACAGACTAAGAGACCTCTACTACAGTCTTTTCCTGCTGCTGTGTGAGAAATATATCTCCATGTTGTGTGTCCTGCGACTGTACTGTCTAGAAGACGGTGGTGCTCTTCTCCAGTGATTTGTCTGTGATATTCACTACTGCCTGAGTGGTTCCAGCTGCTGGCAGTAATGGAGGCTGCAGTGCAGAGGGCACTGTGGAGCTGCTGGGTCCATACTAGCACCTCCTTCAGTGAGTTCAAGACTCATTGATCCAGCTGGCTATGGACACCAAGCTGTAAGACACTGCTTCTCCCTATGCACTGAGAACTACCTATAACCCTCGTAACCACAGGCAGGATTCACCTGACTAGTCTCTGGCAGACATTGGAAATGTGCCTTACATATATCTCCATCAACCCCCATTGTACATGTACCAATCGGATTGTGTCATAACCACCCCTTGTGCAATGACCTACATCTTTCACATCACAATGTCAGTGGTACAGAAGGTAGCATACCTGTATACTCAGCATACTCAATTTGATGCTGGAAGACCAGAAATCTATGAGTTCTGTTCCCATGCTAGGTGATTGGATTGTTTTCTCTGCATTTCTGAATGTGTCATTCTTTGGATGACATGTTAAACTGAGATTCTATCTGCCATATAAAGGATCCTACAACACCTATCAAAAAGAGCCAGGGAAGATCCGTGATGACACGGACAAATTTCCCTCATCGCAAACCATATTGTCTGCTTTATTTGTGTGCTACATTATATGCAATTCACTAAGAAAAAAATCATATGAATAGATAACGCATTACAATGATAAATTTTTATATAGGTCCACATGTTTGTTGACTCCAAGCCTAAGGCCTACCAAACATAAAAGTGTGTGATTCCCTGGATCCTATGTTGGAAAATTTGGATTCCCATCTAATCATGTACTTCCTTTTAGAAGATGTGAACTTGTGAGCCGAGTGTAATTAAGAGAGAGAGAGACAGAGAGAGATTATTCCATAAATGTGGAAGTCTATGAGATTAAACATTTGGAATGTTTCATGTTGCAATCAATAACAATTTTTACTGAAGTTGAGTATCTACATATTCAGGTCACCAGGGGTATTGTAAGAAATTAATAATAAAGGGTGGCTCAAATGTATCCTGAAAAAGGTGATAAAACAAACAAAAAGAGAGGAAGTTGCAGTAGCTGTGCACTATTAGACAGCCTTGAAGCTCTTTGATTCTCTTTGTCTGTGAGGAATCTCTGTACATTTTCCATTTGCATCAGATGATGGTGAGGTTAAAACATAGCAAGGTATTCAATGATTGTTCTGCTTTGAGTTTTGCAGAGGTTCGGGTGAAGAACTTCACAAGCTTTGCATACATTTTCCACCTTTTCAGATATCCAAAGTGGTCTTTTTATCAAGATTTTGTAGGCAAACCATACCCAAAGAATGGGAATGTACTTTTCTACCAAAATAAAAGTGCGCAGTTTCATAAATTGAGTCGCATCTTGCATTTCGTGTTATTTTAAGGTGTTTCAAAATTAGAATAATTGTCTGTTGGGAAACTCAGGAAATATTTCTTGCTATAAAAATCTGTTTTTCAAGGATGCAACTGCCCCATAGGGTCTCTCCTGTGCAAAGAGGGACAGGTGGTAAAGCTAGCTTTGCATATGGCAGGAACTATATGTGCAACAAAAGAAAGAGGATTATCTACAAGTATTCCAAGGCCATTTTTAATTTTGTTTATTTTATCTGTTGCCCCTTATTAACATATAAAGTTGGCATTGTGGGAAGCTGCCATTTGCCAGAATGCTACTTTTTAAATATTGTAGACAGTATTTTCTACTACATCATTTCTTTACAATGTGAAGCTTTGTTTGAAGGGAAATGGTATCAGTGGGGTTAAGGACAATGCTCATAAGTTTGCAGTCATCTACATACTTAGTGACCCAGTTGAATTAGTTTTAACATCTTTGAAAAATACTTATGGAATATCCTTCCTTGAGGACCACCCTAGGTTTTTCTAGCTGGGAATTCTGCCCCATCAGTTGAGGAATGGATGGAAAAGACAACATCAGATATAAAAGTTATGTCCGTGTGAAAAATTAGATATGGTTGTTTAGAACAGAGGGCCTGGAGTCTGATATTCATCTCGCTGAAGTTATTACAGCCAGGAAAACGGTTTTCCATGATAAAAAATTTAAATCTATCTTAGCCGCTGGTTCAAAAGGAGGTTGAGTCAAGGTTTATAGAGGAATATTCTGATCCCGTGGTGGAGCAGGATCTTTTATAGGGTGGCAAAGTAATAAGGTACCTTTAAGAAAGGATTTTGACATTCTGGATGAAGTCAAAGAAGACTGGTTATGTCCTATATGAAAACTGGTGATAGACATGACAGGCTCATGAGTCTGATGGGAGATGGAGACAGTATAACTCCAGACTGAATATGGGCTCAAAGAAACTTTTTCATCACCTTGTTAACATTCACTTTTGTTAGGCTCATAGACATTCTAAAAGGTGAGGAGTTGGAGAATGGCCTGAAACTTCTACTTGGAGTCATTTGAAGAAAAGGAAGTGGATGCAGGAAGATATCGTCTCTGAGGTAAATGACATAAATGAGGAAGAATTGTGATCCAGTGGCTTTAGTGTTAAATGCTGTGGGATCCAATGGACCTAATGGAGCCAATGATTCTAAATTTTTTTTGAGGTGGAGAAGAACCTGGAACAGCAGAAGAGGAATAATTAAAGGATTGTTTCCTTTCTTCCTTACTCTTACTCAAAGAATCCCCTTTAGCTTTTTCTGCACGATTTTTAGAAGGGGAGCTCCTGCAGAAACAGAAGCAGATGTAGAACAGCCTAAAGATCTTAATGGCAGAATACCATTCAAAACCAATGTGTTGTGGCACTCAACTAGAGGACAATAGCTGAAGCCCAGATATATTTAACTGTGTCCAAATAGGAAGAGCCCAAGCAATATATACAGTCCTGGTGGGCATTGGTATTTGGTATTTTGTACCCACAGGAGGTTCATTTATTAAAGTCAGTTGGCTTTTCTGACATTATCTAAAACTGTCAGAGAAAAGACTAGGTGAAAAGGAAAGGATGCCAAAAATGGTAAAGGAAGGAAAGCTATTACCGACAATAGTAATGCCTAGAGTCGATAAAAACAGGTAGCAAAAGGAGGGAAGTTTAAAAGTAGAGATCTACTAAAAAAAGGCAAAAGACACAAACTACAGAGATCACATCCATTTGGAGAAGCAGAAAACATGATCTGGGGTATTACACTTACTTAGCAGGATTATGGGTAAGGGGAATAGCTACCAATGTCAGTCTTTGGAAGTGGCCGAAGTTGGATCTGAGGTCTGATCTGAGACCCATCAGTTGAGGAATGGATAAAAATGACAAAATCAGATCAGAATATTTTTAGTGACTGCTTCTTTTTCTGGTGGCTAATGCTAAGTGATGGAAGATTTTCTAAGATATTCTGCCTATGAACTTTGTCAAGCAGAGTATCAGTATGATAAGGAAGTCCAGATATTGATCATTCCATATAAATAAATATTTTAGTCTGGTATCTGAAGGTAAAGGATTGTCCCAAGGGTCTTTAGTAGTGAGCTGAGAAGTTGGTTTGTGCCTCTGGGGGTACTATGTGGTACTACTGTGCAATTTATAGAAAAGCTACTACTGACTGCTAACAAGCTGATTTACTAATAAGCGACAATATTCCTCCTGAGTTGTAGCTTTCGTTTTGCATAATTAGAACTTGGGAAGGCAATTTCATTAGCTTACAGTGTACATTTTAGGCTTTCTTGGTCAAGAGGAAGGTCAGTGAGGAGAATAGGGTAAAGAGGATTTGGGATGCAATTAGTAAAGTTACATATGTGTAACCTGTTTTTACTTGAAAGTACCTGGTATGATTTGTTTATAGCAAGTTTGTGCTATATGTTTATTTCTGAATTTAAGATGGCTACCTCTGTTAATGTATTGATTGCTGCAACTGTACTATAATTTAATCTGAAGTCATGCTGTTGATTTGTGAGTTTATTATATATGTTAATATGGTCAAGTTCTTGTTGGTATACTATTTTCTGAAGTAATAGTTTACAAAGAGGACAGATATTCACAACTGACCTGTAGTCACTATGATTGGCTGGGGATAAGGTTTAAGGGAGAGGTTTGAATTAAGATGCATATGTTGCTAACTGCAATTCTGCATAAGAGAAACAATTAAACACAATTGTTAGTAATTTTGTTTAGGAATCTTTTTCTGTTTATTTATTTATTTTTTATAAGTAACCATGCACTTTATAGACTACTATGGATTAGTTAAATCTGACATTCTTTAATAGTTTTTCTATTTTCTTGTGGTAAATGTGCCTAAAATAGGAGTATCAAGTTTTTAATATCTATGCTTTTTGGGATTTTTATATAACAGAAGTAAAATTAAGGAGTGCCTCTGGGCAATTAGAAATTAAATTTATGATATCACTGATAAATGTGAGTAAATAGAGTTGACTTGAGAAATACTTGCAAAAATAAGATGTACAAGTTCATTAGTCATTTTAAAACTATTTTTGTTGTCTAAGGAATACATCTAGGCTATTTCTTTTGGCCTTATTAGTTCTTATGATGCATTATTTATTTTAGTAGGGAATGTGCTTTACTAAGAAGGGTATGATGGGTCTGATGTCCATTTAGTTCACCTAATTATTTTTTAGTTTTGGAGTTAGCCAAGGTTTCTTATTATAGCATAAATTTCCTTTTCTTGGTACATAGAACTGTCTTGAATTGGTATTAAGAGATTGTAGAAACTAGATAGAGATGTAGACATATTGTTGTCAGCATAAACTAAAGACCACCCATTGACAGCAAGTTCAACTAACAGAGTAATTTCATTAGACTCAAGTATCTACTTAAAAAAATGTTTTCAAGAGGCATTACATTCTAACTGGAGAATGGCAATTTAAGATGTTTGGAAGGATCTAGATGATCTTGAATCTATGAGGTATATTAGTTATGATAATGTCTGATAAGAACTCTTGGCTTGTTACAGAGTTGGATCTCTTTATTTATGTTATTATTTGGATAAGGTTACAGGTGGCAATATTTCCATGTATTTTTTAAACAGTTTGTAGTTAGGCCACCTAGCATATTCACCCTCTTATATTTTAAACAATTTGTTATATCCTGGGTACATTTGTCAGCTCTGTGAGTTGATAAGGCTAGTTATATACGTAACATATGCTAATTAACAGTTGTGTATTGCTGCCTAAGGTGGCCCAGATTGCAAAGCAGGTTGGAGCTTTTTAGAGATAGGGTTATTCCTGTGTGAAGGGTAGGTTTGGGGTTATATTGATTATGTATTAATGATAGAACTCCTTGTCCTCACAATGGGCCTAGCCAGTGCTTTTAGAAAATAGCACAATTTTGCAGGACAGAGAAAGATTGACAGTATCTGTTCCTTAACAAATTTCAGTAACGGCTAGAAGTTTGTGAACCAAGAATCAGAGTGCATCCATTTCTTATTACTGTTTGTAATGTTTTGCTATGATAGATCAAGTTTTTTTATTGTTATAAATTATTACAGTACTTGTTGGAACTGATGAAGGAACTCAATCTTGATGAATGTCTCTTGACTATACTTTTCTAATAAGTTTTCATGAGGTGGTCCAAGTTCCTTCATTAATAACTGAAGACCACCATTTGTATTTGAAAGGTTGCAATTTGCTTTATGATTGCAAGGCATGTTAATGCACATGGTATTTAGCCTTGGTATTAAGGAAAGGTATAATGATTTCAATAGTTATACTAAAAGACTGGAGCATTGTACTTAATATAAAAAGTAGGGAGATTTCCAAAGTACAAACTCTCTGCCTGGATATGGAATTTTGATATCCTGTGAGGCATTTCAGTTGATATGTTTGCTTATCAGACTAATAATGTACTTATTTTGTTTGCAATTATTTCAAGGAAGTTTTATATAATATGCAAGACATAGTCAATTATAGTTTCTTGTAAGATTAGAGAATAACATATCTACACTTAAAGATACCCTTCACTGGCTATCTTGTACCTACCCCGAAGAAACCATACTACTTGGAGATTTTAACATAGACTGGAGCACCTGTTCCTCAAAATTCCCAACCACCCATGTTAACCCGCATGCATTTACACAAATCATAACCACCCCTACCAGGATAGGTAAACCTAACCATAAAGAAAGCATACTTGATTGGATACTTATCAATAGTCACCCCAACTGTATACCTCTGGGACCATCCCTGATGATTTAAGTGATCACCTTCTTGCCTATATAATTAAGCATAAAGCCATTAACCCCCACCAGCCCATACTTAGAACAGTAAGAAACAAAAAGAACTTTAACCCTGCCAAATTCCAAGAGGAACTAAACTCATGTAAATGGTTAGCCTTAAAACACCTCCCCTTAGAGGAAACTGTCGTCTACTTTAACAACAAATTCCTTGAGATCCTAGACTGTCATGCACCTGTTCGCTCAATAAGAACAAAGTCATCAACTTCACCATGGCTTTCTAAAGAGTCCAAACTAAAAATCACCCATAGAAACAAAGCATGGGCAATCAAGGAATGAGACTAAAAAAATCCATTTTACAAGATAAAAAAAATACTACTATAATCTTCAGCAAATAAATCAAAACAACCCTCAAAAAGTTTGAGCAGGTATAAATAAACTATTACACCCTGGACAAACTTCCACCCCAATCCCTGCAGCCACCATTTATATACCACCTGAGGAAGTCACAGCCAGTTTTAATAAATTATTCACTAAGACAATCCAAGCCCTAGCTAGCCAACCATCTCCAAGTTCCCATGGCCCTGAGGCCACCACCCACAGTAACCAACTCTCATTCAGTTTCCAACCAATTGCCCCTTCACTTATCCATGCCTTAATCAAAAAATTAAAACCAGCTACACTCTCTGCTGATCTCCTCCCTGCTGAGTATCTACAAGAAGCAGCAGATGCCATTTCTTACCCCATCTCAATACTAATCAATTGAACCATAGCAGAAGCCAAAATCCCCACCATCTGGAAAATATCTTATGTAATCCCACTTCACAAAGGCAGTAGCTCTACTGAACTATCTAATTATAAGCCAATAGCTATATTATCTCCACTTCCAAAAATAATGGAAAAATGTATTCATAGACAACTGTTTCACCACTTAATTCAGAATAATCTTTTGGCTGACTCTCAGCATGGCTTCAGACCTCACCACAGTACCACATCATCCCTCCTAGCTTTCTCTAACACCATAAACCATAACCGCAACAATAATAACCTATCCTCTGCTCTCTTCTTGGATCTCTCCAAGGCATTCGATATGGTTGATCACCAACTACTAATCCACACCCTGAAAACATTCTGTCTAGATACTAAAGCCCTTCAATGGTTCCAATCTTATCTGAGTGGCAGACAGCAGGCTGCCCTTTGGAAAAACAAACTATCTTAACTCCTACCCAACTCCCTTGGTGTTCCCCAGGGTTCTATACTAGGGCCCCTTCTGTTCTCCATTTTTCATCAATGACCTTTATACTGTCATCCCAAATCTCAGCTGTATTCAATACGCTGCCGACTCCACCCTGATCTGCTCGGCCACATCTCAGAATGAACTATGGTCATCTACCCAGAATACCTTCAACATACTAGAAAACTGGCTTTCTGGTCATTGTCTGATTTTAAATCCCAAAAAAAACAAAGCTGTGACTTTTTCCACCAACTCATAGGCCTGCTGCATTTACCTTTACCATAATGTCCAATAATGGCACTATAATCTCCCCAGACACCTCTACAAAACTACTTGGTGTTATCATAGATAATAATCTTAAATTTGTCCTGCATGTTAATCAAACTATCAAAACCATCAAAAAAAAATTAGGGTCACTTTTCAGGATTAAAGCCTTCCTAACCCCACTTGCTAGAATTGCCATAGTTCACTCTCACCTACTCTCAACTCTTTTCTATGCATCTCCTTTACTCACTAACTTAAACAAGTCTGTTCTTAACATACTCTCTACCAGCTACAACCAGATTGGCAGATTTGCCACTGGTCTGCCTTATAGGACACACCACTATATCAATCTAAACCAGCTTGGGTGGCTAGAACTGCCCAATTTGATCCAATATAACCAACCAATTATGGCATATAAAATCATTTACAATCCGGATGATACTCCTGCACTTAAAAGCATCATTACCCCTATAATAATCCTAGACTTTTTCGATCTTCTACTAGACTGCTAGTTCATACTATCAAAACTAATAACTCAGCCAGTGACTCTCTTTTTGCCAGCTCTGTAGGTAGATCCTGGAACTCACTCCTAACTGATCTTACCCTACTTACCACCCTGAGTCAATTTAAGAAAAGACTCAAACAATATTTGAAACTAAACTGGCTATGTCAATGTATCAAACCTGACTAACTCTCCTCTAGTATGGCATAAAAAGTTGTAATTTAGCTTAGTTGTGTTACATATCCCGGACTTACACACGAGTTTGTCTCAAACCTTGGAATTTTTATAACTTGTGAAGTATGTAACCAGTGCCTAAATTGCATTAAGTAATCTTATCTGCTGACCTCAGAGCTTTTCTCCCGGGCCTCTGCTGAAAGTGGACATGAATCCAGTCAGGCTGCTGAGAACGCCAATAACTAGTCCACTGTAGGTAAATAAAAAGTTTATTCAATCCACAAAGATAAGCGCTTTCGTTATACAGACTTCAGTAGATCTGTTGAAGTCTGTATGACGAAAGCGCTTATCTTTGTGGATTGAATAAACTTTTTATTTACCTACGTTGGACTAGTTATTGGCGTTCTCAGCAGCCTGGTTTGGTTATTTGGTTCTTTCGCTGCTGGTGGCTTTTCTTTGTTTGATGAATCCAGTCAGACTATCCCAGTTAACAAATGTAAAATAAATAAATAAATAATAAATATATAAATATGGTAACTGAATTTGTTATGAGGTACATATTCAGTGGTCATATTTTGTAGGCTGTAAATTTCATTACAGGCAGAGTGACTAGATTAAATAGACACAATTAGTGACACAGTCTGGGAGCTTCCATGATGTGGAACCTAAGACTAAGACCCACAATGATCAGAATAATTCTTGTGGCCATCATTGTTAACAGTGTTATCCAAATAAATGAGCTTTTCTTGTTGGTTAGAAAAACCATGATGCTTAAATGGTTATATTGTCGAGGGATGATGTCGCTGTTGAATTTCCTTATGATCCAACTGATTCAGGGTGGCAACCATCTTTTCTAGTGAAGGAATTGCTATAGATCAAGCGAGGAACATCTGGCTTCACCAGTGAATGGAAGTGCAAGACTGGTAAGCACTGCTGGAATGGGGCAACGAAAGACCATAGGCTGGGTGAGAAGTAGAAAGAAAGAAAAAAGAAACCATTAAAAAGTAGGAGTATTTACGCAAAAATGTCAGAATGAACATTTGCAGGACAACTGCAGCAAATATAATTCCCCTTTTATTGCCATTGTTTACAAAGAAATATTTCAAAATAATCAGATAATTTGATTATAATTATGAAGATTTTCTCTCTGAGCCTCCTCTGAAAAGGGAATATTAGCCAGTCAAACTTTCCTGGTAAACAGATGTCAACTAAATAAATAAAAAAACAAAATAAAGCAGATTGTTAGTTAATTCAATTAAAGGGAGGAAAGGGATATGATATGAACTTGTATATATTACTTTTTTTTCATTGTATTTTCAGTTATTGTACTCTTTGTCTAAATATGCAAGCCCTCCTTCTATTGGTAGAGGCAGGAAATCTGCAAAGTCAAGTTTGGATTCTGAAAAATGACAGCCCTCCCCCCCCCCCATCTTTTAGCGTGTATTGAGTGGGGCGTATGTGTACTGATAGAGCATAAACTCAAAAATCTTTATCACATAAAATGTCTGGAGCTGGAGCACCTATCAAGTAGTTTATAATAGTAGGAATGGGAGAAAAGGAAGGTAGTGTGGGAAACAAAAGGAATGGATGTGCAAATGTGGATGACATCTAGTGTGGGAAACAAAAGGAATGTATGTGCAAATGTGGATGACATCCTATTAGCTGACCTCTAAGGTGTGCAAAAGGAGGGTGCAATTATGGAGAGAGCGATTAATATCCTCATATAATTTCAGTAGTAACTAAAACAAATAATGCAATTTTTAGTATGTGTTTCCCTAGTGAAAGGGGATAATTTGCAATCAGTAATGATCAGGACACAAGTGAGGAGAGAAAGCCTCAGTTGATAGAACTATAATCCATTTGGGTAAAGGCAAGCATCAGAAAAGAGACCAAAGGGGAGCAGTGGTATTTTTTGGGAGTGATCATTAGAAATGGCTTAGGGCTCACAGCCCATGTATAATATTAGCTTTACAGAAAAACTAGGGATTAGGTTGGTCAAAGTTGAAAGAAGCATTTGAAAAGTCAGTGAACGTATGTATTACTTATTATTTCTGGTCTGTTTAGCTTCTGTTCTTAATTTTGTAATCTGGTAAAGAAGGAATAGTGAATCCTATCTGTTAGAGGAAGGACTAGGAAACTTGAGCATGTTTATGTGAAGGTGCAGAGAAGGGAAGGTGAGAGGGATAAGCATGTGTGTCAGGATGACAGGAAAAAGAATTTGACAATGGTCCTAGAGAACTGATGCTGTTTTTTTCCTTTGTATAACAAAAAGGAAATCAGGACAGACTGCTCAGTGTGTAGATGTATGTCTGACATGCTCTACTGGAAGAAGAAGATGGTGATGGAAGCTGGAGCGTTAAATGGGATGAAGAAATTAAAGTGCTTTACTTAGTACACAATATGCTGTATATTAGTTAAAATCAAATTATTGTATATCTTTTTGTGTACATTTCTTAATCTTCTAACAACATGAACAGTGATGATAAAATCAACCTCATATGGTTTAACATGCAGCATATTCAAAATCTTTAAGTGAAAAAATGTAATATTTTATGCTACTAAAAAATGGTAATATTATAACATGGCCACAAAAAGCATTCCCTTTTTTCAAGCAAAAATTCAAAACTACAAGAAAGGATTAAGATAATATGATGATAAGGTATATTTAATGAAATCAGTTCTGACAAACTTAATCCTGCAAAGGGGGGAACAGGCTCCCCATAGCCACTGCAGTGCCTTTGACCTTTGAATATCTTATCTAATTGGAGCCAGCCTTTAGGTTGCACAACCTTTAGGTAAGCTATATTAGTAGGTTTGTACTAAATTAGTAGTCTTTGCTTGTTAGATTGAGAATCTCCTGTAAAGATATATGATAAACTAATCTATGAAAGTGTGTGTGTGTGTGTGTGTGTGTGTGTGTGTGTGTGTGTGTGTGTGTGTGTGTGTGTGTGTGTGTGTGTGTGTGTGTGTGTGTGGGGGTGTGTGTGGGTGTGTGTGTGTGTATGTGTGTGTGTGTGTGTGCGTGTGTGCGTGTGTGTGTGTGTGTGTGTGTGTGCGTGCGCGCGCGCGTGTGAATCTGTTTGTGTGCATCCACACGTGTGTGTGTGTGTGTGTGTGTGTGTGTGTGTGTGTGTGTGTGTGTGTGTGTGTGGAATGCCCTTCAAGGAGGGTTAGGTGCCTGGCTAGCAACTCATCCCTGTAAAACCCATAATTGCTTTAGAAACAATGAGAATGTGGCGGGGCACTTATTGCCTGAAGTGCCGAATGGCATATATGGAACTGAGAGAGAGAGATTAGCATAATAACTACTCAGATATGGTTATCTTGGGAAAAAAAAGACAAAAGTAATATCTCTGGACTGCAGTTGGTTTTGATGCTGATTCAGACATAACTTGGCTTTATTTTCTTTTCTGAGGTGAAATTATTCAGTTTACATTCACTTGTGAAACTGTCTCACCTGAATACTCATGTCCACTGCACTAATAGTAATAAAATTTGAAACTAACAACACCAGAAAAGTACTAAAATGCATACCAATTAGAGAAGTTTGTTTTTCATTGTTCATAAGTGATGACTAGGCTAATGACCCCAGGGAGGGGTTATAAGCCTACTCAGTCTTCCTAAAGTGGGAATGAAATCCTATATCTTGCCTTTGGGAGGTAAACACCTTAACCATTACATCAACCCTCAGCTCCATGGTCTTAAATGTACCTGATTTTATATCCTTTGCTTTATTTCCCCAAGTGCCTATTTTTAGTTTATTTTTTTCAGTACATTTTCTATAACTGTCGCAATTTCATTGACTATTCGTTGTTAAGATTTTAGGCATGTTAGGCATGATAATTTCCTTTGTTGTTTTCTTGTCTTAGAACATAATATAAAATTTAGAAACGAATATGAGATAAACATAAGGATATTTTATTGCATTAATTTTTGCATTTAAATGTTAATGTGTGATATTTTTTGTCCAATGTATGTTTTTCTAGCTAATTCTGATGTATCAAATGTATAGATACCTACTTTGGTGAAACTAAATGGGCAGAAGTTTTACTTCCTGAAAAGAAGATTACATTCTCCCTGTGTTAGTCTTCACCTTCAAAAAAAAATCACTTAACCTCCAAGCATTAAAATCATAGCAGTGGTCTTTAAAATTGTAGCAGAGGGGCAGAAAGAGAAACACTTTCTTATTTTTCACAATGGAAGGTTTATATACCCTGTATAGTTAGTTGTAGTGAATTTTTGTGTTAGCTTAGTTTATGTATTTAATAAAGCATCTACCCACAAAAGAGTTGTGCTGTGCCTAAATCATGGCAGTTGATAGGTATACTTGGTACAAAATGAGTGAATGCTTTAGAATTCCTACTGCAAATGCACATTTTATACTGCTATAGCACTTATATGTGACATTTTTATCATTGTGTTGAATGACCACATTACTGACAAATATTAAAATTAGTGGATAGACACACAGTGGATATATACACAGATAATCCTGAAAGTCCTTATTAGAGGGAAGCATCTCTATGGATCTAAGTTTCCCACTCCTCTCTACTCAACATGTACCCACTCTACTCTGCTGCAACCAATTATTTAATTATTTTATGAAGTCATAGTCATCACTGAGAATGCCTCAGCTCCAGATGGCCCAGGCTGTTGTACAATTTATGTATTTGTATCTGCTTACTTAATGTGTTCATCATATTTTCAAAGAAGCATATGTTAGATCATTAGGAGGTGAATTTCAAAACTGTGAAATGAAAGTTATTATTTAAATATTGGACCAATAGATTCTGGACTGAGACATTGGCATAGGTACAGTTATCAATGTCTTGTTTAAATTTGTCAAAGATGACCATAACTTTGACTCTAAGCTTGATGTCTTGATAAATCAATTTAAATACATTAATAGAATGTATGACTTACCAAAAAAGTCTTAAAAGAGGGGAACTCTTGGATGTACTTCTCTTGAAGGATTTTATGTGAAACATTCAAAACCATACAGAGTAGATTCTGCAAAACATGTCAAGTCCATTTTACTAGCATTTCTTTTTCAAGGTCAAGCTGTATACTTCTTTGTTCCTTTAACTGTTTAAAGAAGGAACTAACTGTAGTACAGTGGATGCCATTGTTGCCACACAGTGCTTGGTTCCCTAGTTTATTTATCAGCTGGACAGCCTTCTATATGGTTTTCACGAGGTAGTTGAGTTTCTGTCCTCCAACATCAAAAAGGAATGCAAAAGATCAACTGCCTCCTATCCAAAAATGCCGGTAAATAAGCAAGTAAGTGTGTGTGTGTGTGTGTGTGTGTGTGTGTGTGTGTGTGTGTGTGTGTGTGTGTGTGTGTGTTAGTCTTTGATAGGTCTGCACCCTGTTACAGATCCCCACCTTTGCAGACGGTGATTGCCTGGATAGGTTAAGGCTTCCTCTGATTATGAACTGAACTAAGAGGGTAACTGGAGAATGAATTAATAAAATTCTGCTGAATTTTTGACCCAAGAGGACAAGAGATACAAGCAGTTACAGCGATAGGTTGTGCTTCCCTTTAGTATTGATGTCTTAACAGATAGTTATTTAGTGTAAAGGGGGTTTTGAAAATGAACATAGGTCCATGTTCTGTTACTATTATAATTGTCTCAAATTGATGGAAGAAAACTAAAATAGTGTAGCATCCAGCCTTCTTCCACTGCTTATACTAAAAGGTTATCTTTTTACTAGAAGTTAGATACAACTTGAACTACTAATGGGTCTAGTCTGTTATAGGGCTATGGATTCATTCTCTATCTTTTCCAAGTAGAGATTCCATCAACTCAAATGGCTTCTTAATTTGATTGAAGAGAGTTCATTGGTCCTGCTTGAGTTAATTCCAATATTTCTGTTCTATGCTGCTCCTGAATGTTCTACAGTGAAATGGACTTGTATGTGGTGTTACTATAAAGATACTATGAACAACTCTGTTAAACCATCATTTGCTCATTCATTTTCTGAGCAGCCAGGCTTTGACTATCGTTTCTGTTTGAACAGGAGTCATCACATTTATTTTATCACATTCTGTGTTTAGTCAAAAATAACGGAATGGTTTCGGTGAGCTCAAATAACATTAGGTATAAGGAAGTTTCTCCTTATTCCCAGTGGTGTGCAATCATGGGCTTAGCACATTTAGACATTTGGAGATGTGGCAGAAACAGTTTTCTCATGTTGGGGGTCTAGGGCAGCTAAGTGTCATGAAAAAATGGAGTGATCTGCAAGCATCTTTCATAAAACTAATTGTAAATGAACCCAGTCAGTAGTACCAACTTCACATAAGTCAAGGACATGGGGGAGCCAGAGAGTATGCTGGTAGTGAATACACAAAATGTAAGGAAACTAATCCTGGATGGTGTGTCACTCTATTAGAAAAAGGACTCATACTGATGCAAACATAACATGCATACTCACTGGGAATTTGGGAGACTTACTGATTCACGTGTTTTTGGGATATAAGAGGAAACTGTAATGCCTTGTCAAAACACCGGTAGGGCATGCAGATTGTACACTAAAGGAACCTCTATAAGATGCATGCATTTTTTGAGAAGAGTTTATTGCATGTTGTGACAATGAACTTTTTCCCTTATTTGTTTAATATGGAGGCATTTTGTCTTATTCCATCAGATTACAGTCTTTTGAGAAGCTTTATGGGAAGTGAACTGAGGCCGCATCTGTGGTGTCACCTATTTTCATAAACTTTGCTGACATTGAGATCCTGTACTGTGCTTCTCCTTTTATCCATGTTTACTCCAACTACTACTACTGGCATATGCTTACTGAGTTTCTACACCTGAGCTATGTGATCGCCATATAGTAAATGATGTTACACAATGTATGCTCATAGTATTCTGGTAATACTGTACTTAGGTGCCTTAATATTGTAATTAGTATCAATCCTTCCAGTGGCATGTACCTTCTTCTGTATCTCCATAATCTGTGTCTGTGCCACTTTATGAAGTCTATTGAATAATTTATTTGCAACCTTTGTGAATACTCAATTTACAAATCTCACAGGAACAAACCTAATGAGCACAATTGTTTAACAGATCAACCCCATGAAATACTAACCCCAGGATTCAATAAAGTAATTTCTCCGTGCAGGAACAGTGTAGCTGCTCCTGCATGGAATATGACGACCAAGCAATCCAGTAGACTAGTGCTGTGATGTACACGAGCCTGCCTACACTGTTCCTGCATGGAAACCAGTGCAGAATGCTAATTACCTCATTTGCAGGTGAAAACCATGCAAATGAGGTGAATTAGCAATTCACCAAGCAGGCAGGTATCTGTGCAAGAACAGTGTTAGTGTTAGTGGCAGAAATGTATTCGGCTACTAGCCGAATACATTTCTGCAAATAACAAAATGGAGGCATGACAGCTCCAAAAAAGCATGTATTATACTATTTAGGCATGCCAATAGCCAACTATAGGGTCACTGACAAGGAAAAGTGCTTCAATTTTATAAAAATCAAAGTTGTTTTTTGGGGCCGATTTCACCTGTTTAAGCATAGGGCAGTGGAGCACAAATAGAATCATGCTGAAAATAAAAAAAATGTGAAAACTCAATTTTAAGGGAAATCTGCATTTTGCCATTATAGTCTATGACATGAAATATTAAACAAATACCAGGGAACAGTGGTTGTCAAGGAGAAAGGCTCCGGGGTAGTGCAGTAACTATGGACTAAAGCAGTGTGGTATGCAAATGAGGGGAAATTTACTGAATCACAAAAATCTTCTAAGTGCCAAACTGCACCTAACCGTCTAGGTGCTATAGCACAATCGTGTAACTAGGAGGAGCAATAGACATGAAAAGGGTGTGTGTCAGGCATGGCCTAAGCACATTGGAGCCCTATGGCACACAGATAAGCTTAACTAAGCACAGCTAAGCAAGGGGGTGTGTCTGGTGTATTGTATTGACTTATTCCATGAATTGAAGAGCATATTCACATCCATGGAGGGCCATTTCTTCATGTTTACATTAGCTAAACAGGTTTCCTTGGCTTGCACCTGGTCTAATACAAACAAATAAACAAACAAAAATAAAACCTGAAAGTAGCAGGATTGTTTACATTTGGGCACCGGGTTTGCATGGGGCACCTCAGGGCTTAAAAGGGGAGGAAATGGGAAGAGAAAAAAGGAAAAAAGGAAAATAGCAGCATAAAAGCCATCAAGAGCAAATTACATATCTAGCAGGTGGAATGCATCATAGTCAGCCAATCATACAGGCAGCATCTGCAGCACAACAATATAAACTATGGAAACACCTTACAGTCTGTTTTTTCCCACAAACTCTGCACCATTGGTGTACACATGTGGGGGAATTTTAACTCGAACAATGTTAGGGGCTGATCCATTAGTATGTACTAGAGGCTGAGGGCAGAGAGGAGGATAATGCTGACAACCACCACAGACCGAAGAGGAGAAGAAGGGGGTTTCAGACCCACAAATCACTGAGCTGTGCTGGCCTCAACTCAGACCCAGAACCAACAGAGGGGAACCCATCCCAGTAGATACCAAAGTATGTGTAAACTTAAGAATTCTAGTTGCAGTTACTTTCTAAAGACCAGCTGGGGACATCATGGGGGGGATCTCACAGGCATCTGCATCCAGGGTACTCCACCAGTTTCTGGATGCCATGCTACCACATGCCTGTGAGCACATTTACTTCCACAACACCCATGAGGAGAGGACCAACAATATATGTCTCTTCCACCGTGTAGCAGAATACCTGGAGGTACTGGGTGCCATAGACTGCACGCACATCCACATCAAAGCATCACCCGGTGAACAGGGTAGGATCTACATAAACTGCAATGGCTTCCCCTCCATCAACTGCCAGGTTGAGTTCAATGCCCAGGGCATTATCATGAATGTGTATGCTGGCAGCTCTGGAAGATATCACAACTCCCACATCTGGCATTCGTCACAGCTGTACCAGGCATTTGCCAGTGGCGGCATCCCATATGTCCATCTGGTGGGGGATGCTGGCTATGCACTGGAGCTGTGTATGATGACACCCATCAGAAATGCACACACACTCACACAAGAACTCCATAATGAGACACACACACAAACCAGGATGATTATAGAGCATGTGTTTGGGATGCTCAAGTCAAGGTTCTGCTGCCTTGACATATCTGGTGGAGCCTTGCAGTACTCTCAAGCCATATGTGCACACATGTTCATAATATGTGCCATGCTACACAATATGATCCTGCAGAAACATTTGCAGGAGGAACAGCATTGGGAAGGGCCACACAGCCCACCACCATTGCCAAGGTCCCCACAGCCACAGAGGGACTCAGAGGAGGAGTCCCCCTGAGCCTGCTCCTGTAGGCAGATGGAGGCATGCCCAGTGTGCTCAGGCCTTGGCAAAGAGGCAATGCATAGCACAAACACTGACACTGTAGGGACCACAGGCACTGACACCTCTCTCTGACTTGCAAACACAGTAAAATGGATGACACACAAATCAGATTACTTGTAACATACCACATATAGGCAGTGTACTTTGTGCATCCAACGTAGGCAGCCCTCAAGAGTCGTTCTCACAACTGCTGCAGACACAAGGTAAGTCAGTCTTCTTAACAATAAATGAATGGATTAGTATGTTTTGCTAGCATATCTATAGTAATGCTGCATGCATAAAAGGGAATGGGGTGGCCTACTGGGTTAGCAGCACAAAACTGACAGCTATGTGGGACACCAGGAAATGTCTGGTCAAAACTGGCCTCCACACACTATGCAGTAGTAGCCAAGGTGGCAAATACCACTGCAGTATATGTGTGAGGAAAGCTAACTGGGGGGTAATAGGTCACAGGCATGGATGTCAGTGTGGAGGTCCCATATCCACCCGTCATACCCACACAGCAAGTCAGCTGTAGAAAACCAGTGAGAAATGTCTGGTTAAGGCACACAAATGGTGGCAAAGTTGAATTACCCCCCTGCAGACTCACACAGTGATAGCACAGCAAGACTCACAGTTGCAGTAAGGCTATGAAGGGTAAGAAGTCTGAAACTCAAATGTATGCCATTACAATATGACTTGTGCTCTTTACTGATATGCCTCTAGTCCCCAAGACAGGACACAATGGTATGGCAAATGGAACCAAAATGTAAAGCAAATATCAGCACAGTCTGTGCAAATGTGTACAATTGACAGGTGTGCCCCCCCCCATATACACACAGAAATGCAGTAACGTATGTTTGCAGGTAAATAGCAGCATAGCACACATTGGCAGGGCTGCACCAATACACATGAAAACATGCTGTCTGACCACAATGTGCAGGGGTCAGTGAGCTATGTAAATGTGTGGTTAATGCTCTCAGGATCTGGCCAGCACGTTCTCCTGGCAGTTGTCTCGTAGTGCCCTAGGTATGGTGCTGCCTTTGACAGGGCCATGTGCAGATAACTGCAGTGCCAACTGTTATGCATGTCAGTGACACCCACTGCTCTGCCACTGACATACCTGGACGTCACAGTGCTATGTGGAATATACTACACATATAATGGACATCTGGAAGGATGTGTAGCTGAGGTTCTAAGGCTTTTGTGAATATAAGTGCTTTTTGGTACTGTTGCCAGTGGTTAGTCTCAAAAATCTTTTTTTCTTATGTTTGCATTTATATATAATGGACATGCCTGCACAGTAGAATGCACTCTGTATCCACTCCCATAACTCCCAACCTCTGACAGCAAGATGTCTGGACAAGGGCAGAAATAAAAGTGGAACAAAGGCACGATGATAGGTATGTGTTGTAAATATCGCCCCTTACATGCTGAGAAAGTTGGTAGGGTGAGGGCTTTGCAGTAGCAGGAATTGTCTGAAGGTTATGTAGTCTGAAACAGTAATGTCTGTCATTATTTTGTAACATCACTCTTCAATTATATGTAACTGCCATAAAAACACAAGTTTATGTAGACAGCATGAAACCTCTAGACAAATACCTGGATAACCTGACAAAAAATGTACAGATGAGATGCATGCCCACACAAGGATATGACATCTCAGGTAAAAAAGATACCACACAAGCAGGAGATCCCCAGCCAGTATATCACCAGGTTGCTGGACTGTTTACGCAGTGCGTCATCATGCAACTGGCTGTAGCCACACCTTACAAATGGCCTCGTTGGGCAAGAATGTATATAGCTGCCCTCATAATATTGGTCTATGCATCATATAACTAGTATTCCTCTGATAAAGCACTGTGATGATCTGAGGATGTCTGGCACTAGGTAATGACACCATACGTTGCAGTGTCAGACTACACATATGGCAGAAAATGTCTGCTAAATAAACCCAGTGCCCTGAGGAAAGTCATGTGTACTCCTGAGAGGTATGGCTGTAGCACATAAAACCTGGACTGGAGTAGACCTATCTCTGGAATGGAGTCCATCTCTAACTATAAAAGGTCACACTGGGCATGCTCCTACACTTAGAGAATCACTGGACATTTTGGAACCCACATCAGAATATATGACTGTACTGTGTATATATGTCTGTGCATACAGACAACTATGTACACCTTAAGTGTCCCCACACACACACATCCCCATACACACACACACACACACACACACATCAGACAGGATTACCCTCAGCTAGCTGTAGGTGGCCCATATGTGATATATCTTCATCTGTTGTACGAGATACACACACACACACACACACACACACACACACACACACACACACACACACACACACACACACACACACACACACACACACATATATAGGCAACAGATAACAACATATGTCAAGCATACACACACACATAGATGTGGGACAGTGAGAGACAGACAGTGATAGAGAGAGAAACACAGGGGGGCGCAAGCAGAGTGAGTCACACACATGGATACCCTGTATATCATACAGTGATATCTTGCTGTGGACAGTGGCATACCAGTTGTAAACAGTTGCATGTGCCAGCATAAAAGGTGAGCCCCATTGTGTAATAGTACTGAGGTTGGGTTTATAATATCACAAAAACCAAAACGGTGTACAAAGCAGGCAACAAAACACTCATAGATAAAAAACACCTTCCTACTAGTCAGATCAATGGTGCAATAACGAACAAACTTATAAAACTTATATATTCCAAAATTCTGTTTATTCCAACAATAGTCAAGCACTTTCATCCAGCACACACTGGACTTTTTCAGAACCAATAAATCAATTAAATAAAATGTAATTTAAATACATTTCAACCACCAACAAAAAAAAGTATTCAAATACAAATAATTAATTATTTAAACAACCCTATATATACTATATATAAAAAAATGTTAAAGAAGGGAATGAAGTTTATTCCAGTTAGAAAGGAGAACGTGTCTCAAACCCTTTTGGAATTGAGGAGTTATACAAGAAAACTGAATGTGAAATGTATTTTTAAAGACACAGATAAAAATACCAATCATTTATGGGCTCACTCCACTACTATGTTTAAAAAAGAGTTGTTACAATCCCCCGTTACACCCTGCAATAGCATCCTATGAGGAAGTATGTACACAGGAAATTTTTAAGTTATATTACACAAACAGGAGGGATAAGTATAATTTATCCTTGGACGAAAGTAAAGTTTTTGAAAGCATCAGGGGTAATCCTGAAATTAAAGTTATGAAGCCTGATAAAGGGGGTGTATGGTTTTAGTCAATAAAATTGATTATGACTGTTGGATTTCTGCTATGTTGCATGATGAAGAGAAATATGTGGTTGCCTCTAAAAATGAAATTAACATAGCACAAAAGAAGATTAGTTTAATATTAGAAGATAGTTTATTTCAAGGAAGTATTAATGAAGTCATTTTCAATTTTTTTACTAATAAATGTCCAGTTATACCATTAGCTTTTGGTATTCCAAAAATACATAAGGACATTTTTTACCCCCTTACAGGCTTATTATTCCATCACGATATAGTATGACCTGTTCATTAGGCATATTTGTGGACAGGTTGTTGAGGGATGCTTTGTTGCCTATTGATTATATTAAAAAAAAAATTGTGACATTTCCTTACACATTTTAAAAAGGAATTATATGATGATGATTGTACATTTACTACTATTGATGTTTGTGACCTTTATACATCTATACCACATGATGTTGGATTAGAATTATTTTATGAGGCCTTGTGTGAAACACCTTCTTTAAATAACACCATTTTAAATTGTGTTATGTTAGCTATGGATATTATATTGAAAAATAATTACTTTTGCTTTGAAAGGGAGTATTTTAAACAGAACTTAGGGGTTGCCATGGGTTCAAGTTGTGCTCCTTTATTTGCCAATTTAGTTATGTTTAGTTGGGAGAAAAAGAATGTGTTTTGTACTGACTTTGTAAGTAAAGGGAGTATGCATTTGTGGTTTTTGGACAACATTTTTATTATGTGGAAGGAAATGAGATAGGTGAACAGTTTTGTGATTATATAAATAATATTTGTGATTATTTTAAGTTCACCTCCACACAATAATTAAACAATTAGTTACTTAGATGTATCTATTAGTAAAGACACTATTTTGAAAGAGTTCTCGTCCATTTTATATAGAAAACTGACATTCTCCAATGATTATTTGGAATATAGTAGTAGCCACCCATTCTATATGAAAAAAAAAATATTGTTAAGGGCCAATTCATCAGAGTGGCTAGAATGTGTTCTTCTTTAAATAGTGTCATTAGGGAGATGGATGTTTTAAAATGTCTTTTTTATGATAGAGGTTATCCTGAAAAAATGGTTCTTGAAATGTATAATTTAGTGAAAAATAATTGGGGTTTGAGGTATACCCCTTTATTAGGAAATACCATTGACACTAATAAGAAGGAAATAAAGCTAAAATAATATGAAAATAGTATGGTCCTGACTTATGGGGGTTACAGTAAAAAAGTTAAGGAGATTTTAAGTAGAAAATTAATTTTATTTAGGGCAAATAAGGAGCTTCAGGTTGTTATGGGTAATAACCCTAGTTTTGTGTTTAAAACATGTGCAAACATAAAATGTTTGTTTGAAAGACCAATTATGGTTAAAGGTATGTTGGATAAGGGCACAACATGCTGTAGTCATTGTGATTATTGTAAGTATATTTTAAAAGAAACAGTATTACACATTGGTGAATTTGGTATTAAGGTGAGGACAATGGTAGGCAATTGTGGAACAAAAGGTTTAGTTTATATAGCAGTTTGTCAAAAATGTTATCATTTTTATATAGGGAAAATGGAAAGAACTCTGCGTAGGAGAATTTATGAGCATATTTATGCTATTAGACAGAAAAATGTTAATAATGCCCTTTCTAAGCATTTGGGTAGTAATAGGGATTGTACTTACTTTTTATTTGGTATTTTAGAAATAGTTTAGATGAATCCAAGGGTGGGGGGGGGTTGGGCAAACACACTTAAGAGAAAAGAAATGTTTTGGTAACTAAGGTTAAATGCATCACATTCCCCTGGGATTAATGAACATGTTTCCATCATGCCATTTTTAAAGCACAGAACACTTGCTGTTTATATATATATTTTATACATGTTTTTAAATACTAATGTAAGTTTTTATATATAGTATGTATAGGGTTTTTTAAATAATTAATTATTTGTATTTGAATACTTTTTTTTTATTGGTGGTTGAAATGTATTTAAATGGCATTTTTTAATTGATTTATTGGTTCTGAAGAACTCCAGTGTGTGCTGGATGGAAGCACTTGACTATTGTTGGAATAAACAGAATTTTGGAATATATAAGTTTTACAAGTTCGTTTGTTATTGCACCATTGGTCTGAGTGGCAGGAAGGTGTTTTTTTATCTATGAGTGGTTTATAATATCACATCACCTGTGTGTGTGTGTGTGTGTGTGTGTGTGTGTGTGTGTGTGTGTGTGTGTGTGTGTGTGTGTGTGTGTGTGGCTGTAGGTCTAAGTATTAGGAGAGTGTTTACACTCAGTCCACTTCGCATTGCCCTACTTCACAAAATCTGCTGCTGTCATTCACCTTAGAAGTACCATTGGACGCCAATCACCGCTATAAGGTCTATAGCTCATGCGATAACTGCATAACTCTATAGTACAAATAACTAGATAGGTAGGGTTTCTAATCTCAATACTGGCAACTGTGTGTGTATGACAGCTGTGTGGGAGGGCTTGTATGTGTGTTTGTTTGTAGGTGAAAGAGTTTTAGGCCATTCCCACCCACAAGACTTCCCAGTGCCCCATTGTATCAGTCCTCCTGATGTCATTCCCCTTATCAGCAACTTTGGGTCATTGTCAGTCCAGTACGCTCTGTAGCATGTGTGATAACTGTGTCATATTATAGTATAAATCACTAGATAGGCAGACGTTCTACTCTGAGATCCAGCAAATGTGTGTGTGTAAGTGTGTATGTTGTAAGAAGAAGTCTTTTGATAAGTTGCCCACCCAGTGCCCCATTTTATCAGTTCTGCTGATGTCATTCCCCTGATCAGCACCTTTGGCCAGTTACCAGCCTAGTAAGCATTGTAGCATGTGTGATAACTGCATACCACTATAGTGCATATCACTAGATAGGCAGGGTTCTACTCTCACATCTGACAAATGTGTGTGTAAGTGTGTATGTTTGTAAGAAGAAGTATTTTGATAAGTTTCCCACCCAGTCCCCCACTTTATCAGTCATGCTGATGTCATTCCCCTTATCAGCACATTTGGCCAGTTGTTAGCCCACTAAGCTCCATAATGCATGCAATAACTGCATAACATTATAGTACAAATCACTAGATAGGCAGGGGTTCTAATCTCAATACTGGCAAGTAAGTGTGTGTGTGTGTGTGTGTGTGTGTGTGTGTGTGTGTGTGTGTGTGTGTGTGTGTGGGTTGAGAATAATATCATGTGTGGGTTATACCATTTTGAGTTGTGTACCACCTTGTACAAAAACCAAGAAGAGAAAAATGTCCACACCGCTGGCAGAAACAATAGCTCAAATGGCAGTTCACAATCTTCTTTATTCCAGATAGCGAGACAGGTATACAAGAAATTAGAAACAAGCGCTTTCGCCCGGATCCTTCCGGGCTTTATCAAGTCAAAACCATGAAAAATCCTAAGCAAATGCTTAAATACAGTTCCTAATTAGTCACATGTCAATCATTACATCCTATTTGTTTAAAAAATCTGTGTACATTAATTGGAAAACATTTAAAAAAACATTATAAAAACATGGTAATATTGGGACAAATCCATGTGTTTATAACTGATATAATATGTTATGGTTTTGTGATTCTCCATGCATTAACCCGGTTTGTAGTTCGTTCAGTGATTTTTGATTCATCATAAAGTGCAAAGTGCATAATGTCTGTGCAAATCAATATTTATGGACCAGTTATAACATGATGAAAATTAGTTAAAAATGTCAGTGGCAACAATAACAAATTTGAATAATTTTATAATTTAGTTTATAAGCATACTGTTGCTTCTAATTTAATTCCTAATATTTCTGTGAACCATATCATGTGTAATAAAATGTATTGATCTAAAAATTTTATATAAAAGTCATAAATAAGTTAAAATCAGAATCAGAAAAAAACAACCCCCCTAGTTAGTGAAATCCAGTAAAAAATATGGAAGCATACTGCAAACTATAACATGTTCTGCTAAAGTCTGGCCCTTCTGAGCCTTAAAACTGAACCGATGCTCAAAGTACCTTTAAGGCCTGGAGTTTTGGCTGCATCAAGTTTGAGCTGCCATACCAGTTCTCTGTATTCTAGCGTGGACTCCCAGTCTCCCCCTCTAATGTTGGGAATCACCTGTTCAAGAATCATAAATGTTAATTTGTAGTTGGGACAATCGAGAGAGTGTTTGAAGAAGGCATTACTTTCTTTCTTTTTTTCTATTTCATAGGTATGCTCATATAGTCTCCTTCTAAATTCTCTTTCTGTTTTCCCTATGTAAAAACTGCCACAGGTAACACAAACCCCTATATAGATCACTCCCTTAGTGCCACATGAAAAATACCCTGGTGATCGAATGTTTATGTGGCGAGCTTTCAAAAAAATATGTGAGTCATTAAGTATTAAACCACACTGTTTACAAGCCCCGCACTTGTAGGTACCCTTATGAGGGTGTTGACTGTTTTTCTGTATATGCGGTCTCCTTTTGAATATTTCTTTGAGGTTCTGACCTCTTTTCCTCACAAATTTGGGTTTGCAGGGAATGATATTTTTAAGCTCTTCATTGGTTGTCAAAACAGACCAATATTTTGAAATAATATTTTCTATTTGTGGGGAATTTTCTGAAAAGGTATAAATAAAACTGTTGCTATTTTCATCAGTTTTAGTTTTTATTGTTTGAAATTTGTAAGTCATGACCGAGGAGCCACCTAACAATGGAACATACAAGGAGTCCCTTTTGTTCACCACATCGTTCGTGAGAATTCTAAGTAAATTTTCAGGGTATCCCCTTTCAAGAAACATGCTGTGCAAGTTGTTTATTTCCTGATGGAAATCCTCCAAATTACTGCACAGTCTAGAGGCTCTTATTAATTGCCCCTTTACTATCCCTTTCTTTTGATGGAAGGGGTGTAGACTATCAAAGTGCAGTAAGGAGTTTGAGAAGGTAGGTTTTTGGTGTACCTTTGAATGAAATCCTACTCCGTGGGTGTCTTTATAAATTGTGACATCCAAGTAGTGGAGTTCCTCTTTGCTAATCTTATGGGTAAAGACTAAAAATTCAGTAGTTGTATTTATGTAGTGTAGGAAAACCGTTAATTCATTTTCCGTACCTCCCCAAATTATACATATATCATCCAGATATCTGCAGTAATGAATAAGGTATTGTGCCCAAGCTGTGGCAAAAATATATGCCTGTTCCCATCTGTGCAGGACTATGTTGGCGTAAATAGTTGCACAAGAGGCACACATGGCTACTCCTTTGAGTTGTTTAAAAAGTTCACCATTGAAAAGTATGTAGTTGTTTTCGAGTACCATCCCCATTAATTCTACTAACAGGTTTGAGAAGTTGTTTCCCAGGTTGGTTTCATTGTTAAAAAAATCACCAAACCAGTCTAAACCAACATTGTGGGGAATGCTGGGGAATAAATCCTTGATATCTATGGTAACCATGAGTGCTTCTGGAGGGCACTTTTCAATTGGGAAGGTCTTAAGAAATTCCCACGAGTCTTTGCATACATGGGTTAATGTTGAGATATACTGTTTGGTGATGTGATCAATGAATTTCGCAATTGGTTCTGTCACACTCCCTGCACTGGATACAATGGGCCTAAAGGTTAAGGGGTCAGTGCCTTTGTGAATTTTTGGAATTCCAAAAATTACTGGGGTTCTGGGTTTGTTGACTAAAAGGTAGTTGTACAGTTTTTCATTTATACGTCCTTGCAAAAGGTAATCAGAAAGGGAGTATTTTATTTTTGCCAAAGCAATATTGTGTTCATTACGGGAGATTAAACAATATTGGTCCTCATCCTGTAACAAGTGGTACATGTATGCTTCATAATTTGAGTCGTACATTAAAACCACACCCCCACCCTTGTCAGGTTTCATGATCCTGATGTGCTCTTGTAATAGCATTTTGATGTAATTAGATTCATGTGAATCCATTTTGATATGCACAGGTTCTGTTGCGTTATGATAAATATTACGTAAATCTTGCTCAATCAACTCTTCATAGATTCTGACTACTGGGTGCATGGGTGGGTTAAAGGTGCTTTTCCTAATGAGTCCTGTGCTATTAAAGGAATTGCCCTTGAAAAAATGTTTTAAGTTAAGCCCCCTCGTAAACAGTTTAAGGTCAACTAATAGGGTGGCTAAGTCCACTCTCTTGTTTGGTACAAAATGGAGACCCTTGCTAAAAATACTGAATGCTAGTTTGTTCATCACCGTTTCAGTGTAATTATAAATAGTAAAATCTTGTTTTCTGTATAAAGTGCAGTTACCTTCCTTTGTAACCGTAATGTCATTATTTTGGATTGCCATTGTCCCTTCTTCATTGTTGTTGAAATTTGCATGTGAAGGATTTATATCCGGGGGTAGGTCAAGATTTAGTTGTTTGTTGTTCCAGCCCCACCCCGGCCTTTGTTGTTTTTGTCCCCATGCCCCGGATCTCCTGGGGAATTGGGGAAAATCCTGGTTATATTGTCTTTTACCCTTTTCAGCCAGTCGTTCACTTCTACGGGGGGGTTCATTAAAATTGTTCTGAAAAACTTCATCACCCCCATTGTCAATTATACTCTCTGATCTTACATCACCTTTAACTCTGTTGTGACAAGGGTATGCCAGTCCTTCACTATATTCATGCAAATCCCTTTCTAATTTTCTAATTTTTCTATTAATAACTTTACCACAAAATTGATCAACATCATGAAACACTTTGTCATATTCATGTCTAACCATAGAAAATCCATTGTCAGAAATAACAGTTTGATTTAGTGTATTTAATTCATCTGTTAAGCTTTTTGCTTTAATTTCATACTCAGTTATCATTAATTGTAAAACTTCTATCCCTGCCCTATCAAAAATGTCACACAATTGTTTGTAGTATGGTGTTCCATACTTGACATGGTTAGGAAATTTATAAAATCGCAACCCTTTAGGGATGCGTTTAACTCTAACGCACTCTTTTAAGTAATCTATTTCCATTTGACTACTTTTTAGTGTGTACAATTTACTTTTGAGTTCATCAAACTCTGATTCTATGGCGATAGAGTTAGTTGGAGTAACAGTACCTTTGTGAAAAATAAAATGTTGGTTCGCCCAATTCGAAAAGTTAAAATCCTTGGGTTTGTCCTTAGAACCCTTCTTGCGTGTTGTATTGTCCCTTTGGCTGTTAAGGGCGGTAGCGTTCTCTTCAGAAACGTTACCTCCATTGGGTGCCGCCTGTAAAGCATTTTGCACGCTTGAATCTGAAGGTACCAGTTTCTGTAGTTGGGTGCTGGTGCCAGGTTCAGTACTTTTGGTTAAAATAATGGATTCTTGATGTACTTTGAGTAGTCCTTTCAGCTCTGATAACATATTCAGAACCTGGTTGAACTCCGCACGGGAAACTGGAAGTTCATTGTCCGTGTCTTTAAGTAAACGTGGTGTTACCGCCGGGTTGAACGCCTCTGCTTCAGCGGCCATGGTGTCGATACGTAGATAAGCCAAAAACTTACCACCTTGTACACTTCCCATCACCCTACTTTACAAGGCCTGCTGATGTCATTAACCTTAGAAGTACCTTGGGACAAGATTAATTCATATAAGCTCCATGGCGCATCTGATAACTGCATAACACTATAGTAGAAATAACTAGATAGGGGTTCTAATCTGAATACTTGCAACTGTGTGTGTGTGTGTGTGTGTGTGTGTGTGTGTGTGTGTGTGTGTGTGTGTGTGTGTGTGTGTGTGTGTTTGGGTTGATAATCATACAGTGCATGTGTTATATCATTTTGATGTGTGTACCATCCACACCTGTTTACCACCTCCTGATGGCATTACTTTATAAAGCATGTTAATGGCATCTACCTCACATCCAAATTGTTAAACCATTGTACAGACCACTGCCGTTATCTGTACAGATATCTACAGAATATCTGGATGTTTGCAACCCATATGTGGCCTGTGTTCCCTAACAATGGCCATGTATGTGATATTGTTGCCAAATAGGTCACAGTTAGTGTAGTGACACACCTGCCACCGTCAGCTATCATACCTGACTGAAACATCATGCTGATACAACATCTGTTACCCTATCACTTGTCCAGGTTTGTAGGAGCAATAGATGAATCCAGTTGCTATTCCTGGTGGGTTAGCTCACCATCTATGAAGGCATACATAACATTACATGCTGTAAGAGGTAGTGGGTTATATCTCACACATATAATCTATGTGGGGCATGTCATGTGTATGTAGCACTATAGTACATTAAAGTGGATATGTAGGTTTACGAATCTGTCCGTTGCCAACTGTGTTTGTGTTACTGTAAGCACATCCCCTGTGTCAGTCTTTTACTGTATGTATGCAAAGGATGCACCATTTTGTCTCCCTGTTACACCCTGTGAACTCAGGAATACATTCCACAAACCTATCATACACAGTACCATGCATGCCCTCACCAACTGCATCAGGGTTGAGTGTATGGGAAAAAAATGGCAGGGGCAACAGGTACTGACACATGAATCTGTTGTGGTCAATATAATGGCTAAGCTGATGAGGGACCTACTGACAGTACTCCAATAATCTGTTCCACGTGTATGAGCCTGTGGTACTACACAACACTGAAGTGACATGTCTGAAGGCTACCTGTCTTTGATACGTGGTATGTATGCCAGGTCACACTGTCTGACAACAGTGTTTATCACACACTGTTGCATGCCTACACACTTGGTAAACGTACATATAAAGCTGTACCTTGTCTGTGAAAATGTTGGTGTATTTCCACTCTGCCATACTCCATGTTGGTAATGTCTGCAAGGCCAAAGCCTGCAAACACACAGACACCTGGAACACAAACAGAATACAGCATGCAAGACTACATTCAGTCAGTGGTACTAACAGCAATAATACATACACCTTTATGTCCACCCATAACAAATCTAAGCAGACAGCACCTTAAACAGTATTACATAGCTAAACTGTACTATATTCACCTTGTGCAGCAGACCCATATTAGCCTGTCCCTGCATTGATGGTATGGATGACAGGGATGTGGCACAGGTATCATCATCTGCACAAGGTATGGTGTGGGTTTGCCAAAGGCCTAGGCTGGGCCATATGGTTGACATTAATGTGTGTGGGTGTTTGGAGGGGTATCCTATAGATGGGCTGTACAGAGGTACTGTGTGTGTCTGGAGTTGACATGCCTATGATACAGATATGTGTATGTGTATGTATGCACACAGTCACACCATTTGGCTGCTCTAAACAGGGTTATGTTGGACAGCTGTGAACTGTACATGGCAGGGGGTCCAGTTCACCATCTCCAGCCATGGACACATGAACTGATCCTGCCAGGGGTCTCACTGGTACCAGCAGGCCCAAGGCCAGATACTGTACTGTTTCCTGATGGTGATTGGTGTCTGCTGGATCTGTGACCCTGACAGGACCAGCCAGGATCATGTGCTCATGGCCTGCTCCATTGTGATGTGGACAGCAACCCCCCTTCGGTAGTGCTGTTGTCACTGCCACTATGGGAGTGTGAAATTGCATGGCCCCGTATATTCTCACTGATGTTGGGGTTGACCTACATCCATGTGGCTGACGCCCATCTCCCACCACACGGTCTAGCACAAACATGTAACGGTTGAGGATTGCCAAGGTCTCACCCCACCCTCTATCTGTGACCTCAGTATTTTGGTTTGTGACCTCAACAAGGTCGCCACGTAAACCAGGAATAGTTGCATCCACCACCCTGAGTATTTGTCTGGTGTTGCATTCACTACATGCCTGTGCATCCATGACAGCCCAAAACATGCATCTGGTGACACCTGCTGTGGCACTTGCAACAGTAGCTTGATAAGCAGCAGTCCTCCTGTGAGCACCCCTATCCATCCGCCTGTGTGAGACCTTGCATGCACTAAGGCTATGGACAGTGTCTACACACACACCTGCCATAGTCACCATACTAGCCTATTCCATGCCACCACCTGCCAACTGTCCATTATCTGTGGCTGCTGGAGACGGGGCATGTGTGGGCATTGTGACTGTGTGTAGGGACATTGTGGATGAGTGTGGGATGCCAACCAATGGCACAGATTCAGCCCCTGGCAACACCATGTGTGCCTGAATATGACCATCATCATTGCCAGAGTCTGCAGAGACACTGACATCAGATACTGAGCGTGAGGGACTGCGGCCACCAAGACCACTTGTGGGGGAAAGACAACATATGTAAATTAATACCTGCGCTATATTGCTTGCTGCTACACATGCACACACATGCACAGACATGCATGTACACGGACACACACGCTCACACATACAGGTGAGATGGCAGACAGGCATTACACAGACCTCACAATAGCCAACTGGTGACATTCACAACACAGTCAGCCCACTACATACACACCCTGGACAGGCCCTCAACATCATGCAGTGCAGCCCTTTCTGCTTCCTGTTACAATGTATATACACCTCTGTGATATGTGAGTAGTGTTAGTAGTTAATGGCTATCAATTAGCACACACTGCACCCATGTACACATAATTGCTGTTCACCTGTATAGCACAGTGGAAACTCCTACAAAACATACCTCTCAACTGTGCAGAGTGTCACTGAATGTCTACATGTGTGGCTCATATTTGTGGTTTGTTTGTCATAAATCCTGTATTTGTCTGACACATTACTGGGATGATATGAGGACTGGTGTCATTATTTAATGACATATTTTGAGTCTCACACTTCAGAACCTGCAGTACATGTATGTTAGAACAGAACCAGTTACACTAAAAACCTTGTAAGCTTACAATGGACATTATAAGTGTAGACACTCCTGTTAACATGCCAGGTTTGTCTGATATATAACATGAGACCACAGAAATTATGTGATAATATTTCCCACCTTTAATGTGACCTATAACCTGCGCAATCCAATTGAAGAACAAACACATTGGTTAGGGGTAACATGTAGAAGTTGAAATACATACAATAGGCTGGTTGCATGACTGTGCACAACCTTAAACTAATACTTTGTTAAAGCACGTTTTGATTTCATAACAGCAGTCAGGTCAGTCCTCTTGGGAAGGTGTGTATCAGCACGGCACATCTTGATTTAGCAATATTTGTACACTCTCCATTGCAGAAGCCCTCCAACTCTGTCAGATTATGAGGGTATTACTTCTGCACAGGCCTCTTCAGGGCACTCCACAGATTCTCTATTGGATGTATGTGTGCACTGTTGCTGGGCCGTTCCAAAACATTGATTGTCTTCTGGTGAAGACATTCTTTTATGGATTTTGATGCATGGTATGGGTCAGTGTTGTGTGGAAAGATGTAAGTCCTTTCCATCCACAGCTTTCTAGCAGACACATGATGATTTGGGGCCAAACGTGACTGGTATTTTGAACTCTTCCTAATCCCTTCCACTTTGGCTACAGGACCACTTCCAGCTTATGAACAGCAAACCCAAAGCAGGACACTATCATCATCATGCTTCACCATGGGGATGGTGTTCATTTGGTGATGCAAAGTTTTGTTCTTGTGCCAAATAAACCTTTTGGCATTGTGACCAAAAAGTGCAACCTTGGTCTCATTACATGATAACTTATCCCCACATGCTATTGGAGGACCTGATGTATTTTTCTTGAGAAATCTGACAGACCTGGATGTTGTTCTGTGTGTGAGAAGACTTCCATCTTCCAAACCTACCCCATAGGCCAGACGTAGAAAATATGGGAGATTGTTGTCACATGTAGTACACAACCTGTACTTGCCTGTGATTCCTGCAACTCCTGTAGTGTTGCTGTAGGTCTCCTGGCAGCCTCCCTGACCAGTTTGGGTCTTGTATTTTCCACACATTTGGAAGGATCTCCAGTTCTTTGCAATGTCACTTATGCTCCATATTTCCACCACCATGTGATGACTGTCTTCACTGTGTTCCATGGTATATGCAATGCTGTGGAAATGTGTGTGTGCCCTTCTCTGGGCTGATACCTTTCACAAATGAGATCCCTTTGCTGCTTCATAAACTGTATGCAAACTGTAGCTGTTGCTGTACCAGGCAACTGAGTAAATTTAGGGTGATCCTGGTAGGACAGCTGACTGTTAGTTGCTGTTAAACAAAGAGTCTCTGTAATTGATGACAAGAGTGTACTCAAGAAGATGTAATGCTGTAATAATATCAAAAGCTGCTTCAACACAGTATTAGCTTCAGCCTGTGCACATGTATGCATCTACCTTCTTGTAAGTTGTTTATGTGCCATAATTGTTCCCCTACCAGATTTGTTTGTTTTACAATTGAATTGTACAGGTTATAGGTCACATGAAAGGATGGAAAAGTACAGATATGTGTTACTGTGTTCTCATTTCTGTATTTCACAAATACCTGGCATTCCAACAGGTGTGTATACACCATTTATATGAACTGTATGACACTAATTTATAAAATATGTCCCTAGTTTTGGGCTTTTGACCCCCCCATTTTGTCAGTCTTTGTCCAGATTTTCTGCAATGACAGGTTGTGAGATATGCTACAGATATGTGACATCTCCTGCAAATAGGTCCCTGTGACGACCACTGTGATGCAATGCAGTTAACCCCACCACAAGTGAACATGCAGATATTGCAAAATAGCCGAGAGTAACAGTTGTGTGCATGGTTACATGCATGACCTTAACATCCCTGGGGTACTGGTGAGCCACAACAGGAAAATTTCATACTCACCGGCTTCAGACTGCTATCCCACATGCAGATCAGAGGTATCTATATAGCTGTGGGGGAGAGGTATTGTCAGCAGACTCCCATTTGGCATTGGTCCAACATGAATGCTACGTGTCTTCACAGGTACAGTACAAGCTATGATAGTGCACAATTTGCTCTCCCTCATCATAGATGTGCACTTGTGTCCATTACTAAACCCCACCCACAAATGCAGTTTGAACTAACATGTGCATCTACATACTTTATTGAAGACAGTATGACTGCTACATGATTAAATTGATGTGCACTATGGCCTTCCCTCAAAGCTCTTCACCTGTTGCTTAGGTGCCACCCACCTTCATGACTGGTGTTTCTTGTGTTGGTTGTTGTGAGGGGGCTGCCCCAAGGTTGGTAAGGAGCTCCTTGAAGGCTAAGGCCGAGACGTCAAAGGAATAAAGTGTGCTTTTATTTTATTTGTGGATTACTTTGTGGTTGTTTTTCCTTTTGCTGCTTGTTGCTACAGTTGGTAAGGAGCTCCTCCATTGGGGTAAGAGGGGGCTGTCTAGCAGGACCTCCACCTGTGGCAGAACAGTCCCTAGCCATGGCAACAGCCCTTTGCCAGGCACGACATATCAGGTCAGTTGCCAGATGCCTGACCTAATTGTGTGTGCAGCAGTGGTGGCCCAAGGTGTTCACTCTATGGAGAAGGTCATATCACAGGGCAGTCCACTCCCACAGATTTTGTCAGCTCGGTCCGAACAGCACTGCATGGTGCTGTAGTATTGCTTCTGTATTGGCTGTATTTTCCTCTGCAGTGTACACCAGCTGACCCTACATGGTACCTGGAAGACATAAACAGGACCTCAGACATTGCCCAGAGTTATTTACAGAGACAGCACATCAATATTGCCTAGCATTAGCCACCACTTACAACCACATCATACCCCTGTCATCTATAAGAACAGTATGATCCTGCATTGCACTCCTAGTTCTGATGTGTCATGTTCCCCCCAATGAGGGCCAGTACATTGCATAAACCACTATTCATCATTCACATTTGTGTAGAGGGATGACAGTGGCCATCTTCCTTGCAGATGGGATGTCAATGGGGCTCAGGCTTTGCTTACATACAGTGTGTAATGGACCTGGAAGCATATGCCTGAGTTCATGTAGTATGCAGACAGGAAGTTTCTTAGGTCCCATGGAGACTTGCTTTTGTTGACTTTTACTAGGCAGTATCCACCTGCTCCCTGATGATGAGTGGAGGGGAACAGGTGCTCTGCATATCCACCTACACTGATGGTGAGCCAGAGGGGTGATGTTTGCCCTATACCTGTCTACAGCAGGTTGCCTATAGCTATATGTGTGTGTGTGTGTGTATATGATGTGATTGACCACCATTACAGGGTGGGTTTTTTTGTTGCCTCATAAATTTCAAACATATGTGAAGACAGCCTTGTGATTGGCCTTGGTGGATGTGTCCAATTTGTACTCATTGCTAGCATTACAGTAATCCACCTGTGACCTTATATGCTTGTTCAGACAAAGGTTGACTTGCTGCCAAGTTGGTGCCTGCTCCTACTCTGACCTGTACAGCCAACATAGCGATCATTTATGTGGTTTGTGTATTGCTGCTGTCCAGCAAAGGGGTTACTCTACTTTGGTGGAGACAGGTTTTACAGGTAAGATATTGCTGAGTCCATACAGCTATGTTAGTGGTCATAAGGCTGTTTGTAGTAGGCATGGACTAAAGGTCATAACATGGTTAGATACCTCTGAAATTTCAACCTGATAATCATGCTTATTCCAGTTAGATACCTCTGAAATTTCAACCTGATAATCATGCTTATTCTAGTGCCCATGTTTATGCAGAGTAATGCAACAACCAGTAGCGTTAGATATCTAACTCTGTTTATGCACAGAAACTGAGATTACACGTGTACAACATGTGCAGCTTATTTACCTGACATTTTGCATCCCATGTCTGTTGTTATGAGGCAACCAGGTACACCTACTCATACATAGATGTGCACAGGTAATACCTGATATACATTTCTATTCTATGTCAGTATGGCACACTGTATTTACACTTTTGCTGCTAAGTCATTCCTGTCAACATATTAGAGCAGGACATCTGGAGGACACCACACATTCACAGGGAGCAACCGGCCAACATTAGTGACACATCCTTAATATTGCTGTAACACACTTAAGTCATCTGATAGTACAGTAGCCTTTGCATTCACAGACATACCCTGGGGGATGTCCAATGCTCATATGGCAGAAATAGAGGAGAAAGGCTAGGAGTGTGTTAGTGAGGGTCGGAACCTTTAATGTTGTGAGTATGACTGGTATGGGGACAGAGCTGATATGATGGACAGAAGGAAGGTTAATATATTGTGTTTGCAAGAGACCAGATGGATGGGGGTTAATGCAAGGTGTATCTGAGTCAGGTCCAAATATTTCTATCATGGTGTGGATGGGAGGAGAAATGGTGTAGAGGTTATCCTGAAGGAACAGTATGGCAAGGATGTTTTTGGAGGTGAAAAGAGTGCCGGATAGATGGATGTTAATGAAGCTGGACATTGATGCTTTAATGTTGACTGTTGTTAGTGCATATGCTCCACTAGTTGCGTGTATGATGGATGAGACAGAAACATCTTCGAGTGAGTTAGATGAAGTGGTGATGACTGTACCCAATTGTGAGAGAGTGCTGATTGGAGCAGATTTCAATGGGCATGTTGGTGAAAGGAACAGAGGGGATGTGGAAGTGATGGGTAGGTATGGTGTTAAGCAAAGGAACGCAGAAGGTGATAATGTGGTGGAGTTTGCACAAAGGATGGTCTTGGCTGTGGTGAATACATATTTTAACAAGACAGAGGAGCATAGGGTGACATACAAGTGTGGAGGAAGATGCATACAGGCAGATTATCTGTTATGCAGGAGGGCCTGTTTGAAGGACATTGGAGCCTGTAAATTGGTGACAGGGGAAAGTGTAGTTAGGCAGCTTGGAATATTGGTCTGTGGGATGACTTTGGTGATCAAGAAGAGGAGGAGGAGTATGAGGGCAGCACCCAGGATCAAATGGTGGAAACTGAAAAAGGGTAAATGTGAGGTTGAGTTCAAGGAAGAGTTAAGACAGGCAGTGGGTGGCAGTGAAGAGTTACCAAATATCTGGGTAACTACAGCACAGCTAGTAAGGGAGATGACTATAAATGTGCTTGGTGTGACATCTGGACAGAGGAAGGAGGATAAGGGGACCTGGTGGTGGAATTAGTAAGTACAGGGGAGTATACAGAGAAAGAGGTTGGTGAAGAAAAAGTGGGACTGTTAGAGAGATGAAGAAAGTAAACAGTAGTATAAGGAGATGAGGTGCATGGCAAAGAGAGAAGTGGCAAAGGCTAAGGATGAGGCATATGAAGGGTTGCATGAAAGGTTGGACACTAAGGATGGAGAATAGGACTTGTAAAATTGGCTAGACTGAGGGACCAAGCTAGGAAGGATGTGCAGCAAATAAAGGAGATAATGGATAATGAGGGAAATGTACTCACAAGCGAGGAGAGTGTGTTGAGCAGATTGAAAGAATACTCTGAGGGGCTGTTGAATGGAGAGAATGGGAGAGAGTAGGTTGGATGATGTGAGTATGGTGAAGCAGAAAGTGCAATGGATTACCAAGGATAGCTATGAAGAGGATTAAGAATGAAATGGCTGTTGGTCCAGATGACATACCTGTGGAAGCATGGTGGTGTTTAGGAGAAATGCCAATGGTCTCTTTAACCAGATTGTTTAATGTAATCTTGGAAAGTGAGAGGATGCGTGAGGGGTAGAGAAAAAGTGTTTGGTTACCTATTATAAGAACAAGGGTGATGTTCGGAGCTGTAGTAACTACAGGGGAATAACACTGATCAGTCACAGCATGAAGTTATTGGAAAGAGTAGTGGAAGCTAGGTTAAGAAGGGAGGTGAGGATTAGTGATCATCAGCATGGTTTCATGCCAGGAAAGAGCAGTACAGATGCGATGTTTGCTCTGAGAGTGTTGATGGGGATGTACAGAGAATGTCAGAAGGAGTTGCGCTGTGTCTTTGTGGACTTAGAGAAAGCATATGACAGGGTGCCTACAGAAAAGTTGTGGTATTGTATGAGGAACTCAGGAGTGTTGGAAGAATCTGTAAAAGTGCTACAGGATATGTACAAGGGTAGTGTGAGAGTGGTCAGCTCTACAGTGGGAGTGACAGGTGCATTTATGGTGGAGGTGGGATTACATCAGGGTTCAGCTCTGAGACTTTTCTTATTTGCAGTGGTGATGGACAGGTTGACAGACAGGATCAGACAAGGAGTCCCTGTTGACTGTGCAGATGATATTGTGAACTGTAATAAGAGTAGAGAACAGGTTGAGGAGACCCTGGAGAGGTGGTGATATGCTCTACAAAGGGGAGGAATGATGGTCAGCAGGACTAAGACAGAATATATATTTGTGAATGGGAGGGAGGATAGAAGAATGGTGAGGATGTAGGGAGTAGAGTTTGCAAAGGTGGATGAGTTTAAATACTTGGGATGAACAGATCAGAGTAATTATGCATGTAGGGTAGAGGTGAAGAAGAGAATACAGGCAGAATAGGGAAGGTAGAGAAGAGTGTCAGGAGTGATTTGTGATAGACGAGTACCATTAAGAGTGAGAGGGAAGGTCTACAAGATGGTAGTGAGACCAGCTATGTGATATGGGATAGATACAGTGGCATTGACAAAAAGGCAGGAGTCAGAGCTGGACGTGGCAGAGTTAAAGATGTTAAGATTTTCACTGGTTGTGATGAGGATGGACAGGATTAGGGATATGTATGTTAGAAGGTCTGGCCAGGTTGGACGGTTTGGAGACCAAGCCAGAGAGTAGTGGGATTATGTTGGTTAGGACAAGTGCTGAGGAGGGATGCTGAATATATTGGGAAAAGGATGGTAAGGATGGAGCTGCCAGATAAGAGGAAAAGAGGAAGGAGAGGAAATGCAGGTGATTGGTATGACAGAGCAAGATGCAGAGGACGGGAGGAAATGGAGACAGATGATCCCCTGTGGTGAGCCCTAATAGGAACAGCCAAAAGAAAGGGAAGGAGATGTTGTAATGTCAGTCTTCACAGGTTGCCAATGATTTGCCAGACATAACACAATGCTATACGAGTAAATGCCTACAGATATGAGTCATACATATGGTTGGTGTGCATAGCACAGGACAGTTGAATGGTATGAGCTCTGTATATCACATGCGGTTCAACACACACATCTGCAACAGTATTTCACAATGCAAATACCCTGTATAGGTCTCTCACATTTCTGTGACAGATATGTATATCATAGTTGTATTCACAATTAACATATGGATATCTACAACATTCTCATAGCTGGCCTAGCAGTGTCACAGTCAGTATTGTTCAACACACACTCCAGCAGTAGTCATATGTGAGCCATCCTTTCCTGGGGGTGACTCAGGGGCCTGAGCTATGATCTATGTTACTGCAGACAGACCCAGTTGCTATGGCCATTGGTTCTGATCAGCAATATATCAGTACAGCAAGTCTTGTTGAGACATATTTGATGAAATTCCTATTTCTCATTATCACATACCCCCTACTGCATTCTATTACATGCTTACTTGTTTAACATTCCTTTTTTTTTTCAAGCATGGTTGGTTTTATTCCACTATGTGTAGCATGGTTTCTTGGTCTGTGTGTCTCTCTTGCTCTCTCTCTCTCTCTCTCTCTCTCTCCCATATGTAGGGTATACATCTGTTTTGCATAGGTTGCAGCTTGCCTTTTGTAGGTAATGCTCATGAGCAGCTGATGGCCTGTGCACCAACTGGTGTCCCCCACTTGCTAATTGCATGCAGAACAGCTGTGGTGTTATTCCTATAGCCAATGGCATAGCAACACATTCCTATAATTGAGTGCTTCATGTAGGCATCGCCTCTTTTCCTTGCCTGTGAGGAGAACTTCATGGAGGTGTGTGAACAACAGCATCACAGAGGGTAGCTGGAAATACCTCTTACAACGAAAACTGTGGAGACAGCCCAACAAACTGGGGGAAAATGTTCCAGACATAAGGACAGAATGTAAGTATTGTTGTTATACAGTTGAATTAATGTTAGTTTAACAGGGTTTGTGTGGAAATGACTTTTCTGCAAGATTTTCAGTCTGGCAGTGTTATGTGGTTGACATAACTCTCAACTGCTATTCGCAGAATGGCCAAATTTTGGACTCTTATGTTTGGTGTGTTCCTCAGACATTTTTTGTCTTTGGAAAATAAGTAGCATACTGCGGGGATTGCAGTTAGTAAATGTTATCATCCATTTCTGTTTCTGATTTCATATCTGTAAGAAAGGATGTGTTACAACAAACACTGTTACACCAGCAACTGTCTCAGTTTATAACATCACTATTTCACATATGCCCCTGTTTTGGGCCTCTGTCCCCCAAGTATGTCAGGCTTTGTCCAGACGTCATGCAGTAAGATGGTGATAGTTAGGGTATATCATTGTTTAGTGCCTTCATTCCTGATACCATCTCAGTGATGTATCAGACTGCCAGACATGTTATGTGTAAGAGGCCTTATATATGAGGACAAAGCCTGGACAATCTGTGGGAGTCTGAACAGTTGAGCAGTCTGTGTATTTCTTGCGATTGTTGGCAGACTGTCAGGATTGTGTAGCAGTGTAGTGTTTCAATGTTATTTGGCCTGTGTAGGGAGGGGGTAGATGTATGTGTTATGGCTCCTTTTCTATCTACCTGTACATGATGCTCCAGTTTCTAGTGGTCTATTGGCTGTATATGTTTCTAGAGGCAGACTGAGACATGTCCCATGCCACTGTCAGGCATCATACTATACTGTGAATTGGGCAAGTATATGTAGGGGTAGTGTGTGAGTGGCAAACATGTTGAGATGTTTTTTGTTCACACAGTCCTTATACTGTACTGTTCCTTTGGCTTACCGGTATGTCACTGTGACTGTGGTGGAATTTGTTGTGGGTATGCACTTTCATACTGGTGTCTGTTTTTCAGTGCTGTTACATCCCTGTAGTGCCTTATATATTTGCCAATACATGTGTAATTCCCCATAGTGGATTTGGGTTAGTGTTGTGTCAATCTGACTGTAGTTTGGACAGTGCTTGGTGACATGCTTAGCAGCTGAGTGTAGTTTCCCCAGTGTGATGTTATGTCCAGATATTTGTAGGATGTAAGTGTTGTGTATTTCTGACACATCAGTGGGATGATGTGAGGATTTCAGCCACTAACTAGTGAGAAGTAATTGAGTGTTGGACTTGTGCTATTTCAGTCAATAGATGTTAGGACAGACATGAGGGTGTTACTGCCACAACTGTGTCAGCTTATCCACTGCAGTATTTCAGATATGTCCCTATTTTTATGACTTTCTCCCCCTACTTTTTCAGGCTTGGTTCAGATTCATTGCACTAAAGGGTTCTGAGCCTACCTCTTGACTGGCTGGATTGTTGCAGAATGTCCAGGTTTATTGCTCATATTTTTGATCTGTTCCATAGATTAATTATTTTTATATCCCTGCTAAATCACTGTGATGATCTGAGGATTTCTGACAGTAAATGATGACATACATTTCAGTTTCAGAACTCACATCCTTCAGAATATGTGTGCTGAAACAATCCCTGTCGCTCTGGCAACATTCTACATTTATAAGGGCAATATTTAAAATATGTCCCGAGTTTTGGACTATTGTCCTACCATTTGGACAGCCTTTGGCCAGATTTCTTGCACTAAGAGGTTGAGAGGTATGGTTCTGAGGTATTACTCCAAATCTGGACAAAGCCATGAAAAAAGTGATACAAATAAGACAATTTTTAAATATTGCTCTTACAAACTTAGAACGTTGATAGAATAACAGGTTTTACATTAGCATTAATTTTTTGAAGGGTATGAAGTCTAAAACTCAAATGTATGTCATTATTTTCTAACTTCAATCTTTAATGATTTGCCACTAATTTGCCAGAAAGCCACAAATTTATGAAAAACAGACCAGAAATATAAGGCAAACATCTGGACATTCTGCGAAAATCTGTACAGTTGAGAGGTATGGTCCAGGACTATTCACTGAAAGCACATTTTACTTAAAGTCAAATGACTTTGCACAAATCAATGAAAGCTCAATTCACTGAAAACTCAATTCACTGAAACACATTTCACTGAAAGTTATATATGGCCTTTTCCCCACTATTGTGCAACCCTGGAGTTAGTATATATAGTAAGGGGGTGTGGGGGCATAGCCCCCCACATATTTTGGATATATATTAAGTTCAGAAAAAGAGTAATTTATTGGAATTGCAAGTATCCATGTATATAGTTTAAAATATTTCAAATAGGCAGTGCCCCCACGCCTCCCCTTACTATATATACTAACTCCAGGGTCACACAACAGTGGAGAAAAGGCCATATATAACTTTCAGTGAAACATGTTTCAGTGAATTGTGTTTTCAGTGAATTGAGCTTTCAGTGAATTGTGAACAGTCAAATGTGTTTCAGTGAAATGTGCTTTCAGTGAATAGTCCTAGACCCATGTATATATATATATATATATATATATATATATATGTGTATGTATATATATATATATATATATATATATATATATATATATATATATATATATATATATATATATATATATATATATATATATATATATGTGTATATATATATATATATATATATATATATATATATATATATATATATATATATATATATATATATATATATATATATATATATATATATATATATACATATATATATATATATATATATATATACATACATATATGCATATATATTTTTTCTTTATATATATATATATATATATATATATATATATATATATATATATATATATATATATATATATATTTATGTAGCTATTTTAAATGTATATCTATATTTATATTATGTATATATTTTTCCATATATATGCAATTCTATACATATATATACATGTGTATATGCATATATAGAAAACCTGACTGATTCTACAAAATATTTTCCCTACTGTTGAATGAGTCTACTGCATGATATGTTTGAAAAAGCATCAGCATTCCTTAAAACTGAAATAGTGTAGTGGTGTATTGCTCTGATTATGGTATACAGGGCCCTGGGTTCAAGATTTGGGAGGGCTGAGTATTTTTTTGCTAGGCAGAACAGTGGCTGATGGAAACAAAGTTATTAAAGCAGTTTTAAGCAGTTGTAAGCGGGTTTGCATGACACTGAGTGATGCCAACACATGATTAAATGTATAGATGCTTAATCTGTGTTTGCTTAACTTAGCATCACGCAAACTTGATTAGTACTGTTTACTCACACTTACACCCACTCTAATTTCTTTAAAAGAAAAGAAAAAAGGGGTGATATGAAAGTGGTGAAAAAGGGGCACGCAGAGGGAAAAACAATATAAAAGATAGCTAGGGATGGGCAGGATGGGTGTAGGGAAGGTCCAGAGCTGTCCATTTCTTATTAAGCAACAGCTGTGCATTTGTACAGAATTTGGAGGTGAATTTGCATACTCAAACCCCAGAGCGAGGGGTGAGGACAACAGAAATGTGTTGACAAGCCATTTGGGCCAATTTACATGTGTCAAGTGGACATGTGTGCAAAGTTTACAGCTATGTATGGCGCAACATTTTGGGGGGGACAGTTGCCCTTTTTTTTTAAGGTGAGAGTGGGATGTTGTGGAAATATTTGATTGTAGGTATGTCTGGGGAGTTAGGTTGGGAAGGGAGACAGGCAAGGCAGACAAGACAGCAGACAGGGGTGGCATATGACACATGAAGGGGTAAACACATTTGACGAGGAGGGTGGTTGGGAATCTAAAGCCCATGGGCCTCCATATGGTTACAGTGGGACTGAAATCCCAATCCATGGGCAATAACCACTGCACTTTCACTCCCCCAAAGGTGGCTGTGCTGGGGGCTGGACAGGATGGGAGGCCTGCCCCTCGAGGTGTGCCATGCATCCCTCAATCTGGTGCAGCTGATCTGCAAACCCAGATCTAAGAGTGCTGTGCACCAAACCCCAGACCTGATGGAGGGTGGTAGCCTCTTGTTCATGCCCACTTCAAGGGGGGGTGGGCCCCACTGGGTGCACCCCTGAGGCAGTTCCCCAAAAAGGTTGTGCCAGACCAGCGAATGAGGCAGATCTGGGTTGGGTCCCAGACATGCTGAAGCCCTGTGCCTTGGCCAGAGGAGGCAGGACAGGCAGATCAGCTGGGATCTGCCTTCCCAGACACTCTATGGTGTTGAGGTTTTACAAATTATGTCAGTTAGTCATAAACAATACATTTCCAGATTAGTTATAACCCCATAAAACAGATTTGGAACAGTTGGATAGCAAACAGAACATATGCAGGAATGGATAAACAGTGTGCATCATAACAGCATGCCAATGACATTGACGGTAACAGGCCAGCATCAATGGGTTTTGAACAAGGTATGTTAACATGCAAGCAATCAAATATAAGAACGATAATATAACACAAGTCCCAACATTAGGTGTTGAGTAAAAGATACCCATAATATATGAATTATTGTATTGATCCAGATGAGGGGTGGGGGGGAGAGAGACAGAAAGTCCATTAGCATCTGTTTATGCTTCTATTTTCCACAGTGGTACTGCTCAATACTCTGTGGTTCTGCCCTCACTTTACATCTATCTATGGCCTATAGCTTCTGTAGCACACACATACCTATTAAACTGTCAGCCTGGAATGGCATGTGGCAAACTGTGACAACTCTGGGTACATGACTAGAGGGGACTCGTAAATGTCAGGGGTACATATCTGGCACAGGAGGAGTACCCTGACCTGCTGTTATGTGAGTGTACTACTGGCACATGTCAACTGGTTTCCTGTCTTTGTCCAGGGTTATTTGCAGCATTGACCACTAGCCGTGACAGTGTAACACTTGGGAGACATGTATCGGGAACATACCTCCCAACCTGTTAGAGCATGACATCTGGACAAAGCCATAGATGAGAGTGGGACAAAGGGCCATAAATACGGAAAATTTCTAGATATTGCTCTTACAAGCTTAGAAGGTTGATAGCATAACAGGTTTTGCATTTCCGTGGCTTTTCTGAAGGATATGTCATTTGACACTTATATGTCTATCATTATTTTCTAACTTCAGTCTATAATGATTTGCCACTGATTTGCCATGACACTACTACTTTATGTAAAACAGACCAAAGTTATGAGACAAATATCTGAACATTCAGTGAATATCTGTACAGTTGAGAGGTATGATTCGGGAAGAGTGCATATTATATGTACCTATCCTGCTGTCATTTGCAGGCATGTGGTGTGACAATTGAACAGTTATACACATTTTATTAGTATACCCATCATACAGCTACTAGCAACAATTCGTTACCTGCAAAATCTGTGGGGAAAACATATGCTAACACTACCTGATTGTTTTTACCTTTATTCCTGATTCTTTGTATGTAGATTTGCACACATTTTAGTACCACTCTCTGGATTCAAACCGTGTCTGGGTGTGCAAAACTCACAACTAAGCTATTTCTCATCACAATGAGCTACTTGGGAGCTGTTGTTTTTGTTTTCCTGGTTTCTGCCTAATATTCTCTTGGTTAGACAGTCTGAACTTGAAATCCTGTGATTCCTGCATGACAGATAATTATTGTAGTGTGCATTAATACTTTGGATTACTGCAATCTGGAAAACAAAGGTTAACACAAAGCAATGCAGCATGGAACACAGCTTTATACTTTACACATTACTATTCAGGGTTCAGAGATTAGTGCAGTATATATGTCTACAACAACTTTGTAAAGGGTCTTTATTTCACATCAGTATTAGTCAGTCTAACTTTCATATTTATTCAGTTCACACAGTAAGAATATACCTACTAGCAGTATGCAATGTACTTCTTCTTAGAAATTTGGACTATATACTGAAAAATTGATTTGTACTCACCAGCCTGTTGCCACAGCCCCAGCAGTCTGTCACCATGGGCTTCAATGTTCAAAGCCCTCTCTGCTGCAGCTGTAGGGGAGAAAAACACAAATTATGCATATCTGTCTATCACATTCTCAGGCTAGCATTTGCTACAAACTACTTGATAGTGATACTTACACACTCCTGGACAATTCTGGGCCCATCCATCTTGGATCCACTGGTCCAAGAGATCCCTCTTCCTCCTCTTTAGTTCGGCATAGTGGTGCCATACCTGCTCACAAGTCCGGGGGATGCCGGTAGCACCGGTGAGGTAATGTGCAAGATGGTCACAGACCTCTGCTTTGTATTGGGAGTACTGGTACTGGGCCTGCAGCAGTCTCTTGTCATGTTTTTTTACTAGGAGTCCAGTCATGACCCTGGACTCCTGAATGCTCCATCGTTGTGCCCGAAGGTGCATTTCCTCTCCAACACCAGCGATTGTATCTGCACAGATGAACTATAACAGATTATGGCTGTATTCTTGCCAGCGCCATTTAAATAGTGTGATATCCCTGCCCTTTGCTGTCATTGGACCATTTTGAAAAGGTTAAGCTCTGCTAAGCAGTGCTCAAATCTGCTGAGCCAGTTTTAACACTGCTTAAAGGAAAAGTTGTTGAGCAGTGTTTAACTGTGCACAAATCCACTTAGCTGAGCTACCTGCTGCTTAACAATCACGTCTTACCAATGTTTACACTTGCTAAGTATAGCTGAGCATTGCTAACCATTGCTCACTTTTAATTTTTTTAATACATCAGAGGACTGATTTCATTTATTAAGTGTATATCATATACTTTACATGACATCACTCTATGTGCTTTCCTCACATTGGCAAGGGGTGTGACTATACTGTATCAGGCACTTGTATGTACATGGGTAGTTTCACATGTTATATGCACTCACACTTAAATTGTACAACAGCTACACTACCCTGGTTGGCAAAAAACAATTGCTGCATAATTTAAGTTTGCAAAAATAATTTTAACACTATCCCATAAAAACTTAAGTTGCCTGCTTTGGTACTCAAACCATGAATGACTGCATGTAAAGCCAAGACTCTAACCACTACACTACCTCAGTTTGGAAATTTCATCTGTATATTTGTATTTATCTCCTATGGGATGTTTAAGCTATGGTAAGAGGAGGGCCATAACGTGCACACCAGCTTAGCTATGCATAAACATTCCTTAGCCTAGAAGAAAATGTTTAATATTGTTATTATATTATTATACATTTTCTTCTAGGCTAAGGAATGTTTATGCATAGCTAAGCTGGTGTGCACGTTATGGCCCTTCTCTTACCATAGCTTAAACATCCCATAGGAGATAAATTAAACATTCCTTAGCCTAGAAGAAAATGTATAATATTGTTATTATATTATTGTAACTGCGGTGGTGGTGGTAACTGTGGTGGTGGTGCTGCGGTAGCGTTGTTGCCTCACAGTTAGATGTTGCCCATTCGATTCTCAGTTAGAGGGTCTTCTGTGTGGTGACATGCATGAATGGGCGTTCCTTTGTTGAAGGTTGTGCATTAGGCCCGGCAAGCCAGTACGTAAAAATCTACTGCCAATCATTAGCGGACCGGAGTTCCGCTGTGGCGATCCCTAACCGGGAAAAGCCAAAAGACTATTGTTATTATATTATTAAATTATATAAGTGAGTCATGTGGTGTTCTGACAAGTCATTGAGGACTGCAATCAGGAAATAATGGCTTTCATTTGGCTTTCAGGCTTCTATCCTTCAGGGACTCCTGCTAACACATATCCTGTTTTCTATCAACTTTCTAAGTGTGTGAGGGCAGTTTTTCAGAGGTGTTCCTATTTTATTGCTTTAACCCCCAATTATTTGTGTCTTTGTCCACATGGACTGCTGTCAGGGAATATTGGCATACATTTGCTTGCAGACCTCTATCGTTCGGTAATTCATACTAATGCATGACCTGTTTTCTATCAACTTTTTAAGTTTGTGGGACAATATGTATGTTGTGTCCCTTTTGTGAGATTTATCCCCCATTATTTGTGCATTTGCACACATTTCCTGCTTTAGCAGGTTGCGGAGGTGTCATATGGCACTTTTACAATGCAGGGTGTGAGTCACAGAACCTGTCACGCACCTCCTGCATTGCTTTCCTAATGCCATGTTTATTTCAGAGTCTGTGGACACTGAAATGGTCATTTATTTCATTTCAGTGTCCATGGACACTGAAATACTGGCATAATATTAGAGTAATTCTCTAATATTATGCCAGATCCTATTAGAAAGTGCCATACAGCACTTTCTGAGTGCAGAGGATGTGTTCAATGTCCATGCACTACTTGAACATGCCCTCTGCACTCATTCATAATTCGCATCCATATAAGTTGAACAACAGCACGCCTTCATGAATATGTAAGGCGCGCTGCTGTGTTATATGGATACGAACAACTATGTGCAAGAATACTGCTATTCTTATACGGAGTGTATTGAATCACAGGGACAATAAATAAAAGTAAATATTTTTATAGGGGATCTAGAATCACCCCTCCCCATTTGATGGGGCTGTCCCCACACTCCCAAAACATATATACTAAATTCATGGTTGCACAAACATTAAGAAAGAAGTCACCCCCAAAAAGAGACATCAATGATGATGATAATTAGAAACTTTCCAATATAAAACAACAATACTGAGTTGTGCTCAATAATCTGTTTCCTTGTGAAGTTGTAAATCAATGTTCAGTACAGCAGCCAATTCAGCAAGTTCAGTTTATGTGCAGTTTCCATAGGCTGTGTAACTGTGACAATAAAGATAACCCTGGAACATGTAACAATTGTTGGAGAGTGTATAGACCACCAAAGTCAAGTGCAGATGACCTAGAGAAATTCATACATTTCTTGCATGAAACACAGGAGGGAAGAATAATATTAGCTGGGGACTTAAATTTGCCAGAAACGGACTGGAATAATATTGATTCTATGATGTTAGTAAGGAAATTATTCACAGCGTATATTCAGGAAAAACAATTGCTTCAAACTGTAAAAAAAACTACCAGGGGACAGAACATACTAGACATTGTTTGTGTTCCCAAAGAAATTACTGTAACTTCAAGTCAAGTTTTACCACCATTGATGTGCAGTGATCATGGGGTTATAAAGGTTAATTTGTTGCTAGATAATTTTGGCAAATTGAAATCTAAGCAACACAGAATGTTAATTATAGATTATATGGAAGCAAAACAGTCACTATGTAAGACTAACTGGAGTAAGGTGTTCAGTGGAAAAACTCCAGATGGAATGTCAAAAGTTTTGAAAGAGAAATTGTTTGAGTGCAAAAAATCAAAAAAATGTTTAACATCAAGATCTAGGCATACATCAGGTGGATATATTTCCATAAGAACAAGATATCTGATTAAGCTGAGAGACAAAAATATAAGAAATGGAAGAGATGTCAAACTACAATTTTGAAAACTGAACTAAACAAGCTGGACAAACAGATTAAGCAAAGTGTGAGACGATCAAGAAAAAAATTGAAGAAAATTTATATAAAGATATTGAGCATAATAGGAATCCTTTTTATATATACATAAGATGTGGAAGGAGTAAAGACACAAAAACTGATAAACTGTGTGCAGATTCTAAAATATATTCTCAGACACAGCAGATTATACATATATTTACAAAATCTTATGCAAAACAGTTTGGCTCCGCAAAAGGGCTGGTAAGTTGTCCTAGTGACATCCATGTAACCCCAGATACTGGAATCAAATTAGATCATATTGAAAAAGAATTGTGCAGACTGGATCCAGACAAAGCACAGGGAGGAGATGGAAGTAGTAACAATGTCCTGAGAACACTTCAACAAGAGCATACAGTACCATTATATCTGTTATTCACTAGGTCATATAAATATGGACAGATACATCAAAATTGGAAACATGCATGCATTAAACCTGTTTTTATGGGAAAGGGGAGTAGGACAAACCCAGAGTCATATAGACCCTTAAGTCTACTTTCATGATGTGGAAAAATAATGGAGAAGGTAATATTGGATAAGATTTTGTCAGACCTGGATAGGCTGGGACTTGAAACCTTATATCAGCATGCATATGTTGAAAACAGATCTATTACCACCTGTAACATGATGGTCTATAACAATATAATAACAGCTGTGCTGTGATGTTATTTATATAGATTTAACTTCAGCATTTGACAGGGTCATACACATAACACTGATCAATAAATTAGTACAACTAGGTATTGATGTACTCTTGATGAGATGGATAGCTGCATGGCTTACAAATAGGACATGGCAAGTATCATACAGCACCTGGTCAGCTGAAATCCTTGGTTACAGTCAGGGTGTCCCACAGGGCTTGGTTCTTGGCCCTTACTTGTTTAGATTGTATCTTTCAGACCTAACCTTTTCATCTGAGGTGTTCTAGAGTCTCTATGCAGATGACCCGAAATTACGCAAACTGATCACACGTGTTACAGATAAGGAATGTCTGCAAAATAACTTGACTAAATTGACCATTTGGGCACAGGAGAATAATATGTTGATAAATACATCAAAAACTAAGCATATGAGATTTAGTAGGCATAAATTGGAAGGTGAATATTTAATACAGCACATGGTGATTGCAACTGTAGACTCATTTAAGGACCTGGTTATATGGGTAGATTCAGCTATGAGTTTTTCTAATCATATCAACCAATTGGTTCATAATAGTTATAGAACTACAGGTTGTATAAAAAGATTTATAAAGTCTAGGAAACCAAAAATAATGAAGTCATTGTTTGTTAGTTACATTAGACCCAAACTTGAGTATGGAATAACAGTATGGAAACCCAATAAGAAAACAAGCATGTGTAAACTGGAAAGAGTACAACGGAAATATACCAAGAGCATCCATTGATGTGAAAATTTAAGATATTATGAAAGACTAAAATATCTGAACTTGCACAGTGTCTCTTATATATATCTAAGAGGAGATCTTATTCAGGTGTATATGGCATTTAGTAACAACTACCTCTAGGAATGTTTGGGGTTATAAAAAGCACTAGAGAATCATCAGATGACATGCAGGAGATTCTACAGGAACAGGAAGTGTACCCATTGGTTCTCTGACAGAGTAGCTGATGCACAAAACAAACTGCCAAGTTGCATTAAAGCAAGTACTAGTTTAGATATTTTTAAAACAGCCTGGATACTTATTATGTGAAAAACTGTTCTGGTATATTGGCAAGCTAGAAGGGCATTAATGCTCGTGTTTGAAATATTTCTATGTATGTATGTATGTATGTATGTATGTATGTATCTATTTAAACATTGAAGTATCTACCATAACCTGCTGATCTTCCTAAATTTATTGACATCACTTTTATAATCTGTTTAGCTTAATGTTGGATAATATTAGCTGTATTTATATTTTTAATCTAAGTGCCCAACAATTATTGTTCTAAATGTAAAAAAAAAAGTTGGTGAATTGATTGTGTGGTTGGCTTGAAACAGACTATCCTTGTTACCTAATGGGGTAGCTTCATTTGTAAACTAGTAAAACATCTTAGTACCAATATGCATTCTAGAAATGGCATTGCCAGTTCTTCTGAAGTTGTTTATATAACGTTGCCTGTCACTATATGCCCTAGAAAATAACCTTCATCTCTGCAGAGTCTGAAGAGTGTTATACAATATAAGTTAGTTATACCAATTGTGTTATGTATGCTGTGGTGCGTCATTGCATTTACCACTACATGTACTCATTTGTTTACTTCTGCATTTGTTTAATAGGTTGAAAGGGAAGTAAGTGGGTTGGTTCACAGAAATTTTTTAGGCAGGCATGACCTTGGATAAATACACATCAACAAACAAACAGATATGTAGAATTTTTTATGGTATGTGGGGTGCACTATATAGTGAGAGATGGTGTTAGCAGGGCTGGATCCAGCACTAGACACCCTAGGAAGTTGCCTTGGGATGCTGGCTTGGGGTCTGCCCCAAAACTTACATTTTGTTTTTAAGAATGCATTCTGCATGTGTTAATTTCTTCTTTAAGGATGCACGCACAGCGCATCCACATTTTTTCTTTAAGGGTGTACACAGAGTTTGTTCACATGCATCTGTTAGAGCAAGGCACACAGGATTTTTATGGAGGATGAAAGAGATGAGCATCTCGTGAACTGGATGAAACGAACACAGAGAATGGGCCATCAAACTGTGTGTGTGTGTGTGTGTGTGTTTGTGTGTGTGACAAACTTATTTAGGCTAAATGCCTGTACCTTGATTACAAGACCCTAGAACCTGAATACTTTACACTAACTACCAAACTGCCATCAGCAGATGCATTTCAAGGTCTGCTAAGGTTCGATGCATTTTCAAAGAATGTTGAGTTTCTGTGCATTTTCAAGGATTGTTGAGTTTCTGTGCAATTTCAAGGAATTCTGGGTTTCAAGGGAATAGAAGCTTACTTAATGTTGTTTTGCTGTCTGTTTTGAATGGGTAACTATTTTGTTTAGCAAATGGCTATTACCAGTGCTTGAGCTATAACTTTTAAAATCATTGTTAGTAGCACAACAGGTAGCATACTTGCTTATGCTACAGAAGGCTGTGGGGTCTACTCCACCACCATGTAGTGGAGTATTTATACTGCAGTATCCTGTAAGGGGGAAGTGCTGCACTCCTGAGTGCATCCTCCTTTGGATGAGATGCCTAGTAATTATGAATCATTTGTCAGTATGACAGCCATTCTCTATTGCAATATTACCAGCTTACCAGCTTTTTAATGTAACATGGGCAATTTATTCTTTAAGGGCAGCAGGCACTGAATTTGTGCTTGAAACACAGGAACGTAAAGATGTTTGTCAGCAGCAAACTCTTCATTTGATCCCTTTAACTTGGAATTATTCAGATGACTTTTACTTCTGCAGAGATATTGGCTTGGATTCAATAAAGGAAAATCTCAATGTCAGAATAGTATAGCAGCTTCTGCATGGAATATGGACGCCAAACAATCTAGTAAACAAGGCTGGGGGCGTACATGCACCTGCCAGCACTATTCTGACACTGACACCACTGAATAATGCTAATTACCTCATTTGCTGGTGAAAACCATGCAGATGAGGTGAATTAGTGATTCCGCAAGCAGGCAGGCATCCGTGTCAGAGCAGTGTCCATTGCAGAAATGTATTCAGTTACTAACCGTGTACATTTTTGCAAAAATCAAAATAGGAGCATGACAGCTCAAAGTAAAGCATGTATTATGACTATTGCGCATGTCAATAGCCAACGATATGGCCACTGGCATGGAAAACAGTTGCAAAATTATGAAAATCAAAGTTTATTTTTTTTCTGGCCAAAGTTGGCTTAAGCCTAGCACAGTGGTGTACAAACAAGATCATGCAGAAAATAAGAAAAAAAAATGTAAAAAGACAATTTTAAGTGAAATCTGAATTTTGCCATTATAGTGGGTAGCATGCAGAACCAAAACAATAACAGGTAACACTTTACCTAAGGAGATAGGCTCTAGTGTAGTGGTGTAACAAGGGACTAAGGCAGTGGGGTATGCAAATGAGCCATATTTATTGAATAGCAAAATGGGACACTGTGTCCACCTAAAGCTAACCATGTAGGAGCTATAATGCTGCAGTGTAAGCAGGAGAAGCAGCTAACATGAAAAGAGGGTGTGTCATGCTTGGTGTAAGCAGATTGGAGCTCTGCTGCCTGTATTTGTGCTTAGGTAAGTACAGCTAAGAAAGGGGGTGTGTCTGAGCTACTTTAAAAAATGCTGAGCATGTTCACATCCCTGGGAGTGTCCTTTCTGCTCAAAACTGTTTACTATAGCTGCAGGGGGTTGCAAAGCATGCCACAGGGCTTAGACGCAAAGGAAATATAAAAGAAAAAATAAAACAAAAAAAAAAACAAAAACAAAACAACAGGAACTAGCAGAAGTGTTTACATCTAAGCAACAGGTTTGTGCTGCATGCCACGGTGCTTAGAAGGGGTGGAAATGGGAAGGGAAAAAAAGGGGAAATAGAATAAAAGCACTCAAGTATAAATAATATAGCTGGCAGCAATCACACAGGCAGCATCTGGAGCACACCAGTATAAACTATGCAAACACCTTTCAGTCTGTTTTTTCCCACAAACTCTGCACCATTGATGTACACGCTCGGAGGAATTTTAACTGACAAAATGTTAGGGGCTGCTGTTGCTTTGATACATCAGTCTAGAGGCTAAGGTTGGTGAGGAGGATAATGCTGACAACCGTCCCAGACTGAGGAGGAGAAGAGTGTTCAGACTCAGGGTAACCTACCAGGGGCTACATGATCTGGAGATACTAGAGTGCTACAGAGTGGACAGGGACTTACTTCAGCAACTCTGCGAGCTGTGTCGGACTCACCTCAGATGCAGAGCCAACAGAGGGGAACCCATCCCAGGTGAAACCAAGGTATCTGTTGCCTTAAGAATAGTAGTTACAGGTACCTTCCAAAGACCTATTGGGGACATCATTGGGGTCTCACAGGCATCTGCATCCAGGGTACTCCAGTTCCTGGATGTCATACAAACACATGCTGGTGAGCACATATATTTCCCTAGCACCCATGAGGAGAGGACCAGCAATATGCATCTCTTACACCATGTAGCAGACTACCCAGAGGTACTGGGTGCCATAGACTGCACACAAATCCACATCAAGGCACCACCCAGTGAAGAGGGTAAAGTCTATGTCAACCACAAGGACTATCACTCCATCAATTACCAGGTCATGTGCAATGCCCAGGGCAACTCTTGTAGTTATCATGACTACCACATCTGGCATGCCTCACAGCTGTATCAGGCATTTGCCATGGGGGACATTCCTTACGGCCATCTAGTGGGGGATGCTGACTATGCACTGGAGCCATGGATGATGACACCCATAAGAAATACACACACACACACACACACACACACACACACACACACACACACACACACACACACACACACACACACACACACACACACTGAAGAATGACCTAATGAAGCACACGCACAAACCAGGAACATTATAAAGTGTGTGGTTGGGATGCTCAAGTCATGGTTCAGCTGTCTTAACATATCTGGTGGATCCCTGCAATAGTGTCCAGCCACATGTGCACACATGTGCATAGTATGTGCCATGCTACACAATATGATCCTAAAGAAACAGCTGCAGCAGGAAAATCACATGGAAGGCTGACACAGCCCCCCACCATTGCCAAGGCCCCCACAGGCACAGGAGGACTCGGAGGAGGAACCCCCTGAGCCTGCTTCTGTAGGCAGATGGAGGTGTGCCCAGTATGCCCAGACCTTGGCAAAGAGGTAACGCATAGCATGCACACTGATACTGCGGGGACCTAGGGAGTGACACCTCTCTCTGACTCTCGCACACAGTAAAATATATGTCATACACATCACACTACCTGTATCTTACCATGTATAGGCTGTGTACTGCTTGCATCTGACAGAGCCAGCCCTCAAGCACTGTCCTCACAACTGCCACAGCACAAGTTAAGGCAGTCTTCTTAACAATAAATAAATGGAGTAATATGTTGTGGTAGCATAGCTATGGTATTGTTGCATGCATGCAAGAGAATGGGGTGGCCTACTGGGACAGCAGCAGACAACTGACAGCTATGTGGGACAATGGGAAATTTCTGCCAATACTGACTTGCCCAGAGAATGCAGAAGTCCCCTAGGTGACAACTCTTACTGCAGTATATGTGGGGGGCTAACAAACTGAGAGGTCATAGGTCACATGCGTGGATATCAATGTCGGGGACCCATAATCACCCCTCAGCCTCACCCAGTAAGTCAGCTGTAGAAAACCATAAAGAAATGTCTGACAAAGGCCCATTAATGGGGACAATGATGAAATATGCCCATACAGATCTACACACTGATATCACAGCAGGTCTTGCAGTTGCAGTAAGGCTATAAAGGGTGAGAGGTCTGAAAACCAAATGCCTGCCATTACAATCTAACTTGTGGTCTTTAATGATATGCCTGTAGTCTCCAAGACAGGCACAATACTATGCTAAATGGAACCAAAGTGTAAAGGGAACATTAGCACAGTCTGTGCAAATGTGGACAGCTGACAGGTGTGCCCCCCACACCCATGTTCCCATAGAAATGCAGTAACATTAACGTTTTTAGGGTATAAGCAGCAGAGCACACATTCCCAGGGCTTTCCCAATCAACGTGATAACTTGCTGCATGTCCACAATATGCAGGGGTCAAATGAGCTATGTATATGTGTGGTCAACATTGTCAGTATGTGGACTGCACTTATTCCTGGCTGTTATGTCTTAGTGACCTAGGTACAGTACTGTGGTTGGCAGGGTCCATGTTCCAAGAACTGCAGTGCCAACTATTCCACATTTCAAATAAAGCTACAGTAGGAGTTGTACACACTGTTCACATGTCAGTATCTGTTACTGCAGGAAAGCTGGACAGATCAGGAACAGGGTGCCACACATATGAACAGTACACAGCTCAGAGTAACCTACACAGTGCCTAGCATATCCCTCAACTGTACAGACATTTTTCAGAATGTCCAGAGGTTTGCATCATATTTATGGTCTCTTTATCATGAAATCGTGGTTGTCTGGCAAATGATTGGCAAATCACAAAAGACTAAAGTCAGAAAATAATGACAGATTATAGTTTCAGACTTCATACCCTTTAGGAAAATGCATGCTAATGCAACACCTGTTATTGTATCACCTTTCTAGGTTTGTAAGGCCAATAGTTAACAATGGTCCCTATATGTAGGCCTTTATCCCCAAATTACATATGGATTTGTCCAGATGTCTGGCTCTAAATAGTCAAGAGGCATGATGCCTAGTAGGACAGCTGGTACCTGAAGGTCAGTGTACTGCAGGTCATAAAAGGCTGACAGCTTACTGTGTCAACACTGACAACATGTCACTGGCCAACATCCATGCCCCTGGAATGACAGGTTGTCAAAGATGGAGCACAAGTATGCCTTATATATCTATTCTGCTTATCCTAACATTGCATTTGCCTGCCAAATATTTCCAAAACAAGAATGGGTATTGTCAAAACATCAGTGGCAGAAAGTTGGGAAGCAGATTCCATACCCATAAGAGAAAGCAAGCAAATACCAAACTTTCTCTCAACTGTCTATGTTTGGCAGAACAGAAGTAACACCCTAATCCCATGGGTGTGCCTTTGTCTCATTGTCATATATGGGTCTGTCCAGATGTCAGTCTGTGATGGTTTGACAGCTAGGCCAACATGTAGCCTCATAATAACATATAGCAACACAAAGCAACTGAGGACCACAGGAAATGTAGTGGTGCAATGATGGGCAACCTGCTAAATAAGTACACTCAGAGGTGTGAAGTCCACAACCTTGTGTGTGATGTTACGGCATTTACCCTGCTCACATCAAAATTACAAATACATAGCAGCCACTGTGGGCAGAGCCTGTGACTGGACTACAGAAAGACAATGAGGCACACATAAGGGGAAGGGGAACCACTGGGAAGACAAATGGAGAATGTGCACAACAGAACAAATTGTGCAGTAACATAGGTGCCATGCAGTGTATGGAGTCAGTAAACATCACCTACAGATACACAACACACACATGTCAGTGTAAGTCTGCAACGAAACAAAACCCCAAACAAAGGACAATTCAGAGGCAAAAATACATGAGAACTCCACAAACGAACACACCACAGACCAGGCAGACTCCACACACCAGGGTCTTGCAAACAGTAAGGCCTTACCCCAAATCCCAAACACCTGCCCAACACAGATGGGCTAATATCACTGTCCCTATACCTCATTTCATACAGACTCTACTGAGGTGACCCCTTTCTGGCAAATAAAGCAATCCAGACCCTGCCTTGATGGGACTGTCGCACATCTGGAAGTCAAGGCCCACTTGATCAATCCATAGGTGCAGCATCAACCTGGTCTGTGATATCAGTATGCCTTGTTGGTGTGACAAATATGTGTCCCACACACTCCCACATCTGTGGAATACACTCCATGCCCACATCATGCTAACTGCATCAATACCCCTAGTGTTGTGCTCCCTGTATAAGTGCATGGGAAACACAAAATGCAGTCCTGTGATTCCACCTGTGTCCCTGCTGGACAGGGGCACTGTGAGCTGACATTGCCTAACATGGACTACACTCCCATTTGAGTGGGCTATAATGGCTTCAGGGTAAATACTCTACTAATGTCATATCAACTTATCAACCTATACATAACTGTCTGTCAGTGGTTCACTTCATTACTCTGTACTACTCTGCCACTTACATACCTGGAAGTCACACAGTGCTATGTGGAATATACTACATATATAATGGACATCTCTGCATAGTGCAATGCATTCTGTACCCACACTTATGCCTCTCAACCTCTGACAGCAAGACATCTGGACAAGGTCATAAATAAAAGTGGGACAAAGGCCCAATGATAGGCACGTGTTGTAAATATTGCTCTTACAAACTGAAAAATTGGAAGAATAACGGGTTCTGTTATAGTAGGAATTGGCCGAAAGTTATGAAGTCTGAAGCACTAATGTCTGTCATTATTTTGTAATTTCAGTCTTTAATTATTTGCAACTAACTTGCCATAAAAACACAAGTTTGTGTAGACTGAACAAAACTTCTAGACACACCCCTGGACAATTTGCCAAAAACTGTTCAAGTAAGAGGAATACCACACAAGCAGAAGATCCCCAGCCAGTATATTACCAAGTTGCTGGACTGTTTACACAGTTTTGTCAGTCAACCAGCTGTAGCCACACCTCTTAACTGGCTTTTGTGGGCAAGAATGTCTATAGTTGGGCTCATAATATTGGTCTGTGCATCATGCATCTTGTATTACTCTGGTAAAGCACTGTGATAGGTTCATATGTTCATAAGTAGGTACTAGGCTATTGGCCTTAGGGCCTATAAAGGCCTAGCCAAAGGTACCCTGGCTTTCACCACCCAAGAAAATTATTTTCCTGTGCCACTGTCAAGCAGAGCCACAGAAGTGATCCCCGGGGTGAATTTCCTATCTCCCATCCAATCATCAAGATTTTTCTTGAAGAGCATTAATGAGGAGCTTTGTTTGATATAGATAGGTAGTTTGTTCCAGAGTATGGGAAGTCTCTGGGACAGGAATCTATCCCTCCAGCATGTTCTGTTATTGTGGTGACAATGTTTAGGTCCCTAGACCATGTAGCTCATAGGGATTGGGATTTCTTTAAGTGGAGCATGTCTAAAAGCTCTGGGTTTGACATAGGTTTGTGTGTTAGGCAGAGATCGCCTCTGAGTAGGTGAGGTCTGCATAAGGCATCTGTTTGAGGCCGGTAATCTTCTTTGTGAGGTATTTCTGTGGCCTTTCCAGTTGTTGTACATGTTTTGTGAGGTACATACCAAAAGAGGCAGTGTACTCTATAATGGGTCTAATGAGTGACGAGTAGAGGGGAACAATGACCACTTTTTTCCTGGATGAGAAACCTTTTGTCATGAGGTGTGCCATGTAGAAGAATTTCCTGACTACTGTGGCAATATGATTATCAAAGGAGAGACTACTGTCGACTTGTGTCCCAAGGTCTCTTATCACACTTTCAGTGTTAAGTAGACTACTGCCTATGTGGTAGTTCATGGGTACTGAGTTTTTACCAAAAGGGATGACAATGCACTTTTTGACATTGAACTTGAGTCCATGGCTTTGATACCAGGCATCTGTCTCAGCGAGGCCATTTTGTAGGATGTCCACATCTTTTGGAGTTTTGATTATGGCTCCTAGTTTGCAATCATCTGCGAACTTCATTAGCCAAAGACCTTCTGTGTTGGCCTGTACTTCAGAGAAGTAGATACCAAACAGGAGAGGACCCAGGACTGAACCCTGTGGTACTCCACTTGTCACTGGTCTGAAGTTGGATTTGGAGTCTGCTACTTTCACAGTGTGGGTTCTGTCAGTGAGCCAGTTGGCAACCCATCTTGTGACATAGGGATTTATACCTAGTTTAGTGAGTTTATCTATAATTCCAGAGTCGGGGATGGCGGATGGTGTTGAAAGCCTTGGCAAGATCTAGATAGGCTGTGTGAACCACCTTACCCTCATCTACGGCTTTGGTGACTGCTTCACAGAAGTCTATCAGGTTTAGGAGAAATGATCTGCCTTTTACAAACCTGAATTGTGTGGGGTCCAGAGATTGGAGATTACCAATGTCATTGTTTATAAGTTCCATGATGATATGTTCCATAGACTTGCAGACCAGGATCGTTAGGCTAATGGGACAGTAGTTTCCGGGGTCTGTTGTGGCTCCCCCTTTGTGGAGTGGGATAACTGTCACTGTGCACCATTCAGTGGGCACATAGCCTGAGGTTTGGCTATGATTGAACATGGTACTCAGGTGGGGTGCCAGTTCATTCTGTAGTTCATGTAGAACACAGCCTGGGATGTCGTCAGGTCCCATGGATGTTGTGTTCTTGGCTTTGGATAGTGTGTTTTTTACCTGTGCAGCCGTGATCACAGGAACGTTGCATTCTTCTGGTATAGAGATGGGCCCTTTAGGGGATGACAGGGGGGTAAAGTTAGAACTGCACCTATCTGCCAGGATGTTGGCAATATCAGTTGGTTCTGTATGTTTAGTGCCATTGTGCTGTAACTCAGAGCAGATCTGAGTGTTGCCATTGAGATTCTTGACATAGCTATAGAATGCTTTGTGGTTGTCTTTAGAGTCAGTGGTGATTTTGTTTTCATAACTAGCTTTGGAGGATTTTATGAGGGATCTCAGCTTCTTACTGAGGCTGACCAGGGAGTTTCTCCAATCATGGGATTTCACTCTTTTTTGCAACAGTTTCTTTCTTCTGTTGTAGAGTTTGTTTATGGCAGGGGATCACCAGATTAGCTTCCTTTTTTGGAGGATAGCATCTTGGTTCTGTTAGGGATTGCACGATCCATGGACTCCTGTAAATACTTATAAAGTGCATTTGTGTAGGATTCAGCAGTCATACCTCTATTGTCCGTCAACATTGGTGTTATGAAGTTTGCCACTTCTGTCTTAAGAAGCATGCAGTTGGCTTTGGAGAAATTTTTTACTGTGGTTTCCCTAATGGGGGTAGGGTTGGGATGTAGATGTCTAGGGTGATTAGCTTGTGGTTGGATCTGACCAATGAGGAATTGACCTCTGGTGTGGAGCACCGGTTGCCTATGTTGGTAATAACCAGGTCTAGGATATTGATGCCCCTGGTGGGGGTGTGGATAAGTTGATCCATGGCACTGGAATTTATGAATTCCAGAAAACGTTGAGCGCAAGAGTTGGTACATGAGTAGTTTTCCCAGTTAATGGTAGGGTAGTTGAAATCGCCCATTATTAGGGTGTTAGGTTGTACCTTAATATTTTCCAGTGTATTAAGAAATGAGGAGTGGGAATCCTGGGGCATGGTGGGGGATCTGTAGCAAGCTACAATTTGGATTGCGGTTTTGCCCAGAGTTAGTTGCACTTGGATAATCTCGGATGCATTATGCTGAGCAACTAGCCTGGAGGTGTGGATATCCTTAATGAATATGGACACCCCTCTGCCTTTAGTGTTTCGGTCCAGGTTAGGTGGCCGAAAGGTGTGGTATGAATTATAGCCTGGTAATGCAGGGGTACTCTCTGGAGCCTTGAACCAGGTCTCTGTCACTACACAGATGTCGATGTTCTCCATTTTAAGAAGTGCCTCAAGTGAGTGCATTTTGAGGTTTAGACTTCTAGCATTGAGTAGCAATACCCTCAGATTCTTCTTGCCTGTACCTGTTAGGGTGGTGAATTTGTCATTTGAACCTTGCCTAAAAAAGACACTATAGGGGTGGCTAGAGCCTTAGCCAGTATCTGGAATCCCAGGGGTGACAGGTGCAGGCCATCTCTGGCAAAGCATCATGGTTTGTCGATCATGTCATCCCAGGCAGACAGATACTGGATCCCCTTCGAATGACACCAGAAGGTTAGCCAATTTTTGAAGTCAATCATTTTGTCCTTGTACTGTGGTATCATTCTGGGTGATGGCAGGATGCTACTCAGGTCTAGGGTCATACCTGCCTGGGCTACAAGATCGGACAGCTCCTCCATGTCCCTTTTCGTGTAGTCCAAGGAGGTACGTCTCAGGTCATTCACACCAACATGCACAATGACATAGTCATATTTGTACTTGTTGTGGAGTGACCTGAGTGCATGCGTTATGTGGCGGATCCTGGCACCCGATGATCTGAGGATGTCTGTCACTAGGTAATGACATAACACATTCCAATGCCAGACTTCAGGTATGTCAGAAAATGTCTGCAAAAACAAACCCTGTACTCCTAGCATCTTCCTGTTTACTGTTGAGAGGTATGACTTTAGCACACAAAACCCCGGACCAGAGTACAACTATCTCTGGACTGGAGTCCCACTCTTACTATAGAAGGTGATACTGGCCATGCTCCTACACATAGAGAATCACAGGCCATGTCGGAACCCACATCAGACTATATAGCTGTATTGTGCATATATGTCTTTGCGTACAGACAGCTATGTACACAACTGTCTCTACACACACCCATCAGACAGGATTACCCTCAGTTAGCTGTAGGTGGCCCATATGTGATATATCTGCATCTGTTGCGTGTGATACACAGACATATATATGGGCAACATACAACAATATGTCCAGCATACACACACATAGACATGAAGAAGAGAGAGACAGCCAGTGATAGAGAGAGAAAGAGAGACAGGGAGACATACACACAGAGTGAGTCATATGCAGGGATACCCAGAATGGCTTAGAGTGTTGTCCTGCTGTGGACAGTGGCAAACCAGTCATAACCAGTCGCACGTGCCAACATGAAGGTGAGCTCCACTGTGTAATAGTATTGAGGTGGGAGTTATAACATCACCTGCGTGTGTGTGTCTGTGTGTGTGTGTGTGCGCATGTGTCTATGTATGTGTGTGTCTGTAGGTTTAAGTATTAAGAGGCTGTTACCACTCAGTGCACTTCCCATATCCCTACTTCACAAAATTTGCTGATGTCATTCACCTTAGAAGTACCATTGGACACCTGTCAGCCCTATAAGCTCTGTAGTGCATCCGATAACTGTGTAACACTATAGTACAAATAACTAGATAGGTAAGGGTTCTAATCTCAGTCCTGGCAAATATATGTATGTGTGTGTGTGTGTGTGTGTGTGTGTGTGTGTGTGTGTGTGTGTGTGTGTGTGTGTGTGTGTGTGTGTGTGTGTGTGTGTGTGTTTGTTTGTAGGTGAAACAGTTTTAGGCCATTCCCACCCAGTGTATTTCCCGGTGCCCTACTTTAGCAGTCCTGCTAATGTCATTCACCATAAAGTACCTTTGGACAGCCCCAGCCCTATAAGCTCCATGGCATGTGCAGTAGCTATGTAATGGTGCAGTAGAAATGACTAGGGAGGCAGGGGTTCTCTTCCCAGTTCCGGTATATGTGTGTGTGTGTGTGTGTGTGTGTGTGTGTGTGTGTGTGTGTGTGTGTGTGTGTGTGTGTGTGTGTGTCTGGAGGGGCGGTGCTCAACTGTGCCATGCAGAGGAGCTGTGCATGCCTGGTCATGACTGGCCTGTGATAGAGATGCGTGAGTGTTTGTCTGCACACAATCAAGACATGTGGATGCCCGACACAAGGCTATGTTGGACAGCCATGGACTATACATGGCAGGATGTATAGCTCACCGTCTCCAAGCAGGGAAATGAGAATTGGTCTTGCCAGGAGTCTCAATGGCACCACCAGGCCCAAGGACAGATGCAGTACTACTCCCCGATGGTGACGGCTGTCTTTTGGATCTGCGTCCCTGACAGGACTGGCCAGGACCATGTGCTTAAGGCCTGCTCCGGTGTGGTGTGGACAGCCCTCTCTCTTCGGTAGTGCTGGTGGTACTGGCACTACAGGACTGTGAATGTGCACGGCCCTGTGGGTTCTCAGCTGATCATGTTGCTGACCTACATCTACCTGGTTGATGCCCTACACCAACCACATGCTCAAGCACAGACATTGCACGGTTGAGCAGTGATAATGTCTCACCCCACCATTGAACCATGACATTGGCAAAATGATGTATGGCCTCACAAATGCTGTGGAGGTCATCATGCATGGCAGAAAGAGTTGCATTCATGACCATGAACATCTGTCTGGTGTTGAGATCAGTACATGCCTGTGTCTCCATGACAGACAGTAACATGTGTCTGGTGACACCTGCTGTGGCACTTGCAATAGGGGCTTAATGGCCAGCAGTCCTCTATCGCGCACCCCTGTCCATCTGCCTGTGTGTGACCTTGTCTGCCCTCTGGCTATGGCCAGTGTCTACACTCACACTTGCCATAGTCACCACACTAGCCTGTTCCATGCCACAACCCTCCAAATGTCCCTTCTCTGTGGGTGCTGGGGACTGGGTATGTATGGGCATACTTGTGTGCAGGGACATTGTGGGTGAAGATGGGATACCAAGCAATGGCACAGATTCAGGCGCTGACAGCCCCACCAGTGCCTCACAATGCCAACCATCATCATCTTGAGAGTCCACTAAGACACTGACATCAGGTTGTGAGGGGGAGAGACACCACTCCTCATGTTCACCTGTGGGGGGAAGACAACATATGTAAATTAATAGCCTGCAGTATTATGTCCGCTGATACCACAAACACACACACACACACACACACACACACACACACACACACACACACACACACACACACACACACACACAAAAACACACACACACTCCTGGTAAAGTCTGGCACAGCTTTGGCACCTATGGGCCTTTCAGGCTAGACCTTACCATAGTTCTGACTGCCACAATCCATCTCAACAGCTACTGCAAGGCCTTCAATAAAGGGTGAAAAATCCTACTGTGTGATAGACCTATTAGCAGAATGGTAAGTGTGACCATGACCAAGGCAATTATAGTGAGCTTTACAGTGTCAGTGAGTGCATATGCAAGTACTGTAAGAGCTGACTTACTGCTTTACAGACCAGACACAATGACACGGTGTAATGATATATGATAATAACTAATTAAGGAACAAGAGAATACTCTATCACTGCAGTACCTACACAGTTCAGACCCACAGAGATTCATTTCAGACAACATTGCAGGACAGTCTGCAATACATACAGGAAACATGTAAAGTACTAGGTGCATAGCTTCATAAGATGATACCAAGCTATTGGCACAGAAGCCCTCATAAGCCTAGCCCAAACTTTTGCACATGTCCCTTCAATGCCAGCACCTGTTTCCTCTGTCCATCTGGGACACACATGGGATCCCAGGGGTATATTTTCCATTTTCCATGCAATTGTCCTACTTCTTCTTCAAGAGGGGTATACACATACTCTGCTAGACATGGGGAGGTTGTTTATTTTACAGACAGTGTTTTGTGTGGTATACTACACTATCCCGCCAACAAGTACTATACATGTCACAGGCCAGGTGAGGACCTTCTGTGCATGTTGCGTGAGTGGGGTTTGTCTTACAGATATGCAAAAATGACATTAAAGGCTGGTTTGGAAATGGCCTTTTATGCCAGACACAGGTCGCCTATGATCAGTCTGTATGAAACTGAGTACCGGGAAAGGGCTTTCAGCCTATATATAGGATAGGTGTTGCAGACCCTGGAATTGCCTGGTCAGGAACCTCTGTGGTCTCTGTACCATCTGCATTTGCTTGACAAGGTACATGTAAAAGGAGCCATTGTACCCGGTAATGCATCTGATAAGGGTGAAGTACAGGGATGTTGGGGATCCCTGGTTCCTGGATGACATACCGGTATTTGTGAGATGGATCATGTAGACAGCCTTCTGTACAATGGTGCTCACATGGTTGGAAACTGTCAGGTTGCTAACAATCTTGCTACACAAGTCACCTCACACCAGATTGCATACTCAGTACATTGTTATTACTGTCATAAGTAGTGCGGATGACATCTACCACAACAGGGAAAATGATGCATATCCTGCATTCAGTTTAAGGCAATGCTTCTTGCACCAGTCATTAATTTGAGTAATGGCCTCTTAGAGGGTGCTCACATCAGTAGGGGAATGTAAGACAGTGGCCATCTTGCAATCATCTGCAAATCTGGTCAGCCACAGACCACTAGTTTTGTCTTGTACCTCAGAAACATACATCTCAAATAGTAGAGTCCCCCAGACTGATCCTTGGGGTACACCACTCTGTAAGAGTCTACTACAAGAGGTGGCTTCACCTACTTTGAATGAGTGGGTACTATCATTGTGTCAGTTAGCTACCCATCTGGTAACATGCAGATTGATGCATAGCTGTGTAGGCTTATGTATCATGGCTGCCTGGGTATTATTGTGACAGATACCACACTGTGTGGGCTCAAGCATTTTGAGATTGCTGATGTCCCTGTTTATAAGGTCCTTGATATTGCCTTCCATGCCCCTGCAGATCACGCTAGTTAGGCTGATGTGCATATGATTGGCTGGGTCAGTGCAGTTCTCCGCCTTTGTGTATAGGGTTGACAGTGGCTATCTTCTGTGCCGATGGGATGATACTGGTGCTCAGGCTTTGGGTGACTACAGTGTGTAATGGAGCTGACAGCTCATGCCTGAGTTCATGTAGGATGCAGTCATGGATGGTATCAGGCCTATGAAGACTTCTATGTATTGCCTTTGAGAGGGCATTATGGGGCTGCTTCCTGATGATGAGAGGAGGGGGACCAGTGCTGTGAATGTCCATGTGTACCAATGGGGGGACAGGGGGTTGCTGTTTGCATTTAACCTCTCTGCAGCAGGTTGGCTATATCTATGCCTTATGTGTATGTCATGTCATTGACCACCACTACAGAGCAGATTTGGGTGTTGCCTCTGGGATTGCAGATATATGTGTGGAAGGCCTAGTGATTGGCCTTGGTGGATTTGTCCAATTTGCACTCAGAGACAGCCTTAGGGTAATTCACCTGTGGCCTTATTTGCTTGTTCAGACCAAGGTGATATTGCTTCCACTTAGGTACCTGCTCCTTCTTGGCCCTGTCCAGCAATTATTTCCACCTATTATGTCATTTGTGCATTGCTGCTTTCCACCAGAGGTTTACCGTACCTTGAGGGAAATTATGTTGTCCTGACAGGTATTTCTGAGTTTATACAGCTATATAGGTGCTCACATAGTATTGTGGTGTGGATTTGGACACTACCGCTAGTTCCAACTGATGGGACAGTGGCTGTAAAGCTACTTCTACCTGCTCTGAGGAGATTTATAGTAATTTCTGTGAAGTATATTTTGTTTGACCCTGACAAGGGAAGGGGTCAGGAGAGATGGTGATGTCAACAGAGATGGCTATGTGGTCAGATCTTACCAAGGGGGATGACACTGTAGGAGTGCTACAGTGGCTACTCATGTTGGTTAGGACCAGGTACAGGATATTTCCACCTTCTGTTGCAGTGTTGACCAGCTGATCCAATGCATTGCCATTGACAAAGTCAAGGAATCTCTGTGTGCTTAGGTTCAAGTAGAATAGGTCATGCACACTATGGTTGGGTTGTTAAAGTCACCCAGGAGCAGGGTAGATTGTTGAATCTTGACAGATTCAAGTAAGTCAAGATGGGTGTACTGAATGTCTAGATTCATGGTTGGAGGTCTGTAGCTAGCTATGGTTTGAGTAGGTGTTTTGTCAACAGTTAACTGCAATTGGGATGTCTCCCATGTGTCAACTCTTTGGCCAGCCTGGAGGTGTATATGTGTATGGTAATGTTTAAAACTCCACCTCCTGTGGCTTTTCAGCCCTCCATTTGGGTCTAAACATATGGTGGGATGAGTAAACCTGGCAATGTTAGTGTGCCCTCCCACAGCTGCAAGCCAGGTGTCAGTGACTGCACAAATGTCAGCATCCTGCAGGACAAGGTACACTTGCAATGACATGCTCCTGTTAGAGCAATACATCTGCACAAATGCACACATCAATGTTGGGCAAAGGCAGGACAATAGTGACACTTTATAAATCTAGCTGTAACACACTTAGTTGCTAGCAAAGACAGTTTCACATTCACAGAAATAGTCCGCAGGATATGAAATTCAAATGTATGTTGTTATGTTATGACTTCAGTCTTTACTGGGTTGCCAGTGATTTGCTAGAACTACACAACTGTATGAGGCAATAACTACAACTATGAGGCAAACATGTGGTCAGTTTGCAACACTCTGGACAGTTGCAAGGTATGAGCTCAGTATATAACAACAGTTCAACACACACGTCTATGCCAGTGGGCAATTTCTCACCAATGTCTGCTTTTCCCTACAGTTACATCCCTGTAGTGTATGATATATTTGCAAATGCATGAGTAATTTCCAAGAGCTGATTTGGGGTAGTGTTGTGTTGGTCTGACTGTAGTTCAGAAGGTGCTGGGTGAAATGTTTGGCAGCTCTCTGTGTTTTCTCCCTTATGTTACATGACTGCGGTCATACCTCTCCACTGTCCAGATGTCTATACACTGTCTATACACTGTCCAGATGCATGGCTCATATGTTTGGTCTTTTCCCCATACAAGTTGTGGGTTTCTGACAAATCACTGGGATGATGTGAGCATTGACATCAGTACATGATGACAATCATTTGTGTTTCAGGCCTGAAGTCTATCAGACAATATATGTTAAAACAAACCATGCTACTCTAGCAGACTTCTATGCTTATAACAGCAATATTTCAAATATGTCACTATTGTTTGCCCTTTATCCTCCCACTTTGTCAGGCTTTTTTCAGATATCTTGCAATAAGAGGTTGAGTGTATCTATGTATATATATATATATATATATATATATACACATATATAAAATCACTACATAATCTCGAAATGGTAGAATATCGAATTCCAAAATCTCGAGACTATATAGCCGAAACCCCTAAATACCGAAAGACCAGAACCGAAAAATTCAAAATTTCGATGTTTCGAGATTTTAAAGTAGCGTTTCTGTTGTTGCAGTTTGTTGATGGATAGGTGGATGTTCAGGTAAGTATCTATGTGTAAATGTGTTGGTTAGGGGCTTTCCATTACACACATTAGTGTGTGTCAGTGTGTTTTGTGACTATGATGTGTGTGTGTGTGTGTGTGTGTGTGTGTGTGTGTGTGTGTGTGTGTGTGTGTGTGTGTGTGTGTGTGTGTGTGTGTGTGAGGGACTGTAAAATGTGGGGGGGGTGAGTTTCTCTTGTGTGTCTGTGCGATCTTGGAGTTAGTATATTTAAATAGGGGTGTGTGGAGAGTGCAGCTTATCTGTAGTGTAGGATGATATGTTTGATTGTGGGAAGAAGTGTGTATGTGTATGTGTGTGATGTATGTGTGTCGTACATTCAGGATTTTGAATTTCACGCTTCTGGTCTTTCTGCATTTAGGGGTTTCGGTTATATAGTCTTGAGATTTTGAAATTCAATATTTCAAAATTTCGAGATTATGTAGTGAACCCATATATATATATATATATATATATATATATATATATATATATATATATATATATATATATATATATATACATATATATATAGGTATATACAGATATATATATATATATATATATATATATATATATATATATATATATATATGAGTACTATAGATATCTATTATTCCCTTATGTTAAATGATTGTAGTGCAGGTTATGTTTGTAAAAGCATTATAAATTCCTACAGTTCAGATGGTGAAGAGGTACGTTGCTGTGATTGTATTGCACACTATCCTGGGTTCCAAACTTGATAGTAATGACTTTTTTTCATTAATGTTAAATGACCAGACTGCAAGATATGTTTGTAAAACCATTACAAATCCTCACAACTCAGATGTTGTAGTAGTATGTTGCTGTGATTGTAGTGCCAGCATCCTGAGTTTGAGACTTGGCAGATCTGATTATTTTGTTGCGGGGCAGAACAACGGCTGATGGAGACAGAGTGATTAAAGCACTTTTAAGCAGTTGTAAGTATTTTTGTGGGGTTTTGCACAAAGCTAAGCAATGCTAACAGACAGTTAAGTCCTCTTCACTTCACATAGCGCCGCTTATTCCCAATTACACCCACACTAATTTTAAATAAAGAAAAGAAAAACGGGTGATAGGAAAGTGGTGAAATGGGGGCAAGTGGGGGATAAAACATTAGGAAAAGCAGCTAGGGATGTGAAGAATTGGTGTAGGAGAGGACATTGCTTGTGCAGCAACAGCTGTGAATAATGTGTAGAATTTGGAATTTACAACCTTACACCCCACAGGGAAGGGTGTTGGTGACAGACATTTGTAGAATAATTTGTGGGAAGATTGATTAAATTCACTGTACATGGGGGTGAAATGTAGAGCTATGTATTGGTCAATGATTTTTTTGCAGGACAGATGCTCTTTTTTTTTAAGGTGAGAATGGGATGTTGAGGAAGGGCTATAGGTATGTTTGGAGAAGTAGGTTGGGTAGGATCGGTAGAACTCACAGACAGACAAGATAGACAAGACACCAGACAGGGGCAGTATATGACACATGAGAGGGTTAAACACCTTTGATGGGGAGGGTGGTTGGGAATCCAAAGCCCATGAGCTCAAAAATGGAATGGATACAGTGGGATTGAGGTCCTCGTCCATGGGCAGTCACCACTGCACCTTCAGGTGGCTACACTGGGGGCTGGACAGGAGGGGAAGTCTGTCCCTCTAGGTGTGCCGGCAGCCCTCTATCTGCATCAGCCATCCATTCAACTCCATGCAGATAATGATGCACACCATACCCCTGAACTGGCTGTGGGTGACGAGCTCCTCTCTGTGCCCACACCCAGGGGGAAAGGCCCTGTACCCTGAGGCAGTTCCACTCAAAGGTGGTGAAGGAGCAGCGAAGGAGGCAGTTCCAGGTTGGGTCCCAGACATGCTAGGGCCTGGTGCCATGGCCAGATGAGGCGGGACAGGCGGATCTGCTGAGATCTGCCTTCCCAAATGTACTATGGTGTTGAGGTTTTACAAAATATATTGGTTAGTCATGAACAAAACATTTCAAAATTAGTTATAACAGCATGTGTGGGTGTTGCAGTTAACAGATTTGAAACAGTTGCATAGCAAACAGAACACATGCATAAATGGAACAACAGTATGCATCATAACAGCATGCCAATAACATTGATGGCAACAGGCCACCAACAATGGTATTTGAATAAGGTATGTTAACATGGAATAAGTCAAATATATGAACAATAATAGAACACAAGTCGCAATATTAGGTTTTGATAACAACATACCCATACTATATGAATGATAATTATTGATGCAGATAAGGGGTGGGGGAGAGACAAAAAGTCCATTAACAACTGTTTAGGCTTCGATTTTTCACAGCAGTACTGCTCAGCACTCTATGGGTCTGCCCTCACTTTACATCTACCGATGGCCCCATAGCTTCTGTAGCACAGACATACCTGTTAAACTCTCAACCTGGAATGGTATGGAGCAAATGGTTACAACTCTGGGTGCATGAGTAGAAGGGACTCGTAAATGTCAGGGTTATGTATCTGGCACAGAATGGGTACCCTCCACTGCTGTTATGTGAGTGTGCTACTGGCATACTTCACATGGTTTCCTATCTGTGTCCAGGGTTATGGGGAGCAGTGACCACTAGCCATGACAGCATGACACTTCAGAGACATGTATCAAGAAAAGTGCATGTTGTATGTACCTATCCTGTTGTCTTTTGCAGGCATGGGGGTTGGACAGTGGAACAGTTGTACATGGTGCATTAGTATACTCGCCATACAGCTACTACCATTTTTTACCTATAAAACCTGTGGAGAATATATCTGTTAACACTACCTGACTGTTTCCACATTTATTCCTGATTCCTTGTGTGTAAATATGCACACATCTTACTACCACTCCTTGGATTCAAACCGCGTCTGGGTGTGCAAAATGGCAACTAAGCTATTTCTCATAAAAACTAAGCTACTAGGGTATTGCTTTTTCTTCTTTTTCTGCTTTCTGCCTAATAAACTCTTGTTTAGCCAGTCTGACTTTGTAATCCTGAGATGCATGCATGACAGATAGTGTACTGTGCATTAATCCTTTGAAATAATACAATCTGGAAAGCTAAGGTTAACACACGGCAATGCTGCATGGGACACATTGTGATACATTACACATTACTATTCAGAGTTCAGAGCTTAGTGCAGTATATATTTCATATTTTATTTATATCTTGTTTTACTGCTCCACACATACCTCTCAACCTCTTAGTGCAAGAAATCTGGGCAAAGCCTGGCAAAATGGAGGGACAAAGGCCCAAAAATAGGGACACATTTTAAATATTGCTCTTATAAACTTAAAAAGCTGCTAACATAACAGGGTTTGTGTTAACATGCATTTACTGAAGGATCTGAAGTCTGAAACTCAAATGCATGTCATTATTTATTGACTTTAATTCTTAAATCAGCACTGTGGTTTGTCAAAAAAACACAATTTTTATGAGGAATACGCCAAAAATATGAGATAATAATCTGGGCATTCTGCATAAATCTGTAAATTTGAGAGGTATGGCTCCAGAATCTACAGTTTTTCTTAACAATTGGTTCTCAGAACATCCTCAGTTAATGCATGCTGTCAAAGCCATATTTGCTGTGGAGAACCTGTGTACATTCTATTTCTACAACACACCAGAGTAAACACAACAGTTTGTGGTATAGATCTTTACTGCAGTGACATGACACAGTGCTTTAGCACTGCATATCCTGTAGATCAATATTAGTTGGACAAACTTTATTTTTTTGGTTAACACAGTAACAATATACCTACTGACAGTAAACAATGTACTCCTTCTTTATTATTTGCACTATATACTGCAAGATAGATTTGTAATCACCAGCTTGTCGGTGCTCCCTTAACAGTCTGTTGGCATGGGCTACAAAGATGCTATCCCTCTCTGCTGCAGCTGTAGGGGAGAAAAACAAATATTATGCATACCTGTCTATCACATACTCAGTCTAGAATTTTGTACAAACTAGTAGATACTGATACATACTACTGGTGTATTCTGTGCCCATACATCTTGGATCCACTGGGCAAAGAGCACCCCTTCCTCTACTTTAGGTCAGCATAATGATGTCATACCTGCTCACCAGTTTGGGGGATGCCAGTAGCACTGGTGAGATCACATGTGAGATGGTCCCAGTCCTCCGCTTTGTATTGTCAACTCTAGTACTGGCCCTGTAGCAGTTTGTCATCATGATTTTCTACAAGGAGTCCAGCCATGACCCTGAAGTCCTGAATGCCCCTGCGCTGCCCCTGAAAGCGCGCACCTTCACCAATGCCTGACATAGTACCTGCACAGATCAACTACTACAGGTTCTGGCTGTATTCTCACCTGTGTGGTTAAAATAAGGCCATATCCCCACCCTTTGCCATCATTGGACCATTTTGAAACTGTTAACCCCAGCTTAGCGGTGTGCAAACCCACTAAGCTGTGTTGAGCACTGCTTAAAGGGGTAAGTGTTGAGTGGTGCTTAGCAGTGTGCAAATCTGGCTAACTGAGCTAACTCCTGCTTAGAATTTCAGCTAAGCAAAGCTCAACACTGCTAAGCATTGCTCGATTTTCCTTTTAAAAAATATCAGGTTATAAAGTATAATCATTACTGACATATTATTAAGTGTAAATGATTTACTTTACATGATGTCCCGTATATGATTTCATTACATTACCTTGGGGTGTGACTATACTGTATGGGACACTTGTGTATACCTGGGTGATTTCGTATGTTATATGCCCTCACGCTTCCATTTTGGACCAGCTACACTACCCTGGGTAACAAATATCACTTACTACATAATTTATCATAAAAAAAAAATAATTTTAACAATGCTTTCCCATGTAAAAATAACGTGCCTGTCTTGGTAATCGAACCATGAATGCTTGCATGCAAAGCCAGGACTCTAACCAGTACACTACCCTGTCATTAGAATTTTAGCTGTACATTTTTATTTAGCTCATATGGGATGTTTAAGCAATGCTGAGCAGATGGCTGTAATGCGCAACCCACTTAGCTACACTTAAACATACCTTAGAATGGAAGAAAAAAAGAAATTAATAAAATCACTTTATTTACATGTATCAGTACTACTTGTAAGTCACAGTAAGAGCAATTGTAAGGGGACAAATAGGGACAGATTTTAAATATTGCTCTTACAAACTTAGAAAGTTGTAAGAATAATAGGATTATATTTGCATGAGTTTTCTGAAGGATGTGGAGTCTTCAACTCAAATGTTTGTCATCATTTAATGGCACCAATCCTCTGCTATTTGCCAGGTAGAGACAGATATTTGGGGGAACACAACAAAAATATGAGGCAGACAGCTGGACATTCTGCGATAACCTGTACAGTTGAGAAGTATGGCCGTACGGCACTTTTGCAATGCAGAGGGTATGTGACAGTACCTGTCACACATCCAATGCATTCATTTGGAGATCTTCTGACTATTTCAGTGTCCGTGGACACTGATTTACAATATTAATATTTGCTGTCAGTGTCTGCTGACACTGAAAGCATTGTAAAGTGCCCTATGGCACTTTCACAGTGCAGGGGGATGTATTACATTACCTGTCACACACCCCCTGCATTTATTTAATGATCTCCTATTTCAGTGTCTGCAGACACTGTTTTACTATTTATATTTGCTTTTAGTGTCCTCAGACACTGAAAAGCATTTAAAAAGTGCTGTATGGCACTTTGAGAGTGCAGGGGGCATGTTGGACGTGCAAGCACTACTAAAACATGCCCCCTGCACTCAGTATTGTTCGTGCACACTTAGCCGTAGCAGAACAGTGCCTTCATGAATATGCAAGGCATGCTGCTGCTAAGGCTATGCGGAAACTGACATGGTTCACTCCTTGCAGGAATAGCACTATTCCTGCACAGAGTTTATTGAATCCTGGGGTTTGTATATTGACTGATATTGGTGGATTGTAGAGACAAAATTTTGAGTGGCCTTTATGATTGAAATGTTTTGTAATGGCTAGTTTTGTCATTATTGGTTTATGTGTTTTATTTCATTGCTTACTGGAAAAAATGTTCAAACCTACAAATTAAAAAAAAATACTCTAACAAGTGGTGCTATATTATACAAGGAATATAGTTTGACACAATCAGGATGGTGCATGAAAGAGTACATGCATGTATGACTGGTCCAAAAAATGTTACAAGGGGCCTATAATTTGAGAACAGATCAAAGGTAAACTCAATCTGCCTCTGGCCAAATGCATTTTCTTTGAATGTGGGTTTCAATGCTGTTTCAATGAATGTGAGTTTCAATGTCAGAGAAGCTTATTGCTCATGCTAAGTTGGTTTTCATTGTGAGACTGTATTGTTTTGTTTAGCAAATAGTTATCAATGTTTGTGCTACAAAAATTGAAATAAATGTTTCAAATATCTCTAAAAAGTGTATATGTAAATAAGAAAATACTATGCACACTGACAGGTATGAACTGTGTTTATGGTAACTGGGGAGAAATAGCCAAGTAATGGGACATTGGAATGGCTGGGGGGTTGCTGCCATGTAAGGAGGCCTGCTGTGAGTAGACCTGATCCATTAGCCTGCCTAGGGCTGCATTGACCAATTTCCAGCTCTGGTGGCAGCCAACAAAAACCAGGGGTAGAAGGCAAAAGAGCTTTAAAATCTATTAGATATTTTTCCCTGCCACATTTATAAAATAATTAGTGGTAGAATTAAGTATATAAAGCTTTGCTGGCTATTTGACACCATTATTTGCCTACCAGCATTCAAAGGCTTTGAAAGCAAGTAAGGCATTTTGCACTCCTTCACTTGCAATTTTATATATATATATATATATATATATATATATATATATATATATTTTTTTTTTTTTGCGTCTGTTAGTATATGTAGCTGATACAGCTACAAGCATTACAAAGAAATATGATCAGCTCACTGATCATAACCCTCTATTATGGGCATTTGAGATTAATTTCTTGGCATAAATGTCTCAAACACATAGTACTTGATTATGATTAGAGGCCTGATCATAACCTTCTATATGGATGGACGCACACACACACACACACACACACACACACACACACACACACACACACACTCATCATGCATATACAGACAATTTATTGTGCAACTAGCAGCATTTTTTCTGTGAATTAGGGATACATCAGAATACCCAGAGAAAAATGCACACAACGGACATGAAAATCCCACATCAGCTTTGAATAGAAGTTGGAAATTAATCCAGGAAAATTGACATTTGAGGCTGGGTTGAAATGGTTGTTTCTAATGAACTATAGAAACAGATGTGTGACCTGAAATTGAAGGTCCCAAAAGTGTGAAAAATAAAATACAGTTCAAACAATAAACACCAAATACTAAAATGTTTTTATTCAATTAAAGCATTCATGCAAGGGTCCTTCAGCTGTTAGTAACACCAAAATGGCTATAGTGTCATCATATCCATGTTATTTCTATTCTAAGTCTCGGATTACGAGAATAGTACCTAAGGAATCTATATTTTTGCACTGCATATATTCCCAGCATTTGCTCTTGTAGATCTGCTGTTCTAAGGATCATAACTACAATCTTCAGAATTTCAAAAGTCACTAACAGGATGTCATACCTTACTTTGAACTAGTGAAGAAAATATACTTCTGGTGTTGATACAGAGAGATTCAATTTTTTCTAGTAGCCATTACTCTTTGCAGGTGTTTGATAAATGTCCCCAAATATTGTTTTGTTAAGTTATGGTACTTAATGAAAACATGGCTGCCATTATGCACAGGCAAACTAGGTGGCTGCTTGGGATACTGATCAACTGGTTTCACTTAAGTTATATTTATTTATTTATCTGTTTATCTGTTTGCTTATTTATTTATTTTCTGAACTAAAGAAATGGTGCATTTTTTTACTTTAGAAACATATAAAGCCCATTATGCCCCTGCTCAAAGAAGTTGCATCTGATGTGTCCTGTAAGGAGTCGCTATGAATCTGATCACTCAGTCTGTGGCCTTTCTGCTCTATTTTACCCATAATCTACATGACAGATTGTCAAGGTCATGGGCGTAATGAAGAAGAAAGCCCACATACTGAAACTGTAAGGTGGATATCACTGCTTTGGTGAGAACATTGGTGATTAGCATAAGGTATGCTTTTTTTATTTATTTTATTATTTGTTTAATGTTGGCAGGCAACCAGATGAGGCACTGGCTGATGTAGAAATTGACTAGCAGTTCTTTGTTTGTGTGAAGCAGAGATGGAATGTATGAAATGTATTATCACTGACTGTATTTCATAAATTGCCAACAGCCATTCTAAGCCTAGCCTTGCTTAGCCCAAATTTACCAAAATGATGCTGACATGTGTCAATACCCCAAGGAATTTTAAGGTTATGATATAAGCTTGTACACATCAAGCATTCACATTCTGGCCTTGTCCATTAGAGACACAGGTGTCAAGCAAAGGATCCAGTTGAGATTTCCTATCCATTGTTCCAAGTTACATTTGTATAGGGTTAGGGATGAGATTTGCTTCCTATGGATGGGAAGCCTGTTCAAGAGAAGGGAACAACATATCCGGTTTATACATCACATGAGATTTAGGTCCTTAGAATGCTTATTTATTATGTTATGTGTTTTGCAGATGTGCAACAAATCCATCAATGTAAGATCAGAGAATGACTTATAGAATAGACACAGATCACCACTCAGACCAAATACAGGGAGAGTGCTTTGAGGCAATCTGCAAATGACTTGTTTACTCCTGTACTCTGGGGTGTATGAAGCTATTGCAACTGAAAGCTCAGGTACATGCAGACGGGTGGATTGTATTCAATGGCTGGTCTGATGATAGCCAAGTGCAATAAAATGCTGACTTCCTTGGACCTGGATGCCATACCTTTTCTTGTAAGTTGTGCAATGTAGAATGATTTTCTTGCCACAGTAGACACATGGTCATCAAAGGTCAGGTTACTGTCAACATGTGTTCATAGATCCTAACCAGTGGATCTCCTTCTAAGAGTGTCTTATCAATATGATAACTTCCAGGGATTTCTGTCTTTCCAAAGGATACTATTATCTATTTTTACAATGAGTTTTAGTCCATGACCCTTGTACCAGTTGTCTGTCTGTGTCAGGGCTTCTTGAAGAGTATCTGTGTCTTTTGGGGATTCAGTGGCTATGCCTAGTTTTCAGTCATCTGCAAAAGGTCAGCCAGAGGCCTTTGATGCTTGCCTTGACTTCAGGAAATTAGATGCCATAGATACCAAAAACAGAGAGGCCCCAGCACTGATCCCTGTGGGATTCTACTATTAACTGGCTCTTTGTGAAGGTTGATACCCCATCCTTATGTCTTGTGTCTTGCCCAGTTGAGGTAGGCAGTGTGCACTGTTTTGCACCCTTAGCTTTAGTGACCTTCTCCAAGAAGTCCAGCAAGCTAAGTAGGCATAATCTGCCTTAGACAAAACTGAACTGGGTAGGGTCCAGAGTCTGTAGGCTTCCTATTCCTTATGTATCAGATCCATAATAATTCTTTCCTTTAGCTTGCATATGTGACTAATCAGACATAAGCGTCTGTAGTTCTCTGGGTTTGCAGTAGCCCCCTCCCCCTTTTGTAGGGGGATAACCATTGGAGTCCTCCATTAATTTTGCATTAAGTCTGTCTGGAGGCGATGGTTAAAAAGAGATTCTAAGAGGCAAAATATGTCATGTTTCATGCTATTAAGGGGATGTCCTGAAATACTAGGACCATTGGAGTCCTCCATTCATTTTGCATTAAGTCTGTCTAGAGGGTATGGTTAAGAAGAGATTCTAGCAGGCAAAATATTTAATGTTTCATGCTATTCAGGGGGTGTCCTGAAATACTAGGGCCCATAAAAGCAATATTCTTGACCTAAGACAGTACAGTGAGGAGCCACTCCCTAGTGATAGTTGGTAGAGAAATGGTGGTGGGTATTTTCTGTGGGGTGACAGGGGGCTAAATTAAGTTATATTTGTCAGCCAGCATATTTGCTATATGCTCTGGCTCATTATAGGTGGTTCCAGTCACCATTAGTTTGGCACAGTTATGTCCACCACCTTTAAGGGTGTTGCCTATACTGAAGAAAGGCTTCCCATTGTCCTTAGCTTGGAAGGCTATTTTTATCTCAATTTTTGGCTTTAGTGGTGTTGATTAGTCCCCTGAGGTGCTTGTTCAGATCAATGAGGGAGTTTTACCTTGCTGTGCAATGCCCTTCTTGTTTTTGGGCATGATTTTATTTATTTTATTACATAGCCTATTTATACCTGATTTCCACTAGGGTGGCTCATTTTTAGAGATTGTGTAATTCCCAGTTAATGTTGAGGTACCTAAAACTGCCCATGAATATTGCATTTGGTTTAATGAGAAGTGCCTTTAATTCACTTAAGTACATCTTAAGGACTTCCTGGGTCATAGAGGGGGACATATAGCTTGCAAGGATATGCTATGCAACTTTACTTATGGCAAGTTGGACATGGAGAAGCTCAAGATTGCCATAGTTTTGAGCAGCTCTGAGATGTGTTCATGTTTGATGTAAACTGGGATCTTTCTATCTTTAGACTCTACCTGTGTAGTAGCCAGTCTAACTGTGTGGAAGACATAGCCTTGCACTGCTAAGCTGCCCTCTGTGGTTTTAAAACAAGTCTCAATAATTGCACAGATGTCTATCTTCTCCAGGATGAGGAGACTTTGCAAGGAGTGCATTTTCCTGTTTAGGCTCCTGTCATTGAACGGTAATACCTTTAGATTATTCTGAGATGGTTTAGTTATGATAGGTTTATCAGGTTGGCACTGCCTGAAAGGGCATTATGGGGGTGCACAACATTTTAACCAATATTTAAAAACTACTGGGGAAAGACAGGTGCAGACCATCCTTGGCAAAGCAGCATAGTCTGTCAACCATAACTTCTCAGGCAGACAGATATTGTATTCCCATGGAGTGGCACCAAAAATAAAGCCAACTATTAAAGTCACATCTGTTGGTACTGCGTGGTACTGCGGCATCATTATTGGAGAAGGTAGAATGCTTTTCTGATGAAGTTCATGAAGTATTAAATGTGTTCACTTGACTTATTGTGTCTTCCTATATACTGTGGCTTGGCTTTATTTTTATATATATATATATATATATATATATATATATATATATATATATATATATATATGTGTGTGTGTGTGTGTGTGTGTGTGTGTGTGTGTGTGTGTATTAATATATTTATATATATATATATATATATATATACAGATATATAAATAGATATAGATATATTTTAACCGTTTTTTAATTATTTAAAGTCGAGAAGAACATTCTTACAACTTTCATTTCACTGAAAGCATTCATTTTAGTTAGGGGGAGCCCATAGCTACTCCTTTCTTTTACTAAACATGAAAAATTTGATATCAAAATGATATCTAAGAGTGATGTTATCAAATGAAGGGGCTCTGCACCCACACCCCTCAATCAAAATTAGATTCAGTGAAAAAGGAATTTGAAATGAATTTCAGTGAAATGAATTGATATAAGTCAAATGATTAGTTCATGAAGTACCCATATGTGTGTGTGTGTGTGTGTGTGTGTGTGTGTGTGTGTGTGTGTGTGTGTGTGTGTGTGTGTGTGTGTGTGTGTGTGTGTGCCTCTATATATTAATATATTTAGATATATCTATACAGCTATATAAATAGATATAGATGTACTGTTTTTTAATTTATTGTAGTCAGATACCAGAGATGCATGCAGACAGCAGAGTAGCTTAATTGATGGGTATGGACACTGTGTTTGTGTTTGAAAATGACTGTCCATGCTGTTTGCTCATTATTTTGGCTTTGGTTTATGAAAATAAAGTTGGAATATTTTAGCTTATCCATTTGTAGTCACAGAATGGAGAAGAAATCTTTGCTAAATTTTCCTAAACAAGAACTTTTAAATCTCAAAGAAAAAAAAAAACAAATGTAAAGTAAAGCAAGCAAGTAAAATAAGACAAAAAAATAAATAAGAAACAAGAGTAGTCCACAAACCTTAAACAAAAAAAATCAAATTAGTCAAATTTAGCAATAGTCACTAAATAGCAGCAACTTCAAAGATTAAAACAATTTCATGTTGTGCTTACCCAAAATAGAAATGCAACTTCTCAGCTCTTCCCACAAAGCAGCTAATTTAATAATTTTGCAATCAGAGAATGGACAACACATCTTTAATAACTGGTCCTAACCACAAATGTTTAAAACTCCAAGAAAAACATTTTAATGTAAAAAAAATAATAAAATAAAACACATTTACCTAAGGGTAAACAAAAACTAAACTCTTCAGCCTCATTTGCTTGAAATTCAACCCATCAAGGATCAGAGCTCCTCTATAGTGAATCACTGTTGGTGAGCTGGTGAACTGTCACCATCTCTCTCTATTCAATGGCACTCTCCAGCCTTCTTCAAAAACATGCCTAAGTGTAGCAGATCTTCTCTCACACAATCCACCCATCTCTTTCCTGGATGCCCTAATTTCCTCTTGCCTTCTTCCTGTCTGTCCCAAATCTTCTTCACCAAATTGTCTTCTGCTTTCCTCCACATTTGCCCAAACTGCTGTAACCTGTTCACTTTGACCTTCTCTGTAATTGAATCTGTGGGCCTGTGCTCAGATGTCTTCATTTCTTTGTTTTGCAGTGTACATCCAACTACCTATCTCACATACTTCACTTCCATCACCTGTAGCTTACTCAACTTCCCTGCCTTCACTTCCTAGGTTTCAGTACCATATGGCAGTACTAATCACACATAGGCTTTGTACACCTTACATTTCACCTTCTTTGGCATTCTTCTGACACACTGGAGATGTGATTGGCAGCCTCTCTGATTTAAGCTTTGCGTTCAGCATTCAGAATTTGCTTCTCCTTGGCCACCATTCAGTACACCTATAAATGTTAACCTGCTTCACTGTTTTCCCTTGTATCTTAATTTTCAGGTTCTTCTGATTTACCAAATTTATTGTCATTACAGCACTTTTATTCATACTTATTTTTTATTTCATGTGTCTTCAGTTAGTTTTGCATTCTATTCCCTCATCATTTGCTGAAGTTCCTGCTTGTAATTCCATATCATCTGCATACAGCAACTTTGTTGATCTCTCTCCTCTAACCTGTTTGCTAATGTGGTCCATCACCAGTATAAATGGCAGTGGGCTCAGAGCTGGACCCTCATGAGCATCCATTCCCAATGGGAATGCCTCTATGAGTCCCAACACTGTTTGTATGTTTGTCAGTTGGTCATTGTACATAGCCTGCACTAGTTCTACTAATGTTTTTGGGACTTTAAACCACTGCAGGAGTGCCCAAAACAACTTTATTGGGACCTTGTCATAGGTTCATAGGTTTATAGGTTCAAAGGTAAGTACTAGGCTAGCTGCCTTTATGAGCAATTTTAGGCCTAGCCAGTTTCTCTTTTTGTGCTCGAAATAGCCTATCCCATTTGGTTATAGATTGTGCTTACCCATGTCATGGTCGATAATTATATATTATCCCAATGAGAATAACTTGGATCATGCCATACATAATTTGAGGGGATCCATGCACAGGATAAAGCATTTAGGAGCTATGTTTGTCCATTAGTAGTACAGGGAACAGTCCTGCAATAGAATTTCTTTTTCCCATCCATAGCTTTAAGTTGTGCTTGAAAATGGACAGTGATAAACTTTGTTTTGTGAATGGGAAGTCTTTTCCATGACATTGGTATCCTCTGCTAAATATACCTGTCCCTCCAAACCATTGTATTGATGTTGCAGAAGTTTAGCTCTCGAAACTGAGTATTTCTGATGCCATTTGACTACTTGCTGATGTGCAGTAAATCCATCAGTAATGAATCATATGGGTTACAGTATGCTTTCTTCAAGTCTAGAAATGCTCAGTTTGACTCTTCCCTTATCTGTAGCTCCTTCTTAACTATTTGTCTCACTACAAACATCAGGTCAGCCATGGCACATCCTGATCTGAATCCATACTGATCATCTTCCATCTTACTTTCTATTACTCAGTTTATTCAATTCTAAATCACCCTCTCCAGAACTTTCATTCAGTGTGATAGGAATTTGATACCTCTATACTGCCCAGAATTGCAATTTCCCCCTTTTGTTCATGTACATGGGCTCTAGAATGCTTATTCTCCATTCATCTGGAATGTGTTCTTCTTCATACAGCTATGAATACCCTCTAAAACCATTTTTCCCCTAACTCAACCAATATATTTTTCAAGTTATAAACTTGTATTTCCTGTTTTATTTATTAGTTTGTTTCTTTATGTATTTATTTATTTATTTGAGACATATAGGACTTCATTAAAAAGAAGTAATCCCACAAATACAGGTAAACAGGTACAATATGGGTAAATGAAATAGAAACCATAAGCATGGAGCTATGCATATGAGAATGTGACAACTCTAAAAGGCCGTTGCATATAATAAGAAACATTTGTCAGTGCTGAATGTTGGATTGTACTGGAGCTAACTTAGAACAATAAACTTTAAAGATGTGTGGTCAACAAAATGATTCTTTGGTCAGTGTCCAAATTGTCTAAATAGAAAAGTTAATTCCATCTACAGGCAGAAATGTGGAAAATGGATACAAAATATATAGCTCACCACCCATAAACTGTATGCTACATAATGGCTCCTTATTGAAAAATCAAGACTCAGATTGCTGAGTCTTGACGTACTAGAAAAAAAAAGACATAAAATGTGGAGAAAGAGTGACTACCTGATCACTCTTCTCCTTTAAACCTTTTTTTGCAAGGAGATTAAGCTCCCCTGTGACTCCTGATGTAGGGAACCAGCCCTCCACCCTTGAACTTAAATATACACCAACTCTGAAACTGCCATACCTTGGAGTAAAGGGAACATTCCATCTCAGGATATATAAGTCAATATTTTTGTTCATCTGTTCACTACTTTTCAGGACTCAGTCATACTTTTTATTTATTTCAATTATTTTATTTAAGATAGCAATTAAATCAAAATCACAACAACAATCACATTTACTAGATGAAAAATATCAGATTAAATTATTTCTAAAAAACAATTAATAAACCCAATATATGAACACAAGGCATATTAAAACAATTGCTTGCATTTTTTTTAAAACTTTACCAAATTACTAGTAACAAAATTATTCATCAAGGATCAGCTCTGATCCCTTTCTTATTTGTAATGGTGATGGACAGGTTGACAGATGAGATCAGACAGGAGGCCCCTTGGACTATGATGTTTGCAGATGACATTGTGATCTGTAGTGAGAGTAGGAACCAGGTTGAGGAGACCCTGGAGAGGTGGAGATATGCTCTAGAGAGGAGAGGAATGAAAGTCAGCAGGACTAAGACAGGATATGTGTGTGTGAATGAGAGGGAGGATAGAGGAATGGTGAGGATGCAGGGAGTAGAGTTGATGAAGGTGGATGAGTTTAAATACTTGGGATCAACAGTTCAGAGTAATGGTAAGTGGTGAAGAGAGGTGAAGAAGAGAGTACAAGCAGGGTGGAATGGGTGGAGAAGAGTTTCAGGACTGATTTGTGACAGATGGGTACCAATAAGAGTGATAGGGAAGGTCTACAAGAAGGTAGTGAGACCAACTATGCTGTATGGGTTTGAGATAGTGGCATGGACAAAAAAGCAGGAGTCAGAGCTGGAAATGGCAGAGTTAAATATGTTAAGATTTGCACTGGGTGTGACAAGGATGGACAGGATTAGGAATCAGTATATTAGAGGGTCAGTTCAGATCGGATGGTTTGGCGACAAAGTCAGAGAGGCAAGATTGCATTGGCTTGGACATGTGCTGAGGAGGGATGCTGAGTATATTGGGAAAAGGATGCTAAGGATGGAGCTCCCAGGTAAGAGGAATAAAGGGAGGCCTAAGAAAAGGTTTATGGATGTGGTGAGAGAGGACATGCAGGTGGTTGGTGTGACAAAGCAAGATGCAAAGGACAGGAAGAAATGGAAACAAATGATCTGATGTGGCGACCCCTAATGGGAACAGCTGAAAGAGAAGAAGACTAGTAACAAAATGATTCCACTGTGGCCATTTGTCTGAGACTTTTGCATTAACTTCTGAAATGGGATATACTATTTCCAATGTAGACAGAAAATTTATAAGTGCAACTAAATCTATGAATGTAGTAGCGGTAGTGATTTTCCACCATTTAGAAATACATTTTTAGTTATAATAAACAATAAATTAAATAATCCAGATTGAGTGGAGTCAAAAATAAAATAAAGATATGTTTCCCAAGAAATTAAGTGATTTTGAAGGATATAATTGATTTGGCCACAAAATATCACAAATTTCTTGTAGCATTTCTCTAAATGTCTCAAGTTATGAACATTTCAAAAATATATGTAACTAGTCTCCTTACTCCAGTAGAAAAAATGTCAACACATGAGAGATACCATCGAAAATTATCAGGATTGCATTACAGGTGCATAAAAATATAAACCGGCATTGCCAGCCAAAGAATCAGAACGTCCAGGATCTTGTGGCATACCCAGGAATTAGGAGCATTCTCTTACACTAGTCACAATCAGCTTGTACCTGCAATTTTGTGCTTGTCTAATAGATTTTCATTGGGGGGGGGGGTGTAATGAGGATTTTATAAATCAAGCTTATAATATCTTTCTAACTATGTTATCCATCTAGGCTTATGTGAGTCTGGAATGTTTAATAGCATGATAGTTTTCAATTTGTTTGAGAGTTTTAAGAAAAGGGTCTCTATCTTCTTCTCCAAGATCAAACTGAGTTTAAAAGGAGTCCCAATATTTCAGTAAGTTAGACTCAGTTAGTTGTTCCCCAAAAAAAGCACCTGTTCATCTTTTTAACATCTGTTTTTCTTTATAGGACTAGAATACCCACTTTGCAGTATGTCTTATAGATAAAAGGTTTCTAATCCAGTTGTCATTCATTGTGACTTTGAATCTATCCAGCACACTCCCAACTAGACCAGCCATAATTATTGAGTAGGGTCTAAATTGGGAGTTCTTAAAAAGAAACATAACAAATGTTTTTGCCTTAGCTCACAAAGTGTGAGCCAGAATTTATGACAAATTGCTTCTTTACCAGGCTGAACCAGTTCTTACAATATTTTTAACCTGGCTGCCAAGGCATAATGCTGCAGGTCAGGTAAAAACATGCCTCCAGTACCACCAGAAAGCATAAAGTGATCCAAAAATAAGCATGGGTTTTTACCATTCAATACAAAATATCTTCATTTAACTTTAGTGGCTTTCCAAAACTGTTCATGTGCAGGTAAAGGAGTAGTTTGAAAGACATATAAAATTAGCAGTTATGATTGTCACTTTTTGCTTAAGGTCCAACCAGAGCAGCTTCCATTTGTCACAGTAACCCTAATTAGCCCAGTTTTATCGTATAGGTACTAGAAAGGGATATGAGTAAAGATGGGCCCAACTTCAACCCCAAATAAGTTAGTTTTTCCACCATTTAGAATAGAGTATTTAGACATATAGGCAAAGACATGGTATATATTTTATTACCTTAGTTTTTCCAAATTTATTTTATTACCAGCAGTGTCATCAAATTGCTCAGTTTTCTTAAATAATAATGGGAGATGATGTCCTGGATTTGTTTGATAGACCAAAATGCCATCTGCATATAAAGAAAGTTTGTGTTCAATACCCTGGATTAGATATCCATTAATGGTAGACTTCCTACTTTGGATTGCTAGAGGCTACGTATATAAACAATAATGGAGAAAGAGGATATCCCTGCTTGTTCCATATTGAATAGGGAAGGGGGCTGAAAATAGATAAACTTTAGTCTGGCAGTGGCTCCACCTAAATGGCATACAGTTAACTGACCTGTTTGGAATTGAAACCCCAAACAGACAGCAATTCACAGAGATAGTCCCAACAGACTCATTTGATTGTCTTGTCCTCACCGAGACTAGCTAATGGCAATTTACGTTTTGTGTTAAAGGCATTCACAATCAACAGAAATATTTTAACAAGGTTATTAATGGTGGTTCTCCCTGGAAAAACCTGTTTGATTAAAGTGGATTAAACTAGGAAGAAGAAGATGGGCCAACCTATTCACCAATTTAGACATAAACAACTCATAGTCATGCTTTAATACTAAAACTGGTCTATATGAAGATAGAAGGGATGGAATCCTGTCCACTTTGGGAATCACTGCTATAATGGCCTCCTTTCAGATAGCAGTAGGTGGAGTACCATTTAATACTGTATTATATAACTGCATGAAAGCCTTAAGAAAATCACTGATCTTCTCATTTATACACTTCAAGAGGTAGGCCATCTACACCAGGAGTTTTACCTGTAGCCAGACTACATAGAACTGTAATTACTTCATCAGTAGTAACTGGGAGCATCAACTGGGTCCATGATTCTTGGGATAAGTAATGAATGTGTAAGGAAGTTAGATATTCTTTAACTATTTTAAAGAGTAGTTTTGTCTCATAGAAATGGAGTAGAGATTAATGTAATTATCTACAAAATTGTGGTAATTTCAGCAGTAGAGGAATACAATCTCCCAAAGTAAGGATTCATACTTGGGTTAATATATATATAACGTTTATATCCCATTATCGAAAGACGAAAATAACAAACACTATTTCATCGGCCGCAAAACATCTAAACATGAAAATATCGAACATTCAGAACAGCAAATTTTTTCCCATGGAAAAAATTTGCTGCTCCAAAACACATACACACAACACAAGCACATCAAACAAACAGCAACCACACACATGCACTTAAATTCCTACATCTAACACTACACTAAACTAAACATACACTACTATCTACCCACTTACCTTAACCCAAACCTAACTCTAACGTCCATCACTATTGCACACTCACCTAACCCGCACCCTTACCCTAACTCAATTAACGCCCCCCAACCCTAACATACAAACAATCGCGCACTTGCCTGAACCCAACCCATAACTTTCCACTACAGCGCTAAGAATAGTGAAGCCACAGAAATGGCCAACCGAATTCTTTCCCGAGGAAAGAATTCGGTGTTCTGCAGCGTTGCTGTTCTTAGCATTCACTGAATAGTGTTCAGTATCAGAACATTCAAAGTTTTAATACTTCGATGTTCTGATATAGACCCTATAGATATATAGGTATACTTCTTTCTTCCTTAATCTTAGAGCTAAGTGTTTAACATTTGAAGGAAAAATGTCAGAGGTTTTTTGTTCAGTTTTAGTGAACAAAATACTTGTTTGTGTTCTATAACAACAGTGAGTCGATCTGCTCTCACAAATCTGAAAATGTATCCTCTAATCTGCAGCCACTAGTTCACACCTGTGAGATGTTATTTGAACTAGTACTCACAGATAATTTCATTCTATTCAATAATGAACTGTTTTTGCAACTTGAAGGTGTGGCAATGGGGTCAGCGTGCAGTGGTTTGTATGCCAACATAATTATGTTGGAATGGGAAAGGAGATTTTTAATAAATACCCCATGGTTTAAGTTCTGTACATTGTATACAAGGTTCTTGGATGATGTTTTTATTAGTTGGAATGGTTCGAGAGAAGAGATCCCCCTATTTTAGAATATATCAATGGCACAACCAGTTTTTTAAAGTTCACACATGAGGCTAACAGTGAACAAATAGCATATTTGGACATCTTACTGAAGAAAGAGTGTCAGTTGAAGTCCTTTGTAGCACAAATTCATAGGAAAGCAACCCATTCAAACAGCTGTCTGCATTTTGATAGTGCACACCCATTTAAATGAAAAAGAGGGGTAGTAAAGGGCCAATTTGTAAGGGCAGCCCGGATGGTTAGTTTGTTTGATAACTTCTTAGATGAGTGTGTCCATCTGAAAGCTATGTTTTGCAAGGAGGGTTACCTGTTATGGCTCCTTAATGAAGTCATGATTGAGGTGGTCAACAAAAGAGAAAGAGGTTTTTTTAACCCCTTGTTAAGCCACCATGAGGTGATACCTGCCCAGGGCATGCCCCTTATTGATGGCTGTTTGGTTAATAGAGTAGGAACTGACTTGACCCAATCCAATGTTGAACAGAATTCAAACTTTAAATGTGCGTTTATTACTACTTTTCACAGTGACAGTAAGGATGTGTTAGATATTTATATTGTTTTTAAGAGAGGGATGGACCTGAAATGCATTTTAGAGTCTAACAGAAACATTGTACATGCAGGGTCTATAAAAAAAATATGGTTCCTGTGCTCAGTGTAGCTTTGTGATGGAAGGCCATGAATTATTGGTGAATGGTTTTAAAATACAGGTGAATAAAAAGGTGTACTGTCATACTGAAAGAGTTGTTTATTGTGCAATGTGTAACTCATGTGAATGTTTCTATATCGGAAAGACTGAGAGGAAATTTAAAAACAGAATTTATGAGCATTTAAGGGATATCAAACTTGGTAAATCCCCAAATGCTTGAATAAACAATGCACAGAAAAATCAGACCACTCTTTCAAATTTTTCATTGTGGACACTCTTGACTTGGATAAAAGAGGTGGCCCGTGGGGGCTGCTTTTGAAAGAGAAAGAATTAATCTGGCAGGTCCGCCTAAATGCGGGGCAATGGGCAGGATTAAATGATTCACTCTCCATTGCTTGCCTATTAAAACTAACAGCAATGGAAAGGTAAAATATATAAAAATATAAAAATATTTATATAAATTTTTTATATATACTTTCATTTTCAAATAAACACCATTTTATATGTTTTATACACTATGTGTGTATTTGTATTTATTTTCAGTATCTTTGCACTTGTTAATGTCATTTAAATGCTGGTTTTAAAGAGTGTCTTTTTAAGAATATTTTATGATTGCATTTCATGAATATTTATGAATTCAGGGAGGTCCTTTTTAGTCAGTGTGATAGGATTCGTTTATTACTTAATTAATGCTCTTGCAGGATGTACTTAAGAGTGTTTCCTGGATTTGCTCTTATCTGATGAAGTTGAGAAGGTTCTTGATGAAAGTGCTTATCTATTTGTTATTTTGGTTTAATAATTTTACTGGGTGGCTGCAGTGCTGCGGTGGTTAGTGGCCGCAGTGGTGCAGAGGTTAGCATTGCCGTCTCACAGCAAGAGGCTCTCTAGTTCAATCCTCAGCTGGGGTGCCTTCTGTGCGGAGTCTGCATGTCCTCCCTGTGGTCGTGTAGGTTTCCTCCGGGTGCTCCAGTTTCCTCCCACATCCAAAAGACATGCTGTAGGTGGATTGGGCACTCTAAATTGGCCCTAGGTGTAAGTGCGTGCATGTGTGTGCCTTCTGTGGAAGGTTGGGCGCCGGGCCGGCAACTCAACACCATAAAAACTCCACTGACAATCATGAGCGGACAGGTGATCCGCTGTGGCAATCCCTAACCAGGAAAAAGCCGAAAGAAGAAGAAAACGTTTTTTTTACCGCTCCCAAAGTACTTTGTGGCCATTTACTACAACGATTTACTTGAGTTGCTGAAGTGTGTCATTCCAGGAGTGCTGACTTTATTTTAAAGAGTAGTTTTGTCTCATAAAAATGGAGTAGAGATGAATGTAATTATCTACAAAATGTTGATAATTTCAGCAGTAGAGGAATACAGTCTCCTAAAGTAAGGATTAAAACTTGGGTTAATATATAGATATATAAGTGTACTTCTTTCTTCCTTAATCTTAGAGCTACGTTTTTAACATTTGAAGGAAAAATGTCATTTTTTTTGTTAGTTTTAGTGAACAAAGTACTTGTTTGTGTTCTATAACAGCAATGAGTCTATCTGCTCTCATAAATCTGAAAATGTATCCTCTAATCAAGAGGCACCTTTAAACATTTATTTTATTCTTCAAGCAGTTGCAATTGGATGTTATTCAAAGATACCGATTTCTTAAATTTAACTTTATTAGCCTGAATTTTCAGAAAGGCTGTCATATGTATTTTAGTTGTAAGTCAACTGTTGACCAGTATGCCCCCATCTGTCCCACACATTAGTTCAGACTCTGATTACTTCTTTCAAACAGTAGGAAATTCTCTCATTCTTACTTAATGGTAGGTTAAATTTCCAAGGGATCAGTTGGTACGGTGAAGAAAATTAAAAAATTAGTTTAATAGGACATGGTCAGAAATTAGGGTTGGTGAGGTGGACATAGAGGGAAGAAAATGCTTTTTTGCTTTTGAGAAATATAAAACCTATCAATTCAAGAAAAAGATTTTGCACTAAAAGAGTAATGTGTGTATATCTGGATAGAGAGTCATAGAGTTGTATGGGCATCAACCATGCAAAATAAATTAAACAATTTTTGAAGGATTTTTTAAAGGATAAAACATACATTTTCCCAAGTCCTGCCAATATTTCCCAAGGCTTGGTCAAATGTTCCAATCACCAAGCCAGAAAAGCAAACTAAACCTTTTAGAGTCGAAACCCATTTTCTAATAAGGAATGCTATGTCATCCAACGGAATATCTGGAGGTAAGTAAGCATTAATGCTAAATCTTGTCTGCAAAGGATCCCCATAACTAAAAAGAAATGACCATCATCTGCAATAATCCTTGTTAAAACATTATAACTATTTGCAGAATGCACTCCTTCCATACGCCTTTGATTTGCTGTTGACTGTTAAGCAGGTTGTTTCTGGTATCCCTTATGAAGGGTGTCTCATTACTTTTTTTTTGTTCTTTCAGTCTTTGGCTTTCAAATATGCCTTGCAAACTGATAGTTTCTTTGTACCATGTATTGAGTCACTTTCCAGAGGCTGCATGATTGCCTTTGATGCCTTGTTATTTGCTATTGTCACTGCTCCTTTAGCCTCTTTGTTAGTCGACCTGTAATCTTTTTTAGCCTGGTCCATCTTTTCTATCTCCTACTTTTTTCTGCTCTCCCTCTTTCTATTGACGACTTCTTAAGTTTCTGTGTTCTGCTACCAGCTTTCCTCATTTATGTTAGTTCCATACCTGGGTGGGCCACATATCTGCTCAGTAGTCCGCGAACATGATGTGTTGAGGTGTTGCCTTTCTTTATAATCTTTATCAACTCCACCTATTTTCTCTTCTTGCAGTGGTACTAGAACCCTGGGTATTTCCTTAAACTCTTGTGTTTTTTTCTCCATTCAACTCCTAGGTCTTCAGTCTAGTTTCTGTTGACTTAACAGCTTCATTTGACCACTGCTTGTAGCTGATTGTGGCAACCACTGGTTTATGCTCTGGGCCGACTGTTTTACTAGGGATGACTTTGCAATCACTGATTCTACCAGAATGACCTTTCCTTACAAAGATGAATTCTACCTAGAATGTTGGCCTCTCTTGTATATGTCTCTTCTTCTTGCTGTGTTGGCCACTATCAAGCCATTTGCCAGACAGAAGTCTAGAATGACTTTTCCTTTATGTCTGGTGCCCCACCCATGTTGATATAGACAGTCCCCATATCCTGTTGTGTCTGTTCCCATATGTGCATTTAGGTCCCCCACTATAGGTAGGTACTAGGCTATCTGCCCGAGGGCATTTATAAGCCTAGCCAGAGTGTGTCGGCTTTCGCCACCCCATTGATTAATTAACTGAGCCTCTGTCAAGAAGAGCCAATTAAGTGATCCCAGGGGTGTATTTTCTGTTACCCATCCATTCATCAAGGTTTTTCTTGAAGAGTGTTAGTGAGGGGCTCTGCCTAATGTAGTTAGGAATTTTGTTTCAAAGCATAAGGAGTCTCTGTGACTGGAATCTCTCCCTCCAGAATGTTCTATTTATTGTTGTGATGAGGTTTTAGCTCATTAGAGCAAGTGGCTCGCAGTCACTTGTATTTCTTTAGGTGGAGCATGACCATCAATTCTGGGTTGGACATGGCTTTGTAAGTCAGGCAGAGATCACCTCTGAGTAAGCGATATGCCACTGAGTACAGACAGAATTTTTCCAGTCGGGCTACATAGGACATATGTTTGAGGCCAGTAATCCTCTTGGTTAGGTACTTTTGTGGTCTTTCAAGCTGTTGGAAGTGCCTTGTGAGGTACATCCCAAATGGGCATTGTACTCTATGATGAGTCTGATGAGTGATGAGTAGAGAGGCAATATAACCTCTTTATTTCTAGATGTGAACCCTTTAGTAATTAGATGGGCTACATAGAAGGATTTCCTAACTACTTTGGCAATATGATTGTCAAAGAAGAGACTACTATCTACCTTGGTCCCCAGATCTCTTATTACCCCTTCTGTATTAAGGGTGCTGCCACCTATGTGGTAATTCATGGGTGTTTTGTTTTTCCCAAGCGGGATGATTATGCATTTTTTGGCATTTAGCTTGAGACCATGACTTTGACACCAGTTGTCCATCTCAGTAAGGCTCTTTTGGAGAATGTCCGTGTCAGCCAGAGAGTCAATTATGGCTCCCAGTTTGCAGTCATCTGCAAACTTGGTTAGCCATAGTCCTCCTGTGTTTGCCTGTACTTCTGAGAAGTATATGCCAAACAGTAGGGGTCCCAGGACTGAGCCTGGTGGGACACCACTTGTGACTAGTTTAGAGTCGGACCTGGAGCCCACTATTCTTACCGTGTGAGTTCTGTCTGTAACCCATCTCGTGATGTAGGGGTTTATGTTCAGGCTGTTGAGTTTTTCTTTAATTCCTGAGTGGGGAATGGTGTCAAAAGCCTTGGCGAGGTCAAGGTAGGCTGTCTGAACTACTTTCCCCTCATCTATGCCCTTGGTGACTGTCTCGAAGAAGTCAACCAGGTTTAGTAGGCATGATCTGCCCTTAACAAAGCAGAACTGGGTCAGGTCAAGTGTTTGGAGGTTCCCAATGTCTTTGTTAATGAGTTCCATGATGATGCACTCCTTGCAGACCAGGCTAGTCAGGCTTATGGGGTGATAGCTGCCAGGGTCAGTTGTGGCCCCTCCTTTGTGGAGTGGAATAACCATTGCTGTGCACCATTCTATGGGTACATAGCCTGTGGAGAGGCTGAGGTTTAACAGTGTGTTTAGGTAGGGGTTAGTTCATTCTGTAGTTCGTGCAAGATGCAGCCTGGGACACCATCTGGCCCCATTGATGCTGTGCTTTTGGCTTTTGAAAGGGCTGTTTTCACCTGTGCATCTGTGATTTCTGGGACACTACACTTTTCCAGTATTGTTGTGGGCCCTTTTGCGGGTGAGAGGGGGGTGAAGTTTGCACTGAATCCATCTGCCAGGATGTTGGCAATATCAGTAGGTTCAGTATATTTTGTGCTATTTTGCACTAGCTCAGAGCATATCTGTGAATTGCCACTTAGATTTTTGACATAGCTAAAAAAGGCTTTGTGGTTATCTTTCGAATCCTTGGCTATTTTTCTTTCGAAGTTAGCCTTGGATGATTTTATGAGGGACCTTAGTTTCTTACTGATACTGATCAGGGATGTCTTTCCTTCTTGGGATTTTCTTTTTCTGAACTAGTTTCCTCCTTCTATTGTATAGCCTGTTTATAGCAGTGGTCCACCAGACTGGCTTCCTTCTCTTATGGGAGTGAGTCTTGGTTTTGCTAGGGATAGCACGATCCATGCATCCTTGTAGGTGCTCATAGAGTGCATTTGTAAAGGTTCCTGCATCTTGGACACTGTTATCCTTTAGCATGGGGGCTGTGAAACTTGCCACCTCTGTCTTAAGTAAGGTTAAGTTTGCTATAGAAAAGTTTTTCACTGTAGTTTCCTTGGTTGGGGGTGGTGGCGTGGTGTGGACATCCAGAGTGATTAGTTTATGGTCTGATCTAACTAGTGATGGGTTGACCTCCGTTGTGGAACACCTGTTACCCATGTTGGTGATGACCAGGTGCAATATGTTTTCACCTGTGGTAGGGGAGTTTACCAGCTGATCCAGGGCATTTGAGTTGATAAATTCCAGGAAGCGCTGGATCTGGGAGTTTGTACTTGAGTAGTTTTCCCAGTTAATTGTAGGGTAATTGAAATTGCCCAATATCAGGGTATTCAGTAGGACCCTCATGTTTTCCAGTGTCTCTAGAAAGGCAGAGTGGTGGTCCTGGGTCATGGAGGGTGGTCTGTAGCAGGCCACAATTTGCATTGCAGATTTGCCCGATGTTAGTTGCACATGGATGATCTCAGAGGTATCATGCTGCACCACTAACCTGGAGGTGTAGGTATCCTTAATGAATATGAATACACCCCCTCCTTTTGTGTTTTGGTCCATGTTCTGTGGCCGAAATGTATGGTATGAGTTGTAGCCCAGTAGTGTAACATCAATTCGTTCTGAACTGCTTTATCTAGTAAGTTCTATAGCTCTTACCTGAATGCACTATTTTCATCACCATCAAACCCTACCATGGGGTATAGGCTGGCGTCATGAATGTTGCCCTATCCTTACACTGGAGTCTGATTCCCATGAGTCAACATTCACAATGTGCAATGGTACTGTAGAAAATGATACCATGTTTTCGCAGAGAATACACTCAATGTTTTTTCTCTTTTGTGTTCCATTATGGAAAACCATGTTAGCTAGTCGGTGTTGGTAACAGAATTAAAAATTATTTTCTTCTGGTCTGGTGGATGTGATCAGTGTAGTAAGTCACATTTTTTATCTGATACTTGTGCATAGCTCATTATAGTTGAACATAGTGTTTTCAAAGAATGGGACACCTTCAGCAAATGCTCTTTATTTTATCCTACTAACCTGATTCTTACAGCTGATTCTTTTATTCCAGCTACTTGAGCCCTCTTAAAAAGAAGAAAAACATTATCTCACTCAAGCCTAAAACATTTTATTTGTATACTTCCAGTTCATATCCATACTGCCTTATGGTATCCAGAACTTTTTTTTCGCTCTAGCTTCTTTAACTAAGTGACTTACCAGCTAATAATAGGTAGTATTAGTAAGGGCAAGGAATTATTAACAAAATTACACTAAGACTGTTAGCTAGAATGTTCTGCAGTGGAGAAATTAATCTTTGCCACTTATTATTTATATTTTTAAATTTATGTTCATATTTTCATTACTGAGAGATCGACATATTATTGAGGTGTATAATGTGAAACCAATGTGGAAGACAGAAAAATACACCAAAAATGCTAGTTTATATTACACCATACTGGAAATATTGCTAGCTATTTGTTAGTGATTATGAAAATGAGCAGTATTTCCATACGTACTGAATACTTCAAAAAACAAGTGACTTGCAAACTGTTGCATGACATTAAGTGAAACCTTGGATGTCGTTGAAGAAAACTTACATCCAAGGTTGATACTAACAAGTTCTAGCCCTGCCATGGTAGTTCTTCCACACAACACACTCTCAAGCCTATGGCCAACTTAGAGTGTCCAAAACACCTACTGCATGTCTTTGGAATGTGGGAAGATATTAAAGCTCCTGAAGGTATCCCGCACAAACACAGGGAGGACATGCAGACTCCACACATAAAGCACCCCTGCCAAGGATCAAACTCAGAAGCTTCTTGCTGAGAGGCAACAACACCATCCACTGTGCCATTGTGCCACCATATCTTGAGAGAGATATCCAATATTACTTGTGTTGTTAATTATACAATTAAGCATATGTTTTCAAATTTCTATAAATATCTCAATAAACATGCATTTCTCATATATGGTTAACAAAAATGTTCTAACAGTATATGTCTAGGTTGTATATGTTTCGAAAATGTGTTTTCTGAAAAAATTAAAAATACAATTTCAGGGTTTTGTACTTTAGAGTATACTATAGCATTTATGTATTTATGGAAAAGACAATAAATGCACAGGCTATTATCACTGTAAAGAATACTTCTTACTAATAACATTACTATTTGTACAGTTTTAATACTTTTTTTGGTCACAAAATATTGACATTTGTTTATCTTATGCTTTTTAAATTTATTTTTCTGAAAATGCTCTGCAATGCAAGATGTGTATAGGCTGCTAGAGATATAACATTCCACATCACATATGTATTAATAAATTATGGTTCAATTTGAATTTGCATTTATGAATCTAGATCTGCATGTAGTCACAATTCTTCACATTTCACTTTCAGCTAACTGTTATGGGTCCAAATTATCTGCTCCTTTTTGTTTATATGAATCATTTTATTACATTTTTATCATTTAGCTTAGTAGTATAACTCTCCACTCTGTGCTCTCCCAAACTGCTTTCAGATCTCTAAGCTATGTTTTCTCATGACATATCAATTATAACAAAATTAAAATGCCACTTTGAGCTGTAAATTGCATAACATCCAAAAATGATCTGTATGCATTTATTCAATGACATTTGTTTATCCATTTTGCTTGTAAAATGCAATTATATTCTGGAATTTGGTCTGATTACTTGAAAAATATGTGAGATCATGGTTAGTCCACCAGAAGCTTATCAATTATGACAAAAAATGTCAAGTGGTGTATTCAGTGACAGTAAAAAAGTATATTAGTCATACATAAGAGCTTGTATTCTGACATTCTGTAAATCTTCCCCCTCTGGCACTGCCCTTTCCAACTCTTAAAGGTAGCAGCCAGCCACCCCCTTTCCGCAGACCACTGCATATCCCAAAGTGTGGCAGCAAAATTACTTTACCAGACGTATAACAGGAAAAACCCTCCTACTCAGGTTCATAGAAGACTGCTGGAATAAGCTTAATTGTGTGCATGTCTTTGTTTAGACTGATTTTCATTCATTATATCAGCGAAAAGAATTATATGCCTTTTCTAAATTTGAGGAATTAACTAATATAACTATAAAATGTGTCTCAGTTTTCCGGTTTTCATAATGTTGCATTGCATTTATGTCCCTAGTGAAATATGACTGTGTTACATGACTAAAATAATATTGATTATATGCCAAGTTCCTATAATTTTACCTTTAGTCCACAAAAATCTATGATTTTCTTTGCATAACTACTAAATCTTCAAATGTATAATAAATCTGTCATATACACATGAACATACCACACTCAAATTCTTATACATCCACATGCACACAATTAAAAAATAAATACCAAACTGAGGTATGGTGGTTTAATTTACAAGATAAATAGGTCAATTTTACAACTCAGAAAGTGGAGATAAGACATGAACAGACTTAGCATAAAAGAGCTACAAGTTTTAAACCACATAAAGATTATTTATTTAAGGAATATCACCTGTTAATAAAAGTTGTCTGCTATGACATTGTAATTATGCAATTATATGTTACAGTGAAAGATTAATATATTAGTACTAATTGGCACTAGAGAAACATTTCAGTCTCAAAGTGACATTAAATTACCATCAGAAAAAGAATGTCTTTTAGTAACAGATTTGGAAGTGAATGTATTCTGCCATACGTTATTTGCCTTATGACATGCGCACTTGAATATTTAACATGTCTACTATCATTAATTGCATATTGAATCTAGTATAAAAGCCATCTGAAGAATCTACTAAAAGTACTTGTATATAGATTTATTAGACCGCTGCCTTCTGCATTTTCAAAATGCATTAACACTCTTAATGACTTGTGATTTCAGTTTGCAAAATGACTTGTGATTACAGTTTGCAAAATGTATTAATTAAAATTGACTAGCCTTTGTTGTTTTTTATGATAACTTTAAGTGGTTTTAATATTTTATGCCAGCAGTCTACTGGCAAGCATAAGATATTGCAATGCAGTCCACACCTTATCTAACTTAACAAAATGTCAGACTGAGAAATCATCAAGAGGAAATGTGCCTGCCTCCACAAAGTTTGGACTGACTGCCAATAACATACAAGAACATTTGTTCTACAATTTAACATGTTCTCCAGACATTTTTAGCACGTAGACACAGAAGTAGTTCTGTACCAAACGAATTGCCAACAAATGGAATTTGAAGTCCTATAAACATCACCTGGGACTCATAAACATTCTGAATGACTTAAGAAATAAAAATTTTATATAGTAGCAGGGAAAGACTGGGATTTACACATTAATACGTTTTTAAAACACAGGCATGATGCATTATTCTAAGAGAGCAAAGCATGAAAGAATTAAATATTATAGTGCAAAAACTGACTGGGATTCATTAACAAATGTGTAGGTGTGGTGCTAAGCCTACATGATGTAAGTATGTTAGTGCGATGAGCAGCAGTGTTAATCAAATATGCATGCTACTCTTTGCACCTCACCTACATGTTTACAAGTACATTTTTTTGTGGCTAGCAATAGTGTTCTTGGCCATGGAAAGGTGCTTGCTAGCACAAGCACAGAATGTAAACAAAATAGCTTGCAAGGATACACTGTAGTCCAAAAATATTAAGGGCAAGTACAGTGAAAAAATATGGAGGGGAAGTGAAATGGAGGAATTGCCCACAAATAATAATTGTTTTATACTGCATAATTAATATGGAAGGGGAAATAGGGAAATGTACTCATTTACTGTAGGTAAATGTGTTGAAGTATTAAAGAAGCATTTTAACATAAACCCAGCAATATTGATGAAATGATAATTAACGTCAATGATAATACCAAGTTATGCACATAAATAAAAATGGACATGTTAACAAAGGATGTGATAGGGATATAAAGCTGCATTGTAGCAAAAAGGAGTGAAAATGTGATATACATGTTAATAAAATGCTGAGTTAAAACAACAGCAAGAACAGAAGATACATTATGGGATGAATGCATAAACTACACTTATTGCATATGAAATGTATATATGGGGAATTCCTGTATGCTAGCCGACACCACTGCTGTATTCTCCACCTCAGCATGTATACACAAGGATCAAATGGACATTACAGCTGTAATGTCTGGTACATCAGAAATAGACATGTTTTTACAAAGAAATATCAGTGGCACCCATAGGAAAGGGGTTTATTACCTTTAATAGACAAGCAAGTGCTGTATAGTAATATAAATGCTAAATGGTAATCTAATCACACACAATGTAACATAAGCAACAAATGGCAATACAGATCAGATGACATGTCATGATTTCAAGTTTTCCATTGCAGATTTGCAAACATCTCAGACAACATTATACTGGGCATGCTCACATGGAATTACAGGGAACAGTAACATAACAGCAATTCAACAGCAGCACAGAAGAAAGTGTTGTAACAGAGACTAGTCATAGATTTGCATGGTCTGGCAGCATGCCATACAGTCTGCCATTAAAATGTATAGTTTGATGAAAACAACTGCAAAAATGTCCAGATAAAGACATGCAATATACATCATAATTATCTTGGGAACAGGTAATTTTGGTGTGCAATGAATGGCATAATAAACATTCACATCATGTCATTTATGAACACATGCCAGGACAGATATCAGAGAGATGTATAACAATTATGGATGCCACTGAAATATGCATATCAGTCATGTCATGAAGAACACCCCTGAAGGACTTACAGCAGTCTCCTATCATAAAAGATATAGATGCCCATAGCTTGTAGGACAAGGCCTGAAAAAGGTGGCCTTCTGTGTGATCCATAACTATTGTCTCTGAGAACCAACTGTTTGCTGTCTGACTGACAGATGTTACCAGATTCAACCCTCTGCTTATTATAACTAGGCTCTCTAGAGACTTCTGTATTGCAAACGTGTCACATCAGATAACAATGGAGACTGTCACAAATAACTTAATTGAATGTGTATATTAAGAACGGAGTTACAAATTGAATATGACCAATCAGATGTAGACAGAATGCTGGAAAGGAGCCACATATGTTACTGTTTAACAACACTGTGCAGTACAAAATCAATGTTTCTTTGAAAAGGAAGCTGTTTCCATCACAAATTATACATAATGTTCCAGAATTGAGCCATAGTCTATCTGTGTAAGTATGCTATACAAATCAGTACTCAATGCATGTGTTATAGGAGCAGTCACAGCATAAGCTCCAGGTAACCATTTCACTGCCATAAAACCGCAACCTTTAATGATACATCATTGCCCAACATAAAAATGGATAAGATACAATAAGTTTATGTAATTCCAGTACATTTACATAATGTTTCCCTTTCAGAAAATAAATAGCAAGCTATGTGGCACTACTGACTAATGAATTGTGGGTGAACCAAATGTTCCACAGTGGAATTCTTGACACAAGTGTAACACTTCTTCTATGTTAACATCATATATATGCATTCTATACAATCTCTGTGAGATAAAAGGGATAGTGGAGGCCTATCCAACTATAAATTGATACATTATAACCGTGGTGGATGCCATTCATGCATTACAGCATGAAATCCAGCAATACTAACAGACACCGAATGTGGATGTTGACCACATGAGCATTTGACAACAGAAAATACATGATATTGTACAGGATGAATATACCACAGTAGAATTATCAGTACAAGTAGAAGATATGAACACTCACTGTCCCTCTTCAAGAGAAATCTTGATGAGTGGTTGGGAAATAGAAAATTCACCCCAGGGATCACTCCAGTAGCTCTACTCAACAGAGGCACTGGGAACCAAGGTTGGGTGGCACGATGTCAGGGTAATCCTATAGGTTAGGCTTGTAAAGGCTCCAGGGCCATTAGCCTAGTACACACCTATGAACTTATATGTTGATATGTGAAGATATTACATTATGTTATTGCTGCAAGAGATATGTGTACCTGTAAATGTAGTACTAAGTCAACAACTCACAGAATGTTATCGCATTCCCCTCGTACTAGAGGATAACACTTCCTACATATGTTATGTAAGGAAAATGTAACCACATGTCATCATTACTCTGAATAAAGGCATTGCTATGTGAGAAATTACTGTAGCATTTTGTAAGAGGAATCAATATCTATTTGTGTACACAACAGATGTGCTTGACAACAGTGTAAGTGACATGTACAGTGATAATAAGACTGACACAATGTAGTCTGAGCAGTAAAGGCTGGATTTGAACCACAAGCAACACATGACATGTTGAGGTGCAACTGGGATAGTGCACATCTAAACAGATGACATCACCACTGTTTATTAACTAAAAGTGGTCAAAGTGCATAATAATACTGTACAGCTGCACATCATATATATATTTGAACAGTAGTATACACAGTATGAGGGTGAAAGACATACTCACAGCTAGCCTCAAACATGCAACATATGTGGTTATATAATGTACAAAGCACAGTATCAAAGTCAAACAACAAAGGAGAATTCACACTCCAGCTGAGAGATAGTGCGGTTATGGCAGCATTATGTAATTATTGTGAGGCCAAAAAGTTGTTTTCCTTGGGGGGTGCTAGGATTTGCTACTATAACATTGTGTTACTGTAAATATATATATTATAAGTAGAAGTGTACTTAAAGGTGGTTGTGAGGCGGCCAACAGTATATGAAAGTAATCACAGTCACACTATTTAAGCAGTGATAACCACAAATCACATTCTTATCCACTTACAACATCTATACAGCTCATTATCAACAGCCAGCACTACAAGAGAATACTGAGTACAAGTGAGACATACAGCATTTATGAAGAGATTAGATCAGCAGTATGTTGCCAAGGAGACTGGCCTGGTAAAATGATTTTTACAGCCATCTGGGATTGCAAAAGTTGACACTGTCAATGTGTGTAAACCAATTCTGAATTAATTTGCAGTCAGATACTTGTAGAGGGTAAGCACTGTTGGATTTGAACAGCTTGATATCTATTTACACATTTTAAAAAATAGTGTAAGTAATGCAAACACCACAGGAAAAGTCTGACATTTAAAGTGAGCTCACTTTAGAAAAATGATCTAATCAGTGTATTGCACTAGGGGTGTAGGCAGAGAGTATAATTTTGTAATTGTATGCTCTTATTGTTATTCCACAAACCACATGTCATTTGAAAAATGGACAGGTCCCCCTCCTCATTTAACAAATGTTTGTGGCACTTTTCCTTTAAAAACATTAAATAGATATTTTTTTCAATGACACTTTTATTGGAAATAGTTGTGGATGTAGTATGGCCTAAATAAGAAGTTTTTTAAGTAATGTATATAAAATTGTACTCAGTAGAGTGCAAACAATATGCCTAACTACATCCTTGTGTTACAAAAAAGCTGCAAATGCGAAAGGTGGGATTAGGGCGTGGCAGAGTCATCTAGCAGTTTAAAATATTTATACAGAGTAGAAGTTGATTGAACACATGCTCAACTAACTGCAAATGCACCCACTCACATGCACACACAGGTTCCCCATATTAAGCACCAAACCTCCTATCCATCTAATTACACAGTGGAGAAAGCACTGCATTAATTCAAGTTTCACAAGAGAAAATCTGACTATTAAGGAGGGGAGTGCAGTTTTGTTAGGATGATTTCAGCAGTCTGTTTAAGTAAAAAGTGGGATAAGGGATCTGAGTGCACAATTAAATGCGTTATTTTCAATGGAAGTAGATACAGCACTAAATAGTACACACACACACACACACACACACACACACACACACACACACACACACACACACACACACACACACACACACACACACACACACATATGCAAACACACATTTTTCATGTTGAGCATCAGACCTGTTAACCTTCTAACTACACTATGTAGAAAGCACTGAATTAATCACAAGTGCCACAGAAAAAGTCTAACACATTTAGGGGGAGAGAAAGTACTTTTGTCAGGATGACCTCAATCAGTGTGTTTCAAAGTTGATGTTTCATTAAAAAGTTGGATAAAGGAGCTATGTACACATTCAAATGTATTTTTTCAGTGGAAGGGGATACAGCACTAAGTATTGCACTCACACACAGACTTTCCATGTTGAGCATCAAACCTCCTGCCTACCTAGGTTATACAATCTACATAGCACTTTATTTGTTTCAAGCATCACAGCAAAAGTCTGATTCTTAAGGAGAGAGAGTGTACTTTTGTCAGGATGGCCTCATTAGTTTGTTTCAGAGGTGATGTTTTTTGAAAAAAGTGGACAAGGGAGCTGTGTGAAAAGTAAAATATATTTTTTCTCAGGGAAAGTATTCTATAGCTATGTCAATAATCTCAATGGCAACACTCAGATCTACTCTGAGTTACAGCACAATGGCACTAAATATACAGAACCAACTGATATTGTCAATATCCTGGCAGATAGGTTCAGTGCTAACTTTACCCCTCTTTCATCCCCTAAAGGGCCCATCTCTATACCGGAAGAATGCAAAGTACCTGTAATCACAGCTGCACAGGTAAAAAACACACTCTCCAAAGTGAAGAACACAGTATCCATGGGACCTGACAACATCCCAGGCTGCTTTCTACATGAACTACAGAAAGAACTGGCACCCCACCTAATTACCATGTTCAATCATAGCCTCACCTCAGGCTTTGTGCCCACTGAATGGTGCACAGCAACAGTTATCCCACTCCAGAAAGGGAAAGCCACCACAGACCACAGGAACTACTGCTCCATTAGCCTGACAAGCTTGGTCTCCAAGGCTATGGAGCGTATCATCATGGAACTTATAAACAATGACATTGGTAATCTCCAAACTCTGGACCCTACCCAGTTTGGGTTTGTACAAGGCAGATCATGTCTCCTAAACCTGATAGACTTCTTTAAAGAGGTCAGCAAAGCCGTAGACGAGGGTAAGGTGGTACACACAGCTTATCTAGATCTTGCCAAGGATTTTGACACCATCCCCCACTCTGGAATTATAGACAAACTCACTAAACTAGGTATAAATCCCTATGTCACAAGATGGGTTGCCAACTGGCTCACTGACAGAACCCACACTGTGAAAGTAGCAGACTCTAAATCCAACTTCAGACCAGTGACAAGTGGAATACCACTGGGTTCAGTCCTAGGTCCTCTCCTGTTTGGTATCTACTTCTCTGAAGTACAGGCTAACACGGAAGGTCTTTGGCTAACAAAGTTCACAGATGACTGCAAACTGGGAGCCATAATCAAAACTCCTAATGATGTGGACATCCTACAAAAGGGACTCACTGAGACAGATGCCTGGAGTCAAAGTCATGGCCTCAAGCTCAATGCCAAAAAGTGCATTGTCATCCCTTTTGGTAAAAACTCTACACCCATGAACTACCACATAGATGGTAGTCTACTTAACAATGAAAGTGTGATAAGAGACCTTGGGACACAGGTGGACAGTAGTCTCGCCTTTGAAAATCACATCGCCACAGTAGTCAGGAAATCCTTCTACGTGGCACACCTCATCACAAAAGGTTTCTCATCCAGGAAAAAAGAGGTCATTGTTCCCTTCTACTCATCACTCATTAGACCTATTATAGAGTACAATGCCCCTTTTGGTATGTATCTCACAAGACATCTACAACAACTGGAAAGGCCACAGAAATACCTCACAAAGAGGATTACTGGCCTCAGACAGATGTCCTATGCAGACGGTCTCAAAAAAAACTCCAGCTTTACTCTGTCACATATCATCTGCTCAAAGGTGATCTCTGCCTAACATATAAAGCTATGTCAAACCCAGAGCTGTTGGACATGCTTCACGTAAAGAAATCCTAATCCATCCAAGCTACATGCTCTAGGGACCTAAACCTTCTCACCACAATAAACAGAACATGGTGGAGGGATAGATTCCTGTCCCAGAGACTTCCCATAGTCTGGAACAAACTACCTATCTATATCAAACAAAGCTCCTCATTAGCACTCTTCAAGAAAAATCTTGATGATTGGAAGGGAGATAGGAAATTCACCCCGGGGATCACTTCTGTGACTCTACTTGACAGGGGCACAGGAAAATAATTTTCTTGGATGGCAAAAGCCAGTGTACCATTTGGCTAGGCTTATGTAGGCCTAGGGCCAGTAGCCTAGTACCTACCTATTTTTATTTATTTATTTTTATTTTACATTTGTTTACCGTTAAAGTCCGACTGGAACTAGGTCCATTTACAGTGGAGGCCCGGGGAGAAAAGCTCCACAACAACAGTTTTATACAGTATTACATAAACAGTCAGAAACAAATTCAAATAATAAAAATTTACATACAATGGATCTTTCCAGACAGGTTTACATTACAGACAGAGAACCCTGAATATTGTTTTTTGTGATGGAAAAGAAAATTAGTTTCATACAGAGTTATTAATAATCAAGAAGATAATTCATACAAAGTTCTTTCCAGGTGGGCTTACATTTGTCAAGAGCGGACCTTGGATGTTGGTTATTTGGGAGGAAAAAGAGAAGAGTAGATATACTCATTACCTGGTACAATCAAAATGACATCATAGACGGCAATATAGTAGGAAAACGTAGCTGAGAGTAGTCCTGTTTTATGATTTTGTGAAGTACCAAGCGTTAGGCATAGTGAGTAGTGATAGAGAGGAGAAAGAGGAAATGAAGGAGATTAGGAAAGCATTTATGTAATGCAAGGATAGAGCCACGCCTTCAGGAGGTGTGGCTTGAGTGATTTTTTTAAACAGTGAGATAGATGTGGCTGAGGATATATTTTGGGGGAGCTTATTCCATTCCTTGGCAATGGTATGAGAGAAGAGGGCTTTCCCTGTAGTGTTGTTGGCTTTGGATATGCAGAGCAGGGTCTTGTTAGATGAGCGTAGAGGATGGTTTGCTGAGTACTGGTTTAGTATTTGGTTTAGGGCTGGCGTTTTGTGGGGATGCTTTAGTATGTTGAAGGTGAGTACTAGCTGGTGGTACCTAATTAGTTGAGGGAACTCTAACCATTGTAGGTGCTTTAAGGCAAGACAGTGATGACTTCTAAAAGGGGAGTTATTGGCAAATTTTGCTATCTTATTGTAGCATGATTCTAGTTTGTCAAGGTCTGTTTTCCTGATGTGAATTAGGATTGGTGATGCATACAGTAGGGTACACAGGAGGTGGGTTTGGGCTAGGGTGATTCAAGCCTGGTCTGTTAGGAACTGTTTGTGTTTGTATAAAGTTCCTAATTTTTTATGAACTTTTTTAATGGTTTGAGAAATGTTGACATTGAAGTTAAGATCCTGATCTATTTCAACACCGAGTAGTTTGGTATGTGGGGAGGGAGAGATTACTGTGCCATTGTTGGAGGTGATGGTGAAGGGAAGAGTTGTGGTTTTGAATTTGTTGGGGGTGAATAGAAGTAGTTTGGTCTTTTTGGGGTTTAGAATAAGGTGGATATCAGTAATCCATTTTTCTACGGAGCAGAAGGATTCTTGGGAAAGTTTCTGAAGTGTGGTTATGGTTGGGGTCGAGCAGATTAGAGTTGAGTCATCTGCATACTGTATAAGTGATGCATGTAGGGTGGAGGTATGTAGATTGTTGGTGAAAATGGTAAATAGTAAAGGACCTAGTATTGACCCTTGTGGAACGCCTACAGTAGTTGGAAGTCATGGAGATAGTATGCCTTGCCATTTTACTGACTGTTTTCTATCAGAGAGATAGTTTTTGAACCAGGAAGTGGCAGAGGGTGCGAAGGAGATGGCGGTTAGAGTGTCTGTAAGTAGGTTATGTGAGACCATGTCAAATGCCTTGATAGATCTAAGAAAATGGCTGATACAAAGTTGTTGTTGTTTCTAAGTTGGTTAACCTGGTCAGTAAAGGAGAGAAGAGCAGTAGTTGTACTATGGTTAGGGCGGAATCCATGCTGTGTGAGGGAGAGGAGATTATGTGAGGTTAAGAAGTGCATCACCTGGGTGTGAATACATTTCTCCAGAAGCTTGGAAAGGGGGATAGGATAGCAATGGGACAATAGTTAGAAAGTTCACAGGAGTTACCTCCTTTCTGTATGGGTATTATATATGACACTTTCCATAGTTGGAGGATGTAGGATTCCTGTATGGAGCGATTTATAAGAAGTGAGATGGGGTAGGCTAGGGACTCTGCAGCTAACTTTAGAAAAGTAGTGGGTAGGCCATCTGCTGTGAGAGTGGTGGGTTTTAGTTTAGAGAGTAGTTTTTTTACTGTGGAGGTGGGTATGGGTGAGAGGGTAAAAGGGGGTGTATTATTGTGATCTAAAGTTGGGGTGAGCATAGGTTTATTGTTGGATAGCTTGGTAGATAGGGATAGAATAGAGTCTGTGAAGTGATGGTTAAACTGGGAGGTTATGCTGATGTTATCATTGTTGATGTTGGGTGCTGGGGTTGTAGTTTGGCCAGGTTTTAGAAGGGTATTTAAAGCTTGCCAGAACTTTTTGGGGTTTTTTGAATGTTTGTTTTGGATCCCTAGGAAGTAGTTTTGTTTGTCCACTTTTATTTGTTTTTTGGCCTGGTTTCTAAGCTGTTGATATCTTTGTTTATTGTGGTTGGTGTTATTTTTCTTCCAGTTCTTCCATGCATTACCTCTGGCTTTTAGTAGAACTTGTGTTGTTCTGTTTAGCCAAGGGGTGTAGTTGATCTTAGTTCTATGTTTCCTGATGGGGGCTAGTGTGTTAAGCACTCTCATAAAGGTAGTATTGAAATATTCGACTGCCTGGTCTAATGGTAGTGGGTGCCAGTTACTTTGTTGTAGCATGCAGTTAAGGATTTGTGGATTTACTTTGTGCTCATTTCTGGTCTCTTTGTATAGTATGGGTTTGGGTATTTTTACTTGTCTACGAAGGAGGAAAGTGGCGCAGTGGTCACTCAGTATATCAGGTAGGCATCCCACTTGATAATTTTCTTTGGGGAGGTTAACTAAAGTCCAATCAAGAATGGAGGTTTTATTGGATCTTTTGTCAACTCTGGTGGGTTCTTGGATCAGTTGTGAGAAACCAAACAAGTTTATATGGTTTGTAGGATTGTTGGCTTTGCAGGTTAGCCAGTCTAGGTTTAGGTCTCCTAGTAGGATGGTTTTGTGGGGCAGGATGATTGTAGCCCATTGCAACATATCCTCTGTTATAGGTGAGTTATTTCCTGGAGGAATATAACTGCAGAGGATGTTGATTTTCTATTTGTTTTTGAGAGAGATAGTGGAGCCTAGTGTTTCAGAGTTGCCAAAAATGGGAAGTGGGGTATTAAGGGGTTGAAGGTTAAGTGTGTTTTTAAATAAGATTGCAGCATCCACCACCCTTTTTGGTAGTTCTATCTTGCCTTAGAATGTTATATTCAGGGGGGAGAATTTCTTCATCTTGGGTGGTGGGTTTTAGCCAGGTTTCAGTTATGGTTAGTATATCTGGTGAGTAGTGGGCTATGAATGCATGTAAGTCTTGTAGTTTGTTGGATATACTTCTTGAGTTTAGGTTAATAATAATTAGGTCTGTTTCCTGTTTGTGGTAGAGAATTTCATAGCTTGGTCCTGGGTTTGGGTGTATGTCTCCTGAGATTAGTAGCCATCTTTTGAGGAACAGTTTGAGTTTGATGGCATGAGCTAGATCTGTATGATGTCTATGTGTTGTTATTCTATGGGGAGATAATGTGGTTGGTGGTTTGGTTACAAAATATAATGGGCTACTATTAAATAGTGTGGGGCAGATTGTAATGTTTGTATGTGTATGTATGTGAGTGTAGGTATGAGTTGTGTGGAAGGTAGTGTTTAATGGTATGGTAGCATGTATGGATGTGGTGTAGGCTTGAGTAGTGAGAGTTAGTAGTAGTAGTGGTGGCAGTATGCCTAGCACGATTTGTTAGGGTGTATTGGAGGAGATGGATGTATGTAGTGGGGTGTGGTGACAGTGGGAGTGGATAAGTCAATTTAGGGAAGGTGAAAGGTTGTAGAATTAGGGATGTGACTATTGGCAGTATAAAGGTGTGAGCACTGGGGGCGGGTGGGAATTGGGGGCAGGGTAGGGGAGCGGATTGAGCCCAGCGGGCGAATGGAGCGGGAAGAGCTGAGAGGAGTGAGAGTCCTACGAGAAACTATCAGTGAGCTGACCCTTTGGAATTGTAAGGTTCAACCGCTATATGCTAGGTAAGTGGGAGTCCCTGGGTGGGGTAATACACAGCAGTCTAGGGAGACTAGTCTAGGGAGGGGAGATACATAGAAGTCAATTATTCATATATCTAGTACTACAAGAGCTAGGGATACAACTGATGTCTGCTGGTATATGGGGTACTGTATCTAAAAGTGGGTAAATGCTGCCACCTAGTGGTGAAAAATCATAGAGTGGTACACTGTTCTTTAAAATACAGGCAGCTAGAAATATTTAAAATCAGGGAGTGGAGTGAAGTAAAGAGGGTCTATGGACGGCAGTAGGCTGCTAGTGTGTTACGCTGTGGGTCTTTAGGTATTAAAATACAACAAACTAGATTTAGCAAGTGGTTAGTTCTTACCTAATCTCAAGATAACACTAGATGGAGACCCATAGATAGTTCAACATACACGCTGACTCCTGTTTGAGGGAGAACAGGCTACACCCAGCGCTGTGGTTGTTTTCGATCCAGACAATCCTGGGATGATCACCTTAGGAGGTTATACGTCTTTGTTGGTTAATTAAACTCTGAGGAGTACCCAAGGTTGGAGGGTGAGGGTAATAGCGAGTTACAGTTACTCTCTTTCATATATGTCCAAAAATGTCTTTCTTCAGGGCTGTGTGCAAAGGTGTAGTTCCCAACATATTGACACTTCTTATTTTTCTGGATGTGATTGCATATATCATACTGCTGAGGAAAGTTCCTGATGGAAGGGAGTGGTCGGACAGCAACCCACTTCTTCCGTTCTTTGGACATAATAAGGAGGAACCGTTGTTCTTTGGTCCAGCTTTAGTACCCAGCAGCTATCAGAAATATATGATTCAGATTGAATCTTCTGGCAGTATTCTTCTGCAAACCTGGAACCTTCCAAGTAATTCCTTCAACAAATGTAGCCATGCATCCATAGGCGGCCTTAGGCATAGGCCAACTAGGTGGCTGCCTAGGGTGCTGCTCTAGCAGGGGTACTTTTTCAGTCTTTATTTAGTGTAGGTAGACCAGGATGGGGGCACTGGGTTGTGTTGTGGGGGGCGCCGTGGAGCCCTTTTGCCTAGGGCACCAGTTGACCTAAGGCTGCTCCTGCATGCATCCAATACCCATGTAACAAAGCATGTCTCAACAAGACATTTTCCCTTTCATAACAGAGTAGTAAAATAAGATTTTACTAAACTCTCCTCCAGCTTTTCACTCTGACTGTGAATTCTCATTCGAGCCAAAAATCCTGCAGGAAATTCAAAACATGCCCCTTCTTCTATGAACTTATGAACCTAAGTGGGTACAGCTCAAAGCATTACACATACTCTCGAATACACACACAGGTTTCTTATGCTGGACATTATGTAACCAACATAGGAAGGAGGTTCAATCTAAAGAATATGGTTCCAAGTAACACAGGAGAAGTCTGACTCCTAAGGGGAGAAAATGCACTTTTGTCAGGAAGACCTGATAAGTGTGTTTCTTAGAGGATATTTCAGTAAAAAGTGGGATCATGGAACTTTATGAAGAGTTAAATGCATTCTTCTCAGCAGAAGTGAACACAACACCACCAAGTGTTACACACACAAGTTTTCCAGTTTGGGTATTGAACATCCTACTTATCTAGTTAAATAATCTAAAACATGCAAAACAGGAAAATTCTGACTCTTAAGGGAAGAGAGTACATTTTTTATTCATGATGGCCTCATCAGTGTGTTTCATAGAGGATGTTTCAGTAAAGGTGGGATAAGAGAGCTGTGCGAAGAGTTAAATGTATTCTTCTCAGTGGAGGAGATACAGCACCAAGGATTTCACACACTGTCACATAAGAACAAGTTTCCCATGTTGGGCACTGAACATCCTTTCACTCAATTTACACAATCTAGAAAGCAGTGCATTGATTGCAAGCACCACAGGAGAAGACTGACATTAACAATGTGAAATAGGACATTTGAACTTCTTGAATATCTGAAACAGATGGTATTGTGCATTAGGGTTATACAACAAATGCATATGTGTTTACAGTACAACATAACATCTCTTTGATTGTCACATATAATATCACACTTCTTTCCTAAAATTTAGACAATGTCTTTCATGTACATTGTGTTACTGTGAGGGACATAGACATTTTTCACATTATGGGATGCCATAGACATTCTTTGTTGTACACCAGTGGATTATCAATCAAACTTCCCTATGATTTCATTTTGAGATGATTGTACACTTGTATTGTCTCATACCTGCACTATATGCATTACCAAACAAACATGCAAGTCATTCATAGGGTAGTGCACTACAGAATAACAGTGATGGATTATGTGATAATACGTTAACAAAACTTGTAACACAGTTGCAAGTGTAAACACTGTATAACAGACATACATCAAATGACTAAGTTATTTGAGTCAATATAATTTCAAAATCAAGAGCACCTGTTGACAAAGGTAATGCAGACATACATATGTTGTGCAACCTTAAACAATAATTATTTGATATTCTTTTTATAATTTATTCATTGAACACAGCACTGTTAAGCTGAATTGCTCCACTGATGGCAATGTATTAGTGCATGCATTATCTTTGAAGTTTTGGACTTAGAATGGGGATTAGCAGTTCTGTGTTGCTCCGTGTTGACTTTTAGGCAAGGATCAGTGCAAGAGAGACTTCACAAGAGGGAACAGCCATAGTAATAAAGCAGTAGTATAGTGATGTGTTAAGGAAAGCTGTGGCCAACATTTACAGTCACAGGAGTCAGACAAAACATTCTGAAACATTTTTTTCATCCATCTGGATTTGAACTTTAGTGCATTCCAAGAAAAACGTTTATACCTTAGTATTATCAAAGCACATTGTATAAGAAGTCATTCTTCTGATAGCTAACATTTGACAGCATATTTCAGCAAATGTGAATGCATATATTAAACTTTATTTACATCCAACTCTTTAGCTTGTTGAAATGTACATTAAACTATGTAAACATAGCTTAGCACAGCAGCTTATAGCACAATAGAGCAAGGTAGCCAAAGGCAATAAAATCACAAGGAGCCTAATCTAATCGAAATGCTGCACATCCTCAAGTCATGTGGCTAAAGATTCCCTAGCTCTAGGGATCTCCTCCGAGCTTGTGACATTGACAGACCATGCTGGAGAGATAAATATGTCTCCCAGAGACTGCTGCTTCTTTGGAATAGACCCCCTATTCATGTTAAACAGAGCTCCTCACTGACCCTATTCAAAACACAACCTATATAATCAGATGGAAGACTGCAAATTCATTCTTGGGGTGGCACCCATGTCCCTTATGGACCCAGACAGCTGGTGTTGATCATAGAGCTGCACTGTTCATTAATTCTTTCTGCAAACTACCCAAAAAAGAACACATGGGGATACTTGGCATTTACTTGGCTAGGCTTGTAAAAGCTATAGGGCTGATAGCCTAATAATCTCCTATTAATCCATAAACCTATGAACAAGCTTCGACATCTGGCCAATACCCACCAGACTGCCACCAATTAAATGTGACATCCCTTACTATCTTGGATCAGTAACTAATGAGCTTAAATCCTCACTACTAACTCCACTATGAGACTGTCACTTAAACAGCATTAATATTTCACAATTTTCCCCTAAGAGCACAACAAGAACATGCACAATAATCTGGGACTGGACCGTATACGTCTGTCCACTCCTAATGTAACTCATTATTACACACTTCAGAGCAATGTGTCCCAGTTTAAGACCTCTGATATGCTCACAGTCAAAGTAAATTTAAATCTCACACATCCAAACACTTCTTGGAAAGCTTGACACAGATTTCCAGCTGTATCCCTTCCCCAGAATAATATGGAAATGTTGCTAACAATCTGAGTGTTTTCATGCCCTTCTAAAAGGGTGTCCAATTATGAAAATTAAATATCAAAATAAATGATAGCTATGACCAGAAGTGACCGGTCTTTGAGGTGACCTGGTGACCTGGTGACTATCAAACAGGTATAAGCATTTCCTAATCTCTAAAGAACACACTGATTTCCAACCACAATGTAAAGTACTGAAAAAACATTTAATAATAAGTAAAATGATTGTAAGAGCATAAATCAGTAGCTTTCAATAAACCCCTGAATTCAATCACCAGAAATGTAAAATTAAACTGCAGGATAGAAGTCCATCCTTTTAGAAAAACTCTTTCTTAACAACTGAGCTTTCCTAATCTAACTTGAGAATAATGTCCTTGATCTAATCTAACACATAACAGCAAGAAAAAGGCAAGCTTACAGTTTTTTATGAGTTTTTTTTTCTTCAGGTATCTCTGCACAGCACTGTAACTGACTGCAACTCTTCACAAACTACTATTTTTCACAAACTGCTCAGTACTCGAGCTTAACAGTCTCAAATGTGTTATTTAAAAAAAAAATAGTCAACTATTTGAAAAAGTTATTTTCCTTGTCAATAAGCTGCTCAAATAATCACCAAGCAATCAGGAGCATTCTAATGACATCACATACTGTTCAGCTGATTCTCCACAGTACTTTTGAATGTCCCTCTCAAACATGCACAATTAGAAATTTATCAAAACACTGACAGATTCTTTGAACATTCTGTTTAAACACGGAGATACTCAACATTTTAAAACATATTTTACAAGTTAATCTGAGAATATGCACAAATATCCTACCAGACATTCTAACACAGATGACAGTGTTTTCATTTTCTTCACACAAGCTGTTGCCATAAGCTGTGTACTTCCATTTAACCTCATTTGCAATTGTTGCCCAGTGCCAGACATTGCACAAATGCAGCGGTGGAAGAATAATGATACATAAAGGGGAAAGTACATTGACAAGGTGTGTTAGAGGGAGGGAAAAGTAGCTTATGACAGAAGAATGATAATGGTGGCTCATAACAACATGTAGTCAACAGGTACACATAACATAGTGTACCAAGAGCAGTCAGTAACACTTAGCTAATGGCTGGATTAGAATCACACCACAAAGAAATTGCTACATTGCACTATTTAAGTAACATAATTGAAGCACATTGGCAACTTATTGAAGCAGAAGGGGTGAACAGAGAGAGACAGAGACAGCTGCAGATAGGAATAGCAACAATTTGTTTTGTGGGACATGTAGGAATATTTATATGTTGTGTTACTCTTACTTATTAAATCATCATTAATCTGTCATGTTCTGTACGATAAAGTGTTTAAGTATATAAGGATAAGGTTGGCTTATTAAGTCTATCTGTTCGGGCTGCAATGATTTGAAAATGATGTCTTGCTGTAGTATTCAAATAGCATGTTAATGAAATGTATATTGAGAGAAATACAGGCATTTCCGGTTAAATATATGATAGGAACATGAAATATCATGAATTAATAAATTGACCTATAGCTGTAATTGAGCCCATGACACTATGCAAAAAATTTCAGTCTACAAATGGGGAATTATCTCACCAGGAGCGTAAGAACTGTTACATTAACTGTATCACAGTGCTGCCTTTAGTTTGCCTTTATTCTGTATTACCACAGCACAGCAGATTTAAGAGCATTTGCATGACAATAACCAGACCACTGCAGATTAAAATGAAATCTTAAGCATTTGTAATAAGAAATTAAACAGTGCTGACTATCACTCAGCATTGCTGTACTATGTCAACCTCATCAACCTCATCAAAAATGCCAAGGACATAAAGTGAAGGCTTTTTAATGAGCTATTTCTATACGTGTCTTATTTATGAATCTATTTTTTAACTAGACCAAATGAGTGAAAAAGGGGTGGAAAGGACAGTTCTGAAAATAGGGTTGGCAAGCAGAAGGTAGAACACATTGGAGGGTCATAGAAGAACACCACAGTTATTCACATCTTCACAACATAACTGTACAATTGCACACCCAATTTTATGACTTTGGAGTATCACTGTCCCTCGCCTGGTCAAGATAAAACAGACGAACATCTGTGGGTTCTGTTCAAGCAGCTTTAGTATGTACAAACACATCAGGATTGAGGCTTAATAACTTTAACTTAGATAAATTATAACTAAAATAGATATCACATTCATAAATGTTCACCATCTGGCTGTAATCTCAAAATGGCACTGACGCTAGCACATGCTTGCTATTTATATGCACATGCTGTCCTTGGAAATGCTTCTTCAAGGTACAGCACACACTATTCTACATCGTCCATCTTTGAGAAATTATTAACAACATTAATTGACATGCAATTGATACAAAATAATTCTTTGCCATGCCATTATACAGAACTAAATGCGTATGGGCAATTATGTTCAGGTTGCTGTGTATTTCACACTAGGTCTAGAAATACGCCCAAATCAGGTGGCATAGAAACTAGATCTAGGTCTAACAAATGGGACTGTCGCTGCAGAATGTTCAGCTTTGGGGACATCAGGAACATTATCAGGAATGGAAGTAGGAGTTAAGACATGTACTCAACAGGAACACTGTTTGGATTGCTGTGAGATCTAGAGTCTGTGTCATAAGAACAATGCTGCAATATTGATTCCAATGCAGGAAGAAGATGTCTTTGATTTTTGCTGCACTCCACAACCTCAGATTCCATGAAGTAGGATCTCGGCTTGGCACATATACCTGTTACTTGACCAATCTGGTCAAAACCTTTTGCTGTTTGTATTCTCACTGTCTCTTCTTCTTTCAATGGATGAAGAAATCTGCTCAATTTATCATAGCTGGACTTCTGGAAAGAAAGTTCTCTGAATAGTTGGGCTCTGATTGCTCTGTCGCTCTTAGCTTAAGGCCTCAACAAACTAGAACTGATAGGCAATGTTGTTCTGGTTTGCCTAGATAGAAGTCTCTGAGCAGGCCAGCTAAGTGCATCATCAAGGGGTATGTTTCTGAGATTGAGTAAATTCAAAAAGACATTGGTATTATCATACTTTGACTTCTCCAGTAATTGCTTTGTACTCAATACTGCACATTCAGCTAGTCCATTTGACTGTGGGTATTCTGGACTACTAGTAACATGTACAAAGTCCCATTCTTTTGCAAATTTCGGAAAGAACTGACTAGTAAATTGGGTACCATTGTCAGAGATAAGCTTCTGCAGACTCCCATGGACTGAGAAATGATGTTTTAACTTGATGATACAGTGGATGTTAGGTTAGGTAGTAAATCCATCTCAAACTAGTTTGAACAAGAGTAAGTCATGCTGACTTTTCCACTCAAATATATCATTGGTTACTGTCAACCAAGGTAGTTCAGGAACTTGACTTAGCTGAAGTGGTTCTTTTTGCAAATGTGGTTTAGTACTATTGCATACCGAACAAGAAGAAAGTACTTTGTCAATATATTTTGCTAGAGAAGGCCAAAATACTAGTCCTCTCGCTCTTCTTTTGGTAGATTCGGAACCTTTGGTAGATTAGGACCATTGAAAATAATGCCATCTTCCGCCAGCGTCTCATCTCTATAAGGAAAATAAGTTTGCACTTTATGTGGTACACTAGATTGATTCGACGGCTATCCAACATTAATGTAGTGGTTGAGCTTTTGTAAAACTGGATCAGTCTATGATCTCTCAACTCATCAAGTCTCATGGTAGAAAAACTGCACACTTCCATGACATCAAAGTCAAAATTCTCTGCATTAATCTGTTCCATTGTATTTATGGGTAATCTGGATAAGGTATCAGCCAGATAAAGACGTTTGCCTTTTGTATAGACCATTTTGAAGTTGTACATTTGCAGTCTAAGCATCATTATTTGTAATCTTGCTGGAGTTGAATGCATAGGCTTCTTTAAAATAATGACTAGAGGTTGGTAATCAGTTTCAATCTGAATAGCTCAACCATAAATATAATCATGAAACTTTGAACATATAAATACTATTGACAAAAGTTCTTTCTCAATTTGAGCATATTGCATCTCAGTTTGGGTGGGAGTTCTAGATGCATAGGCTACTGCTTTGCACTCTTGAAGATTAACTGCACCAAGACCATATTTTGAGCATCACAAGAAAGCGATACTGGTTTATTGACATCATAGTATCTTAACTTAGGTGGGGTGGCAATTTTCTGCTTAAGGTCTTCAAATGCTCTCTGGTTCTGTTCCAACCAAGACCATGTAACATTTTTGCACATTAGCCCTCTCAAAGGCACTGTCAACTCACTGAAGTCTGGTATAAACTTGCCTAAATAGTTGACCACACCAAGAAAATGTTGTACAGCTTGAACATTATCCAGTGATGGCATCTCAAGAATGGCTACTTGCTTGGACAGATCTGGTTGCAAGCCAGTGTTAGCAAATAAATGACCTATATATGTAACTTCTGGTAGTCTAAATTTGCATTTCAGAGGATTGAGCTTCAAGTTCACATCACATGCTCTGTCTAGATCTTTCCTAAGTTTTCAGTCATGCTCTGCTTCACCATTGCCTCCAACCAATAAATCATCTGTTATAATGGCACAAGGATAACCTGAAAAAAATTGCTCCATTGCACACTGAAAGACTTCACTTGCAGAATTTATTCCAAATGGAATACTGATGAATCTATATCTTCCAAATTGTGTATTGAATGTAGTCAGTAGTGAAGATTTGCAATCAAGCATCACTTGCCAAAATTAACTTTTTGCATCCAAGACAGAAAAAACAGTGGCATTAAGTATTAGGGCACTGCGACTTCCTCAACTGTACATATAGGATTATATGGTCTCTTTAATGCTTTGTTCAAATCTCTTTGGTCAATGCATATTCTGATTTCGTCTGAGCCTTTTTTTTGTGGGCTGCTACCATGGACAACACTCATTCAGTAGGTTCTGTAACTGGACAAATTGCACCTTGTTGCACCATTTTATCCATCTGAGCTTTGGTTTTATTCTGAATAACTATCTGAACATTTCTTGCGGGTTTGACCACTGGATTGACCTCTGGGTCTAACTTCATAGAATACACAACTGGAAGTTTGCCTAACTTGTCATCGAATACATCAGCATACTCTGAGAAAATAGCTTCAGTAAAATTGGAACTGGGATAAATGCTTATATGGTGAACTTCTTTGGTAAAGGAAAGCAGATTCATTCTCAAACTGACTCTGAGACCCAGTAATGACTGCACAGGTCTTTGGACTACATAAGCTCTAGCAGTTCCTAGCCAAATAACATGAAAGCACTACTGAGCCTTCAGTTTGAATTTCTTCACTTCCATAAGCAACATGTTTCACACAACTGGCCATAATAAGTTGCTCACCAGCTGTTACCTTAACAAATGTGTCTGCTGACATAACATTACACTTTGAACCAGTGTCTACTTTGAGCTCAGTGGTTTTACCATTGATCTGGACAGTGCAAAACACTTTGCACTTTGCCAACAAACCTTTTCACCAATTATTGATATGCCACCTATGTAGAAAGTAGGGTTGCAGCTCTCTATATGATCAACTTGATTTTTTAAGTGATCCTTCTTTATAATTGTCTGAGATTTACTTGATTTACAAAACTTTTGAAAATCTTTTCCATTTTTTTTACATTTGTAGCATAGCATTGCTGACCAAATGCTAAGCACTTCTCAATTTTAGACTCATGAGTGGCACCACAATTGCAACAGTTAACAATAAAACTTAGTTTGGGTTTTGCTGACACACCCTTGTACTGCACTGAACATGTCCTTTTCACTGAACTAGTCTTAGAACTTGCTGGAAAACTATGGGTTTTACCTGCCACACCCACAGGGGTTACAACTGCTATTTACTTAGGCCTGATCCTGCTAGCCATGTGTTGCATGTTGTCTACATTTACTCTGGAGTCTATTGAAACCATGCTATCACTTGCAAGCATACTTGCGGGCATTTCTGCAACTTCATGGATTTGACAATTCTCAATAGCTTTACTTAGCATTAAATCACTGTCATGAAACAAAATCTTTCTCAATGTAGCACTATTAATACAGCAAAACCAAAAAAGCAGGCATAGTTCAACAGAGGTAACTCAACAAGCAGCCAATGTTAAAAATCCAATTTAATGTGAGCGCTTTCGAATGTGTCAATGCCCCAACTTCCTCAGACAAAAAGCAATTCAAACATACTCCCCTTATATACTAATACATACATCAATTATTCAGTTATTACCCCAATTAATAAAACCAAGTTTTTACTTAAATTAACAACATTAAAATATACTATTAATTCATACTGATATAGCTTGAAAAATTCAAGTTATCCACAACTTACAATCAGATAAAATACCATATCGTTGTCATAAAAGTAAAAATTAAAAATGAAAATGTGTTATAACTATTAGTTATAAAAGCCTTAGCATTGCATCTTAATGCAAACCTTGAACACATTTATGAAGCACCAAAAAACCTCAGCATTGTCAAGCTTTAAATCTATTTATACATAATTATTAACAGCCACATTTAATATTTACATTTGATATTGTTGACACTTAGGTACCACATACAGCGAAATGCATACCTTCTTGCCCCTACTTCGATATTAAATTTCATATTTAACCCTATACTTATCGGGAATGCATGCATCCTTATCTACAAAGCTACCACTTCATTCTTACCCCTACTTCGGCAATGCAATCTTTTACAATTTATAAACTACCCAGTAACTAAAAAGTCACTAAAATGTCCACCACTATGAGCATACATAATATACACTTTTTTTTTATTTTTTACTTTTTACTTTAACCTACCAAGGTTTTTATGAGATTACATGTGTATATTTAAATGCCCACCTATTATTTTATGTATTTATAATATTGTGCATTAATAATGTTATACATTTATAATTCGTCAACCTTCTACCTCAACAAAGCTTTTAACTTTAAAATACTTTTAATTGATGCATATTCATTTAAACCTGGTGGGATATGCACTGATGTTCGGATTTGCCACATTAATTCATTCTCTTTTAATTTTAGTTGCCATGGTCCACCCCTTATTTCACATTCCACCTGTTGTATTACTGTACAGGAGAACTTATGGTTTGGATTATCAAGTATATGTTTCGCCAACGCATTTGTGTTGTCCCCCCTACTAATACAGTATTGGTGCTCGTAAATTCTTTGTCTAAGTTTCCTTTCCATTTTTCCAATATAGTATTATGGACAAATTTCACAACACGCTACATACACCACCCCCTTGGATTCACAATTGAATCTCCCATTGATTACGTGTGGCTTATTTTTTATCCACACTTTATTACCCAATTTAATAAATTTACATTGTTGGCACATTCCACATTTACTCATACCTATAGCTTTCTTTTGATTGTTATTTTTCTCAAGTAAACTTTAAGATCTGGGCCTCTTCTATATGTAAATCCTGGTTTTATGCCTAAGACCCTGCTCAGACTATTATCCTCAAGAATAATAGCCCAATTTTTAATAAAGATGTCCCTTATTTTCTTATGGTCAGTGGAATAGGTAAATAGAACCTTCAGGCCTAAATTTTTAGTTTGAGACCCCATATTTATTCTATGCTGCTCGGTTATTATCTCCGGATTATTGTTATAACCATTATGTAATAATGGTCTAAAATGACCTGAACTCCTTTTGACATTCACCTCCAAAATAATATCTCCTATAACCACTTCTGGGTAGCCTCGTTTTATGAACATTGATTTCAATACTTCACATTCTTTTCTATAATCTATGTCATCCGAGACCATCCTAGCTGCCCTTACTATCTGTCCTTTGATGACAGCCTTCTTCTGATGGTAAGTGTGGCAACTGGAGAAATGCAAGAAAGCATTCGAATGCGTAGGTTTTCTATATATCATAGTCTTATATTTACCCTATGTTATATGTAAATTCTAAAAAGTCCGTCATAGCAGTCATGCTTGATATGAAGTCTTTGACGAGACCTTTGTCTCCCTTCCATATTAGGCACATATCATCTTGGTACCTAGTGTACCATAATACATAGCACTATTAATACCACACACAAGCCTGTCCTTTATGAACTCATCTTTTAAATCACCAAACCTACACATTTTAGGTTTGTTTCTCATGTCAGTAATATAAGCTGCAAAAGTTTCTCCTGGCTTTTGGTCTCTTATGTAAAACAAATGCCTCTCTAATGTAACATTTGTCTGGGGGTTGCACATTTCAGTGAATTTGCATTTTAAACACTTGGGGTCTTCCCTTGATTCAGCCTATATCACAGTATGATGGTTTTCCCCTTCTCTTTCATATACTGCTGGTGCATACACAAATGAATGCTCTCTTTCAATGGCCTCTGACCAAGTTAGGTTTAGCAAAATGACTGCCCTAGTGTGTTCATCTTTGTCAGAATAAGCTGCTTATATAAAAATATTGTACTCTTGCTCAAATATTCTCCAGTTTTCTGCAATATCCTGTTCAAATGCAAGTGGACCTGGTCTGCAAAATGACTCTGCCATATTAACACATACCAGTGAAGGCTTTTGCAAGTGTGTCTGAACACACACATATACATATGCCAGAAATGTATGCCAGTACTTGTAACTATGCCCAATAGCACAACAAATCTCTGAATAAATGAACTTTGCAAAACAAGTTTCCTCACTGTACTGTAAAAAAATCACCTCTTACCAGTGTATGAATCATTTCAAAATAACTGCACTGTGTGAATAAACTGGGCAGAAGAAGCTCAGAGTAAAAACATTTTGAAGTAACTACACTTTGTGAATAAACAGTACACTGCACAGTGAAACTTTCCCAAAATGGTTGTACTTTGCTAAATAACTCTGTGCAATGCAAGAAACACTCTGTAATTATGCCACTCTGTGAATAGACATACCCAGCACAAGAAACGTTTTGAAATGGCTATATTGTGACTGCACTTTATGAAATAGTTGCACTTTGCACACACTCTTTGGAATAAATGCACAGTAATAAACATACATTGTAAGCACTTTTATACACTTTGAAATACTTCATATAACTCTAGTTATGCCCTGAATAGTTTCAATCAACACAAAATAGTAGTTTATGCCAAAACACAGTAGTTTGCAAAAAACATGCAGTCGCCTTGCTTTATTTATACTTAATGTGCCCTTTGTACTCTCTATTATAGTTGTTTTGCATATTTAATCATTTTTTCTTGCCCATTATACATTTATTGTGCTAATTTTACTTTAAACATGCTTCTGTTGCTTTGCACATGCTTGGATTGAATTTCCAAGGTAATTCTCAACTCTTTATGTGCTTTTCTAATATTTGTTTTTGTCATATAGCTTAATTTTAAATATTTTGTTTAATTAATATACTTTTTGTGCATCTCATTTGCTTAATAATGCATTCTGTGCCCTTGTAATTCTCCATTTTAACTTTTTTAATAAATACATTGTTTGTGCAAGTTTTCATTACCTTTAGTTCATTTCTGGCCCTTTTTTTACTCAGTTCACTTAGTTTACCTTCACTGTTAACTCTGCACCTCATAGCTCTGAAAAGCAATCTCTGGAATCCCAGTTCTGACACCATGTCACTTGCCTGGTCAAGATAAAACAGACGGACATCTGTGGGTTCTGTTCAAGCAGCTTTATTAAGTATAAACACATCAGTATTGAGGTATAGTAACTTTAATTTAGATAAACTTATAAACAAACTAGCTATCACATTCATACATGTTCACCTTCTGGCTGCATTCTCAAAATGGCACTAAAGGTAACACATGCTTACTATTTATATGCATATTTATATGCATATGCTATCCTTGCAAATGCTTTTTAAAGGTACAGCACATACTATTCTACAGTCACCATGCCACGGATGGGTGATATGAACAGAATAGTGTTGTATGGCCAAATGGACAGCAAGTGTGTCCAGATGATGCATATGCAAAGTGGAGAGCTATGCATGAGACTTTTTTTTGTTTGTTTTGACAGGTGTCCAGTTTTTATTTTTGGGAGAAAGAGGAATGTTGGGAAAGGTGCTTAGGAATGAGTAGGTCAGGTAGATAGGGTAGGTTAGGAAGCATGTGCAGACATAACAAAATATACAAGACAAACAGGGATGGGAATGGAGATAAAAGGCTGGTGGGCATTATGATTGGGGATAGGTAAGGGCATTGAAACACTAACCCATCCAGATTGAGAATAGTGAGAATCTAATACTCACCCTCAGTCCTGTCATCATTGTCTCTTGTAGCATTTCCCTGGGTCCGTATTGGACATGGCATCATCTTTGCAATCTGATGCAGGGCCTTTTCAACCCTGTTGATACATGAACTGAGGTCATTCTCCATGATATACTCCACCAGCCATGTCAGCTCCTGCTGGGTGACAAAATCGCCACCTCCACTACTACTGTTACTGGAGGGTACCACAGCACCAAGAGTCAAGACAGAGCTATCTGACACAGCTTAAGAAGGAAGGGCAGGGATTGTGCAGGTAACTCTTACAGGTTGTGAGCCTGAAATGCTGGGTGTCTGTGCTGCTCATTCTGGATGTATGATCAGTTTATCTCTCTTGGTGCTTTCATCAGCAAGATATGCAAATAGCAGATTGTTAATAAATTATAATCCATCTCTCCAAAAAAATAAAAAATAATAAAATAGAAAAGTGACAGAAAGGGTGAAGAAACAATAAAGAGATAATTAGATACATGGCATATTAGTACTGAATTTTTTCAATAAACTTCATTTGGCAATACATAAACAGCTATGATAATTTTACTAGTGTGCACCTTTGCCACATCCATATATGATGGAAAAGTGTTTACATCTCATAAGTAAACAAATCTCTCTGCTATGATATAACATTTTAGCAGCCTTTATTTCCCTATGTTGGATAGGAAATATGCATTCAAATGTAATAATTGCAATTACCATGGTTTGATTCTTCCTGACATATTATTCCTACACCCTTTGTAAAACCCTTAAAAAGCTGTTTTCTTTACCTAAACTGATTGCACTTATGCCTTCTTCCACACAGATAGGTATATGACTGGTGGGTTTTTTCAACTCATTACTGTGTTGAGTCCTCAGGAAATGGCCACATTGCCAGGCATGTGTGCAGTACATAAGGCAGTCTAAAGCAAGTGTTTCACTTTTTTCCTTATGTAGGGAAATACATTTGCATGTTGCTAAGCTCAGAGAAAATGCAAATTATAATGACAAAAATACATGCTGTGAATAATTGCAATATGATCTCTAAGCAGGGTTCAAATAATTCTTCAGTGCTTTATTTCTCTGAATTCACATCCGGAATATCCTATGGCACACAAATAGTTATATAACAGTTGGAATTACTCTACTTAGTACTGTCCAGAGTGCTGAAAAAAGTGCACCATTGCCAGGTGTGTTTGTGTTATATAAGGCAGCCTAAACTTAATTTTCCCTTTTTTCATTAGGCAGTGAACCATATTTGTGAGCTGCTGAGTGAAGATCAAGTGGAAAAGGCATAAGAAAACAAAAATAAATGATAGAGAAAAAAGCCCACAGTAAATTAAATGCAATCAATAGGTATATATAGCAATGACTAGAGCAAGAAATATATTCAAGTGACACAGTCACCCTTCTTACATATCATTGAAAATCAGAAATGTACTTTGAGGAACATATTATCAGACTTGCAGTTAAAAACAAATAATGTGAAAGTGGACAGACAAAATCTCACTTTAGCAATAGTGACAAGAGTTGCTTTTTAAACATCAGCACAATGGTATGACAAGATGTGACTAAATATGTATTTAGACTATCCTCTGTAAAATTACCATTTAAGTGGATTCAAACCATGTATCAGCTGTCTCTTTTTGCAAGCTCACTTCACTTTCACCTTGTGCAACAGAGAAAGTTACCAGACAGGTGTATTTTCTTCACTAGGTACTATGCAGAGTGCTGATGGCCTTGCAATGGCAATGTCTTGGTTTTTGCTACATAAGGCAGCCTAAACTAAATTTTTCACTTTTTTCCTTAAGCTATGAAAGTTTATTTTTCACTGCCAAGCAGAGCATAAATGCAGAAGGTAATATTTATCAGAAGTATTCAAATGACCTTTTGGGAATAACAACTTGAAGACACATGAAATAAATCACGGTGTATATCTAGCAATGAGCTCAACTACTACTGCATTACACTGATGCATTCAGCCTTCTCACATCTCCTTGCCACATCAGTACTGCCACATATGTCTCACAATATTAGAACTTTAGCTAATGCCATAGGAATGGAGAAGGCCACAGAGAAGAGGAAAAATGTTCTCATTATTCTCACAGCACACTCAACTAATATTGACAGAATTTCAAAGGACTTATCTGTCTGCCACTTTAAGTCAATACTGACGTTACTTATGTTTTCCACATCAACACATTCATACACCAAAATGAGTGTCAAAATTTAGTATGTCATCCCTCAGTAAAATGTTCTGTGAAAAGGATTTGAGCCCTGCAGCATCTGTGCTGTTTTTCTAATCTTAGCACACTTACAGATTATGCTACAGAGATACGAGTGGGACAACTTGAATTTCTTTACTCATTACCATTCACACTGCTGAGGAAAGTGCAGCAATGTCAGTCTTCATTGCGCTATCGATGGCATTCGAAATAAAAATTCAACTCAGTTCAAATCAAATCCAACTCTTCACTAGTTTTTTTGTATGAGAACATTTTTAATTTGTACTTGTGAATGGGGATTGTTTTCTTTTTCTTGTTTCATTTGCACTGTCATACTTATCAACCTTCTTTCCTTTCTCTTCCTCACATATAGGCACATCTAGATTGCAAGCTGTCACCCCCAGTATGCATGGTAAGCACACATTTGGTTACTGGTACTAATGTCTATAAGGTAGCGTTTCAAGTGTATATGAGATTAAAATATGTGTTGATTTAATATCCGTTAGAGTTTAACATATCTTTTGTATAAGAAAAGTATGCAATCAAATGAATTCTATATTTTTTCTGTTTGCTATGTTTACTGCATGTTATCATAGGTGATCCTGAGAGTGGCACTCTGGAAATCCTACCACCTGATGTCAGAGCATCTGTAGACTTTGATGATGATGGCTACAATCAACAGGCACATTATAAGGGGTGCAAAGGATTAGTCTGACACTGAGTTTGTAGCTCCTAAACCCTCTGCCCATATTTCAGACACATTCACTATGTCTATGCATACCCACGGCATGGATAACTCTGATATAGGACAGTTTGAGGGTGGTACAGTTGATTAGAGTTGCATGGTTACCCCAGTTACAAAGCTGGTATCTTCTTCACATAGCCATTATGAGGGCATGGTGCCACACTGGAGGGCTGGTAGGGGTCTGCTGTCTACTCTCCTCCTGATGATGGTGAGTCTTTAGTTGCCACCAGATGTATGGATAGGGTCAAAGTGAAGACACAGGCAGTCCACCAGGGCCTCAGAAGAGACAGTGCAACTATTAAACCTTATGGCTTCTGATGTGCGTGCCTCCTGAACCATATGAGTGACTATATATCTGATGCAAACACATTCGCTAGCTAACACTTGCTTACGCACCTGCTTGCACTAATCAACATGTATTGCAGAAGAAAAGTTGTTGAATTCTTGTTCCAACTCATTTGTGAATGATTGTTTCTATAATTGTTGAATCACACTGCATTTCAGTTAGTATTGTCGTTGGAGCAGTGGAAACATTAGGAACTTCAGTCTTGCTTCTTGGTATAATTGTGCTATTGAGAGTATAATTGACATATTTCATGCCTTATAAGTGGTGGACAATTGAAAGGCTTGATGTACACTATTGTTTCTAATACTTAACTGTTTATTACAAAAATTTGACAGAGGACATAATCCTGACATAGCTGTGCACCTCAGACAATTGCTCTGGTTAGGTGCATATACATATTTTCATATGGGAGTAATTAGTTATACAACTTTTTTTTCATTACAGGTTCCACATTTTCCTTTTCATTACTGCAGGTAGAAATTGTATCCTTGGGGGTTGTCCCTGCCTGATGTTATCAGAACACAGCCATTGCATGGTTAATTAAAGCTTGCAGATTCTGACAGGCATCAGTTTTACTATTTGTATGTGCATGGGATCTTATGCTTTGACGTAGGTAGTGATTGTGTCTGCTCTGCTATCCTTCATCGCTTAGCCAGAGCCAGGGCATATTGTGCACACCTCCATCTAGAGCTGGTGGTTCTCCTATTGATTTCAAATCTGCACTTGCTGTTGCTGCTGCTTGCCCTGGCTGTCGTCCTTGAAACTGTGGTCCTGCCCCTTGCTGTCCTTGTTGAAGCTGTTTCCTGAGAATTATATTGTGAAACATGGTGCAGACTGTAAGTATTTTGGCAGTGGTGCCTGGGTAGTACTGCAGTGTACCTCCTGACATATCTACACACCAGAACCTTCATTTAACCAAATCAACAACATGCTTGATGATATTCCTAGTTTAAGCATGGGCTTCATTGTATCCTTGCTCAGTGGGATTGTGTTAGTTTTTCATGGGTGTCATGAGCCAGACCTTCAGTGCATAACCTGCATCCTCCACTAGATGCCTTCGAAGAGTGTTACCCACAGCAAACCGAGTGTGCAGCTGAACTATTGCCATAATGATACAGAGGTACAATATAAACATTATACTAATGTATGCATCAGCAAATCCTAATCCTTATTAATTTCAACTACCCAATTCTATTTTCTGCAGCTAAATGTGTATATGTATGAAGATAGTACCCTAGTCTCTGCAGAGCTGCATTTTTGCCTACTAGTCTATTGTAACATATGCACCTCATGCCAGCTTATGCTTCATGAATAGTAATCTCATTTGTAGGGTATTGTAACTGCACACTCTTTGGACTTTCTTATCCATAAACTCCTATTGTAACTGTGACATCCCCCACTCTGGGCCAGTTATCAAGGAGCCTGAATACTCAACACTGACACTGGAGAGGGACGTTCACTTGGAACACAAATGGATACACTGAGTATTTCTAGATGCAGACCTCTCTGCATCAAGCCCAATTTCCCTTAAGAGCACACAGGGCACACACACATCCCAGGGATCTGGGTGTCTCTGTCTGTCTCATTCAAGGTCCCCGATAAGGCTCCCCACTGTCACTGTGAAACCAGTGCTTCATGTCCCTGCCCCAAGTAGCTGACACACACACACTCTCTGAGATTTAATTTTCACACACACACACACACACACACACACACACACACACACACACACACACACACACACACACACACACACACACACACATGGGAAAGGCTACCACAGAATACCTGCTCTACCAACTTTACCCAGACTATAAGGTAGTTTCACTGCCACCAGTCAGTTACTATAACGCTCTTAAAATTTACCCCTTATACTTGAAAAAAATTAGTACTAATGCAAATAGTAATTTTGACCAAACAGCAAGGCTTTCAGGAATGGCCACAGTTATCACCAAATAAATATATGCAAATACTCTCAAAACTTAAATATTTTCTAAAAAGGACCAGCCTCACAGTTAGACGTTGCCCGTTCGATTCTCAGTTAGTGCGTCTTCTGTGTTGTGACATGCGGGAATGGGTGTTCCTTTGTTGAAGGTTGTGCATTAGGCCTGGCAAGCCAGCATGTCAAAATCTACTGCCAATCATTAGCAGACCGGAGTTCCGCTGTGGTGACCCCTAACCAGGAAAAGCTGAAAGAAACAAACAAACCAGCCACGATGAAAAGTTTAAATGTATTTAATAATAAATAATAAAAGAACAAGAACATACTAAATATATAATTACAGTAAACACTAGAGTGTTAGTCACAAGAGACATTAAAAATAACACAGATGGAAAGTTTCACACAGTTATACAAAAACAGTGTTTCTAATTTCAGTATATTTTCCTGACTAATCTAAAAGAATTACTGTTCCCGAGTTAAGTTACTTACTACCTCAAGGCAATATGATGTGGATGAGGGTCTTTCTAGTCAGGTCCAAGACAGAATGCAGAATTCTGTGAGTAAACACCTACTAATATCAAAATATTGTTTTGGCTTACAGAATGACATCACACACTTCTGGTCATCTGACTCTGTTTCCCATGATATCACCAACACTTGAAGCTGACAGAATCTTAGGACCTACTGTATATGTTACCATGCACACAGATAGAGCTTTGTTCAAATATCCTGGAAGTCACTTCTTCTCCTACTACAGAGCTACTAAGCCAGACTCCTTACAGACACTGAGTCTCTGGCTGCATTCAAAACTGTGGAATAACATCTTTATTGCTTAACCCATAAAGTAATTTAATTTCAGATATATTTTAAAGTTTGCTGCAGGAGGATTGTGATTAACCTCTGCTCTGCCAGTATCCTCTGTTGAAGCATATACATTTAATTCAGTTACAGTAATGCATGTACATTTCTTTTTTTTCTAGCATGGCACACTGTTGATACATTTTAACACAAGCAAACCTCACAGATACATTTTCAGCACAATCATCTGTAGAAATCAGTTTAATATACAAATGACATATACAGTAATTATTTACCAAATTTCAGCTAGCTGTGCTGGCACATGTCATACATCCACTGCCCTACTTCGCCTGGCATGGCTGGCAGTACCTCCTATCATCACATATCTCCCCTGTTTGAAGAGTCAAGCTAATTTTTCAAGTGCCCCTTGAGAAACATTGCTAGAGAGCAATGACCCTATCTGGGAATACATTAACCCATACCCTTTTTTGAATTTCCATCTGCCTTAGCATTGCTGATCCCACTGCAGTGCTGCACTATCATATCATATTCCTGCAACCCTAGGCTCCACCGTAATATATTGGGATTTTGCTGGCGGTTTTGCTGTAGCCATAGATCATCCTAAGACTCATCCTGCATCCTACTACAAATACATAACACCAAGGCCTCCCTATCATGGTAAGGTTTCATCATGTTACCATGCTACAATTTGTGCCCCTGCCTCATGCCTAGCAGTTCTACCATGTAGTTAGCATCACCAACCTTCCTTACCACTTTGATGGGTCCCTTCCAAGTTGCCTGCAGCTTATTTTGTGTGACAGGAATGAGAATCATAACCTGCTTCAGAGCAGCATACTCTCTGGCTCAATCATTCATGTAATACTAGACCTTTTTCTGCTGTTGGGCTCCTGTCAGGTTCTCCTTGGCCAAGCCCACAAGCTCCCTAAGCCTTGTCCTGAGGTTTAGGATGTATGCCACAACAGACTCCTTGTGGGATTCACAATCACCCTCCCATTCATCATGAATCAAATCAAAAGATCCCCTCACCCTATGCCCATAAAGTAACTCAAAGGGTGAAAAACCTGTGGATTCCTGGAGACCTCTCTTTAAGTAAACAGCAGATGGAGCAAATATTTGTCCCACTCTCTCTTAAACTGCTCTGTAAATGCCTGTAGCATGGTCTTTAGTCTATAGTTTAACCTTTCAACAAGACCATTAGTCTGGAGATGATAGGGGGTGGTCATTAGGTGCTTCACCCCACAGTTCTTCCACAGACAAGCCAGGATGTCTGACCTGAAACTGGCATCTCTGTCAGTCAGAATTTCTCTCAGAAAACCTACCATGCTGAAAATATCTAGTGAAGCATTTGCCACCTTCTCGGCCTCAGTGGAGGACAGAGCCACTGCCTCAGGGAATGTAGTAACATAATCTTCTACCACTAGGATATACATTTTCTCTGTGGAACTTGAGGTACTCAGAGGCTCCACAGTATCCATAGCTACTCTCTGAAATGGTTCCTCAATCACAGGCAAAGGCATCAAAGGAGCTTTGACCTTGTCTCCTGCCTTGCCTCCTTTTTAGCACTGCTCACAGGTCTTGCAGTACCCTGTTATATCCCTTGCAACCCCAGGCCAACAAAAGTTCTGCATAATATATCTCTTGGTAAGCTTTATGCCCATATGACCTGCAAAAGAAATGTCATGGGCTATGGCTAGAAGGGACAGATGGTAGGCTGTAGGCCAACTGTTGTATTACCTCAGCCTCTAGCTCTGTTTCAGGGGTCCACTCTCTATACAGTAACCCTTTGTTCCACTATACAGACTCCCTTTTTCCTTGAGAATCAGGTGCCACCCTAATTACCTCCCTCAAGCATCTTAGTGTAGGATCTGAGAACTGAGCCTGTCTCAGCTCCTCAGCTCTACTTTTATGACTTTTCCCAGCTCCCCTCTTCACAGCCTCACTATCAGCCTGGCTAGTACAACTCACCTCTGCCTTGCAGTCACTCTGTCCAAGGAAACATCCGTACCTACCAGCTTCTGTGGCTTACCTTCAGGCTCAGTGTTACAGGGTAGCTCCCTCCCTGAAATAGCCACACCACCAGCCCTGGCTTCAGGTATGATTTTCTGTCTGGGTCTCACCCAGGCTACCAGACCCACATGACTGTCCCCAAGGCTGACTGCATGCAACTACATGCACACAAGGTACTGCATTATCAAAATCATTACATATCAAGATATTTGCAGGGATATCCTCAAAACACATCTACTTGCTTGCTTGCTTTTCGACCCTCCCAGTCAAGGTCAACCCTGGCCAAAGGCATTTAGGATGGGGTCCCGCCTAAAGCTCTGACTGTAGTGGACTGTCCAAGCAAGTGCTGCTCCTCTTTTACCACTGAAGGCTTCACAATGGTTATGTCAGAGGCTGTGTGTCTCTTAGCAGTGGCTTGTTTTCAATCCACTAAGGATATAACCTCTTGTGATAGTTTGGTATCCCTGTTGTCTCCAGAAAACTTACCACTGGCATACTGTTATTCCCACTTGTTGGCTCCCCCAACTTTTGTTCCCCACCTTGTCTCTGTGGACATCTATATGCTACATGGCCCCACTGGTTACATTTAAAACATTTAACCCTTGATCCTGGCTGTGTACTTGAACTAGTGGCTTCCTCTGTTACTGGTGGACTCTGTTGGGGTGGTCTGGGCTGCCTACCATGGGTTCTCTTATATCCATGTGCAGCACTGGGTATACCTTTCTTGTGTGGTGATGCCCTGCTTGCTACGTAGAAATCCCAATTTTTCCCCAGCTCATCTGCAGAGTTGCAGTCTCAGTCTGCCAACCAGATTATCATGTCCTCAGGCAAAGTATTAAGGGCTTGTTCCCTCACCAAAAGGTCTTCCAGACCTTCAAAAGTGGTGAACTGACACCTGCTCACACACATATGAACATAAGTGCCTAACTCAGCAACATAATTACACACACTTTCATCTGCCTTGCGTAGTTATATCTATGCTAAGAAAACTTTTTTTCTGTATGCTTCAGGTGTTAATTTAAAACACTCTAGTAAGCTGTTTGACTTTTTCATAGTTTAGACAATCAATATCAGACAATTTAGAAACAGCACTTACAGTTTTACTGTGGAGTAAGGGAGTAGGGGTAAGGAACTGTAGCGAGAGCCCTTGGTCAACATTATACTGTTTGCATACTCTTTCAAATATATGAATAAAAGTATCAAAATTATCACTCTGTAAATTGTGGAAGAAATTTACTAATATTTGTTCCTCCTGGGGTTTAATTATTCCATTCCCCATTACCTCCATGACTCTGGCAAACAGTCAGCATCTCTCTTTCATGGTGACATTGTTTCTCATTTTCTTCAGTGTCCAAATACCACAATCTCTCTGCTAATTCTAATTCCAGTTCTTTCTCCTTTTCTTCACCCTCCAAACACTGCAGTCTCCCTGTTGATTCAAATTCCAAATGTTTGGCCTCCAATTCAAGTCTCTTTAACTCCAGATGGATTTTTAAACTCTGAGGGAAATTTGAACTGTCCTGATTCTGAGGGATACAATTTCCTATCACCAGACTGGTTATCCTCCTAGATGCTGGTCTAAGCTGTGACTAAGACTGAAATCTTATCTCTTTAGTCAGGTTGGCATACACCAGTCCTTTGGCTTCACACACCTTGGCTGACTGGTTCTTTGTCAGCTTGTAATAATCCTCTGCTGATATCCTTGCCTACTCTCCCTGACTACTAAACTAAACTAAAAAAAATAAGACTGTTGTGATATGAAACTTTGAATGTCTACCTTGTGGCTGCTGAGAGAATGCACATATTTAATGACAACTGCTTACGAGCTACAGATGTTCAATATCTACACCACTGCTCACCAGTATATGACACCACCCACTCTGGGCCAGTAATCAAGGAATCTGAATCCTTACTACTGGCACTGGAGAGGGACGTTCACTTGGAATATAAATGGATACACTCAGTAATTTCAGATGTAGACCTCTCTACATCAAGCACAATTTCTCTTAAAAGCACATAAGGAACACACTCAGCCCAGGGTCTTGGTGTTTCTATCTGTCCCACTCCAGGTCCCAATAAGGCTCCCACTGGTACTGTGCTTCATGTCCCTGCCCTAAGTAGCTGACTCACACACACACACACACACACACACACACACACACACACACACACACACACACACACACACACACACACACATACATACACACACACACTTTGAGATTTCATTTTCACATACACACACACACACACACACACACACACACACACACACACACACACACACACACACCTGGGAAAGGCTGGCACAGATTACCCAGTCTACCAACTTTGCCCAGACTATAAGGTAGTTTTACTGCCACCAGTCAGTTACTATAAGGCTCTTAAAATGGTACCCAATTGCACTGACTGAAATTAATATTAATACAAATACGAATGTTGACCAAATAACAAGGCTTTATAGGTTCATAGGTTCATAGGTCTTTGCTACACTAACGACCACAAGGGCCTTTTTAAGCCTAGCCATGCATCCCAAATCTCTGACAACTTCTGATACCCTTGATAAGTGTAAGCAGGGGTTTGGAAGATGAAATATTAACAAGCAGGGACCTGGGAGATGAAGAATTTGCAGGTTGCCTGTGTCCATTAAAGACATAGGAGCCAAACCAGGGATGAATGTCCTGTCCTACATCCAATTGTCCAAGTTGCACTTGAATTGGCTTAGGGAGGAACTCTGCTTCACATGGATGGGGAACCTGTTCCATAGATGGGGTAGTATTTGGGCTACATACTTGTATCTCTTGCAGGTCCTATATAGAAATATATATATATATATATATATATATATATATATATATATATATATATATATATATATATACACACAGATATCACAGGTAAGGTTTAAGTCTTTATAATGGGTAAGTCTGGTGCTGTTTGTTTTGTGGATATGCAGGAGGTCCATCAGGGTGAGGTCTGGCAATGACATTTTACTTATGCCCTGTATTCCTTTAGTGAGGAACCTCTGTGGATGTTCCAATTTTAGATATGCCTGGTTAGGTACATACCAAAGGAGGCATTGTACTCAGTGATAGGTTTGATGAATGCCGAATACAGTGGAACAATGTCTTCTGTGGAATTAGATTCCATACCTTTGTTTATAAGTTGTACAACATAGAATGATTTCCTCACTACTGTAGACATGTGATGGTCAAAGGCTAGATTACTATCTATGTGTCTCTGACTACTGGGTCACATCTAAGGGATGAGTTGTCAATATGATACTTACCAGGGGTGGATGACTTCCCAGAGGATACTATTATGCATTTCTTGGCATTTAGTTTAAGTCCATGGCTCTGACACCAGTCGTTTGTCTGTGTCAGCACCTCCTGGAGAACATTTGTGTCAGTGTGGAATTCAATGACAGCTCCTAATTTGCAAACATCTACAAATGCATTCAACCAAAGACCCCTGACATTGGCCTTGACTTCAGAGATGTAAATGTCAAAAAAGAATGGTCCAAGGACTGAACCCTGAGGGACTCCAATTGTGACTAGTCTCTTTATAGAGGTGGACTCTCCAACTCTAACTACTTGGGTCCTGTCTGTGAACCATTTAGCTATCCACTGGGTGACATACAAGTTTGTACCTTAACTCTTGAGTATGTCAACAATGCCGGAGTGGGATATTTTGTTAAATGCCTTTGCCAGGTCAAGGTAGGCAGTGTGAACCATTTTTCCCTCATCCATTGCTTTGGTTACATTTTCAAAGAAGTCCACCAGGTTGAGTAAGCATGATTTGCCCTTGACAAAACTAAACTAGTTTACTATATCTCTATTGATCATTTCTATGATAACTCTTTCCATGGATTTACATATAAGACTAGTGAGACTTATGGGTCTGTAGTTTCCAGGGTCTGTAGATGGCCCAAATTTGTGCAGAGAAATGACTTCTGCCTTTCTCCATTCATGTGGTTCGAAGGCTGTTTGGAAGCTATAGTTAAATAGTAATTCCAGAGGCTCTGATACATCATGTTTCATGCTATTTAGAAGGCATCCTAGGATATTGTTTGGGCCCACTGATGCAGTGTTCTTGGTTTAGAGGGAGCATTAATAACCTGCTCCCTAGTGATAGTAGGAGGGGAGTTATATTTAATGGCAGTAGGTTTTCCTTATCTTCTGGCTCAGTATAGGTGGCTCCATGTACAATAAGCTCTGCACGCAATTGTGTATTGTCATTGAGGTTGTGGACATAGCTAAAGAATGCTTTGTGGTTGTCCATGGCCTGGGAGGCCAAACTTACCTAAAATTTGGCTTTGATAGACTTTATTTGTCTGCTGAGTTGTTTGTTTAGTTTGATGAGAGTGCCTTTATCTGCTGGGTGCTCACCTCGTAATTTTTGCCATGATTTTCTTCCTTCTGTTATACAGCCTATTGATTTTGTGATGCCTCCAGGGTACCTTATTTTTTTAGTTAGTTCTGTACTTCTTAATGGTGGGTACAGCTGCCTCTATGCAACTATTAACATGCTTGCACAGGGTTTCTGTTAATAGTTCTGCATAGGCAGCAGTTTTCTCAGGGTATATGGGACTTGAAATATTGCCACGTTCTCACTTAATAGGAAGTTAGCCTTAGAGTAGTTCCTGACTATTTCAGGATTAGCTGGGGGTCCAGGTTTTATTTTTACATCAAAGGAGACCATTTTGTGGCCTGACCTTACCAGGGAAGACATTACAGTAGGGGTGTGCAGCACTCTTCCATATTAGTGAGGACCAGATCCAGTATGGTTGCACCTATGGTGCATGCATTGAATATCTGGTCCGGAAATCTCTGTGCCAGTACATTTGGTGTCATATAGAATTCCACGTTAATAGTGAGGTAATTAAAATCACCCATGAATATGGTATTGGGTTGAATATTTAGTCTTTCTAATAAGTTTAAATACATGGTATGGGTTTCCTGGGTCATACAGGGGGATCTGTAGCTTGCAAGGAAGTGGTGTTGGATTTTGCCTATGATGATTCAAAAATGGAACAGCTCAAGTGCATTGTCCTCTTTGACCAACTTTGAAGTATATATATTTCTGAGGTAAATAGAGACACCTCCAACTTTAATCCCTGCCTGTGAAGTTGCTGGTCTAAATGTGTGGAAGGCATTATAACCTTGCACTGTTGGTGTGCTCTCTGCAGATTTAAACTATGCTTTCAGCAGTGGCCACAGTTATCACCAAACAAATATGTGCAAATACTCTCAGAATGCAAATACTTTCTAAAATGGACCAGCCACAATGAAAAGTTTAAATATATTTAATAATAAATAATAAAAGAACAGGAAAATACTAAATATCTATTTATAGTAAACACCAGAGGTTTAGTGACATGAATGGAAAGTTTCACAGAGTTATAGAAAAACAGTATGTCTAATCTCACTATATTTTGCTTATTAATCTAAAAGAATTACTATTCTCGGGTTAAGTTATTTACTACTACAAGGCAAGATGATGTGGGTGAGGGTCTTTCTAGTCAGGTCCGAGACAGAATAAAGAATGCTGAGAACAAACTCCTACTAATATCTAAATATTATTTTTGGCTTACAGAATGAACTCACACACATCTGGTCATCTGACTCTGTTTCCCATGCTATCACCAACACTAGAAGCTGACAGGATTTTAGCACCTATGTGTTACTATACAGACAGACAGAGCTTTGCTAAAGTCTCTTGGAAGTCATAACACACCATTTTAACACTTCTACTCCACCTACAGAGCCACTAAGCTAGGCTCTTTACAGACATTGTGTCTCTGGCTTCATTCGAAACTGTGGGATAACATTTTTATAGCTTAACCCATAAAGTAATTTAATTTCAGATATATCTTAAAGTCTGCTACAGCTGGATTGTGATTAACCTCTGCTCTGCCAGTATCCTCTGTTAAAACACATACATTTAATTTAGTTACAATAATGCATGCACATTTCTTTTCGTTCTAGCAGGGCACACTGTTGATACATTTTATACATTTGACACATTTTAACACAAACACATTTTCAGCACAAACATCTGTACAAATCAGTTTGATATACAAATAACATATAATTATTTACAAAATTCCAGCTAGCTGTGCTGGCTCATGTCACACATCCACTGCCCTACTTCTCCTGGCATGGGTGGCAGTACCTCCTATCATGACAGTAATATCTTGCAAAGTTTTATGGAGAGTCACTATACTTTAATAAATTAATAAGTGCAGTTTTTATATTTGATCTTGACAATACAGGTATTAATCACCCCATAGCTCTCTGTGAAATGCTAGGTACTCTTGACATCTATGGTGAGCGAATTCCATTGCTTTCAGTTAATAGATGATTGTAGCTCCATACCGAATACTGGCATATCCATCCTGAAGTTCTAAGTAATACCTTGGTAGTCTTGGAGGGTTTTTGAAGCTATTTAGTCATTTGAAAGGTCTCCAACACTGATGAAAATGTAGTCATTTGGAATGCTTTCAAGTTTATTGAAACTGTATGTATGCAGTAAAGACTTATATACTTTTAACTTCCAGTGGGATAACCATTCATCACTGTGAAAGATGCAGTGGAAATAGTTGTTTTCCGACTCAGATGCACATCTCACTAAAGCAAAGCAGAGGCATGACTGCTTCTTCAAACTGAATTGTGATTGACTGGTAAAAATTTTCCCTGGAAACCAAAAAATGAGTAGCTGCCTTTTGACAGACTGTCCTTTCTTGGAGACGATAGCTTGATGTTTTAACATATGCTTTTTGTCAGATAGGTCATATGATCTGAGAAGACCAGTTGTAGTGCTGGTGAGACACAGGTGTCTGACATTGCTCACCACTTCAGCAATCAATCTGTCTAGTGCTGCAGGATAAATGAGTTGTGTTTAAAGAGAATTGCTTTTAGTTTTGTCTGCCATGAGATGAAAGTTTTCAAACCAAGAATAGAAAAAAAAACTTGCTCAAAGCAGAAAAATGACCAGAACCAAAGTGAATGGAGGTAGCCTCAAACATTAAAAATATGTCCAAAGTAGCAAAACACAGGAGCGTATATAGGCAGAGTGAAAGAATCCACATCAACGAATCCTCGTAGGAGTAAAATATTTAAAACAAGGTAGTCTTCACTTCACCAAGTTAATGAAAAACTTTTTATTGGAAATTCAGTAAAAATAAGCAAGCGCTTTCACCTTCGTGGGCTTCTTCAAGCCAAAATGCTGAACATTTTTTTTAAAAACTCTATATATAGTGAAAAATAATGACATCATATCCTGTGAGATAATTACATAGACTGCAATCGATTAGTAATAGTAAATAACTGTTGCAGCTCTATACACAAAGATCTTACATTATAAATCAATAAAAGATTAATAAAAAATGACTCTCTTAAAAAAATTATAAAATTCTTTGTAGTTTATAGTATCAAATTCATAAATGTATAAAATAATCAGATACTATAATTAACAATGTATTAAGCCTTTAAACCTTCAACTCCCTATCTTTCAACATAGGTCTCAGGGGGACCCTATCATTCAACCCAGGTTTCCTATCTGCTCTCAACCTGATAATCCATCTCATCTCGCATTGTTCTGTATAATTCATAACATCACCTCCTCTCAGTGTAGGTATATTAGCCTGTATAACTAAAAACTTAAACTTGTGTTGTTCTGATGTTTCTAAGATATGTTTAGATAAAGCATTTTTGTTAGATTTGATGTGGATGTTATACTGATGTTCCCTAATGCTATCTTTAAGTCTTCTATCAGTTTTGCCCACATAAAATGCTGGGCAAAACGTGCAATGAGCTAGGTAAACAATGTGTTCAGTATTGCATGTAGCTGTAACATTAAATCTGAAACATTGTTGGCTGATGGGATGTATAAACGATGCATTACTATCTATCATGTTACAAAAATTACATTTCAGACAAGGTTTAGTGCAACCTGATGGAGTATGGTATTGCTAACTGCAAATTCTGTCAGGGTAACAAAGGAGTCTGTAAAGATTCATACGATTTTTTATATATAAACTTAGGGGTATCTCCAACTATGTTATGGAGTTGTGGATCAACTGTGAGGATGCCCCAATACTTAAAATATATATTTCTAATCTCATTAATATCCTGTGTATAATATAATGACACCTTGGTGTCAGTACTATATCCTGAGGTATTGGTTAGTGTATTATTTACATCATTCTCTCCTTCTACTCTACCCCTTCAAAGCCTTCACTAATTTCTCTTTGACTGTAGGATCTATCTATTAATTGATAATTGAGGTTAGACAGCTCATGATGAAAACCTTCATCGGTGGGATTAAAACAGTATACCCTCATAGCTTGTCCCCTAATGATGTTTCTAAATACAAACTTAGGGTGTATACTTGTTTTATGTAGTAATGAATTCCCATAACATGACTTTCTAAAAACACCCGTAGTCAATAAACCACTAGGGAGCTTTTCCACATACACATCCAAAAAAGACACTGAAGTCAGCAATGCATTCATTGTAAATTTTAAGTAGGGGGTCAACATATTAATTTCTTCTAAGAAATCCCGTAACTCTTTTTCACTAGCTGTCCGCAACAGGAAAAGGTCATCTACAAAGTGTGCCTAAAACTTCACAGACTTTTTAAAGCTATTCAGTTCAAATAATCTATACCTTTCCCAATCAGACACAACTAGATTGGCGTAGCTATTGGCACATGAGGTGCCCATAGCTACTCCATCTTTCTGTATGTATAATTTTTGGTTAAAGGTAAAAATATTATTTTTCAGAACAACACCTAACAACTTGCATAAGGTGTCTGTAGAATGTCCAGTAGAACTAGGATTCATTTCTAAACATCTCCATATATATTCAATGCCTTCACTATTTGGAATCATAGTAAAAAGGGATTGGACATCTAGTGTAAATAGCCAACATGGCAAATCTATAGGTAAATCCATCATCTTTTCATACAACATCAAAAGAAATTGTTTAGTGTCCTTCAAAATATAACCATATGTATTAACTATTGGTAGTGGTGCTGCGGTAGTGTTGTCACCTCACAGTTAGATGTTGCCCGTTCGATTCTCAGTTAGAGCGTCTTCTGTGTGACGACATGCGTGAATTGGCGTTCCTTCGTTGAAGGTTGTGCGTTAGGCCAGGCAAGCTGGCATGTAAAACTCTACTGCCAATCATTAGCAGACCGGAGTTCCGCTGTGGCGACCCCTAACCATGAAAAGCCGAAAGGCAAGAAGAAGAAGATTAACTATTGGTCTAAGACAGTGCTCTAAATATAAAGAAATAGGTTCTGTAACCCAACCTCGCCCAGCAACAATAGGTCTCATTGGTGGATTTGGAGAATGTTTATGGATTTTGGGTAAGCCTTGTATACTTGGGATGAGTGGGTATTTAACCTGATAAAAATTATTTTGTTGTTCAGTAATCATTTCATTATATAATAAATTCGCTAATATTATAGATATCTCAGCAATACATCTTTCTACTTGACTGGATACAATAGGACAATAAAACTGAGAGTATTTCAATATATTCTCCATACTTTCAAGGTAACTCTTTCTATCCATCACAACAACTGGTCCTCCCTTATCTGCTGGTCTGATAGTAATATTAGGGTCACATCTCAGTGTATTTAATGCAGTTCTTAGTCTGGGGCTTAAGTTACCATACCATTTTTTATCTTTATTCTGATTATTAAATTTATGTAAATCTTCTTCAACTAATTTAGAAAATGCATCAATTAGTGGATGTAAGTTAGGTACATAAGTACTTGGCTTTTTCAAATTAAATCTTTCATTAGCTTGTATAGAATTGCCATAATCAAGTTTCAATTGTATATTACGGCTAAATAATTTCAAATCCATAACAGAATCAGTTAATTCGCTCTTAATGGATGATATAAAAGTTAGGCCTCTATTTAGAACTTCAAGTTCATCTTGAGAGAGATTTCTAGTTGAGATATTCCAAATTAATGACTTGTCACTTTCTCCCACATCTTTTTCAATGTAGGGCCCACATATTCTTCCCCCGAGACCTTTCATTTTTGTCTCCCCCTGCTCATTGACCTGTCCCTTCCTCCTCCCCGAAAGTCGTGTATGGGGAAAGGGATAGGTCCAATCTGTTCAATACTTGCTTGGTTTAGCAGACTTCTTGTTTTCCTTCTAACAGATCCATCATTACCAACCTGGTTGTTTTGTATATCATGAGATATGTTAACTCCTGATTCTAAGCCTATAGCTCATGCACTAACATTATTACTAGGTTGTTCTATATTATCTACAATAACCAAAGGTTCAGAAGCTTCATTATTAACATTTGCATTGTGAACAATAGCAGTAGTTGTGATAGTATTTCTAACACTATTCAAAATTTGTTCATTACTCTTAGAAGAGACTGTATCACACCTAGCTTCATTCAGACAAACAACATTACTATTATTAGTTACATTTGAAGCATTGGGAGCTAATCTCCCTTGTCCATTTTTATGAAATTCAGTTCTTGGCCAAGTGAATACATGGCCGTTCCTAAAATCGATAGTATCTCTTTGTATTTTACTCTGTTTTTGTTCGAGTAATTTTTTTCTCAAACAAAAAAAACATTGTCTAGCAGTTTCTTCATAAATTTATCAACTATTGTGGAAGGATAAGTAGAGTAGATAAACTGTTGTTGCTCTTTAATACGAGCACACAGAGCAACTTCATCTGGAGTAAAAAATTCAATTAATAAAGCCATATAGCACATACTAGTCTCAATGTTAATCTGCTGCCATCTTTATAACAAATCAGGATACACAGTACCTGTAGTTGGCATTTTCAAAATCCGGAGTCCCCTTGGTATTATTTTGCGGCTGATACATACTGCAAAATGTTGCCGTTGAAGCTGCATTCTTTTCAGTTTTAAAAAATCAACTTCTAGTTGGTTTAATAAGGTAGATAGTCCGCTATAATCTCCTTCATGTAATGACTCACTCGCACTATGCATCACGTCATATGCTAATAGCTGGTTCTCATTCCCTGAGACGCAGTTCTCAAACCTGTTCAGGTTACGTTGGTTAGTCAGCTGGTTACCAGGATTATATGGTAGTTCGACACACTGTGAGATTTGCTCTGCCATAACAACCGGGTAGCAATTAATAAATACAAGAAATAAAAAGTCAAAGTTTGCTACCCAAGGATGAACGCTCCTGTAATAAAGTAATATAACCAAAGTAGCAAAACACAGGAGTGTATACAGGCAGAGTGAAAGAATCCACATCAACGAATCCTCGTAGTAGTAAAATATTCAAAACAAGGTAGTCTTCACTTCACTAAGTTAATGCAAAACTTTTTATTGGAAATTCAGTAAAAATCGGCAAGAGCTTTCACCCTCGTGGGCTTCCAAAACGCTGAACATTTTTTAAAAACTCTATATATAGTTAAAAATAATGACATCATATCCCGTGAGATAATTACATAGACTGCAATTTGTAATAGTAAATAACTGTTGCAGCTCTATACACAAAGATCTTACATTATAAATCAATAAAAGATTAATAAAAAATGACTCTCTTAAAAAAATATATAAAATTCTTTGTAGTTTATAGTATCAAATTCATAAACTTATAAAATAATCAGATACTATAATTAACAATGTATTAAGCCTTTAAACCTTCAACTTCCTACCTTTCAACATAGGTCTCGGGGAGACCCTATCATTCAACCCAGGTTTCCTAACTGCTCTCAACTTGATAATCCATCTCATCTCACATTGTTCTGTATAATTCATAACATCACCCCCTCTCAGTGTAGGTATATTAGCCTGTACAACTAAAAACTTAAACTTGTGTTGTTCTGATGTTTCTAAGATATGTTTAGATAAAACATTTTTGTTAGATTGATGCAGAGTTTATACTGATGTTCCCTAATTCTATCTTTAAGTCTTCTATCAGTTTTGCCCACATAAAATGCTGGGCAAAACGTGCAATGAGCTAGGTAAACAATGTGTTCAGTATCACATGTAGCTGTAACATTAAATCTGAAACATTGTTGGCTGATGGGATGTATAAATGATGCATTACTATCTATCATGTTACACAAATTACATTTCCGACAAGGTTTAGTGCAACCTGATGGAATATGGTATTGTTGACTGCAAATTCTGTCAGGGTGACAAAGGAGTCTGTGAAGATTCATAAGATTTTTATATATAAACTTAGGGGTATCTCCAACTATGTTACGGAGTTGTGGATCAACTGTGAGGATGCCCCAATACTTAAAATATATATTTCTAATCTCATTAATATCCTGTGTATAATATAATGACACCTTGGTGTCAGTACTATATCCTGAGGTATTGGTTAGTGTATTATTTCCATCCTTCTCTCCTTCTACTCTACTCATAAAATAGGGACATGCCCTGTTTTTCCTAAGTGTTTCTACCCCTTCAAAGCCTTCACTAATTTCTCTTTGTGTATAGAGCTGCAACAGTTATTTACTATTACTAATTGATTGCAGTCTATGTAATTATCTCACAGGGTATGATGTCATTATTTTTAACTATATATATAGTTTTTAAAAAATGTTCAGCGTTTTGGCTTGAAGAAGTCCACGAAGGTGAAAGCGTTTGCCGAATTTTACTGAATTTCTAATAAAAAGTTTTTCATTAACTTGGTGAAGTGAAGACTACCTTGTTTTGAATATTTTACTACTACGAGAATTCTTTGATGTGGATTCTTTCACTCTGCCTATATACGCTCCTATGTTTTGCTATTTTGGTTATATTACTTTATTACAGGAGCGTTCATCCTTGGGTAGCAAACTCTGACTTTTTATTAAAAATATGTATTTCAATAATGAATAAAAGGATTAAGCTCTTTCATCTTCAAACATAACCAGACTTCTTCAGAAATTTGAGGTTACCTCTGTTCATTTTAGTTCTGGTAATATTTCTGCTATGAAAGTTTTTCAATTTGAAGCTATAATTGAAAAGCATGGATCGTAGTCTGTCAGACAGACTTCACTGTTGCAGAACAGTGGCTGGCATAGCGCAGGAGGAGAGTATTGTCTTAGTATCGTAGCATTTCTGCAGTTGTACAGTGTTAACAGGACTATTAAGCAGCAATGTACAAATTGGAGATCTAGTAATTTTCAGGTAAGGGTTCATTCTGCAGTAAATCTCATGGAAGAAGCTAAGAGATGTATTTAAGATAGATTGTGAAGCCTACATCAGTGATATCTTAATGTGGCTCCCACAGGTATGAGGCATGCAATCAAGAAAAACATATAAGATGCCTACAACTTTAACTGTTGTTTGGCATGTATAAATATGCATAGCAACAAACATGGTACAAACCAAGTTACAAAGACTTAACAGTAGTGCTGCAACCAGTTGGCAAAATTGATGGACCATAGCCACTTAGTAATTGATCTAATAAGCAAACCAGTCCAGTAGGGGTTTGATGACTAATAGGAAAATGAGGTTAGCAATAAAACAGAAAGCTTTTAAAGTATGCACACAAGGCCTGCAATGTAGAAATGGTTAATGAGTTGCATTCATATGCAAAGTTTGTTTAATCATAAGGCCCATTCCTGCAAACAAGGCATGGAAGTTGGACTATAGTGCTTTGCAGCTTGATCCAAAGATTTCATATCTTAGCACTAAGATGAGTACAGACACATGCACATACACAGACTCACTCATGCACATACAGGGTTACTTATGCAAGAAGGTGTGTGTTTGCGTGTGTGTGTGTATACACATACATTTGTGTATGTGTGTGTGCATATGTCAGAATATTATCAAATACCCACAAAGGGTATGCGTGCATTTACAGCACCCTAATTCCAACTATCTGAGTGCTTTTGATCTGCACTCGATTTTATGGCTGATATGTTACCTGTTCACACATATTGCTGTCATCACTATTGCTCTGTAGGTGGCGTATGCTGCTATGTGATGCACTCTTCTAATATCCTGTGATGTTGCCCAAGTGTGCATAGGGCTATTATTTTGCTGCAATAGTGTGCACTCTTCACATACTGATTGATTCTGGAGCAGTTAGAATTCCATGCAGTGCATAAGGCAAAGATTGCAGTACTGTGTTAGCACAGATTCTTGTGGCTCATTATATAAGAACAGATGAAGACTGTTTCTGAGGTAAAATATTTTCTGAATATTTGACACTGTTTAACTTCATGGCCAATAGCATGCCTAAATTGTTTATCAGTGAGGAGAAGAAAATCTTGAGTTATTGGTTTACAAATGCTAAAGGTTTTATTGGTGTTATCTTGCATTGTATAAATTTTGACAACCTTTGTGCAAGATAACAACACAAGCAATCAGCTTAACTGAAAACAGAATGCAGGTTATGACTTTCTTGCCGAAGACCACAAAGCCAGATTGACAATGCAGAGCTGAAAGGTAAAACATCAGTTGTGAAAAATTATGGGAAACTGCAGTTTGATAGAGTAGTAGCTGGTTGCTTTGGAATATAATGCTTAAAGACAAAATGGACACATGAAGGAATAGAATGTGCAGACTGTTTCGAATATATCCAGTAGAAAATGTTGACATGGACTTTGGACATATAAAATACGTGTCATGTACTGTCTGTTTATTAGAGAAAGCTATGGGAAACCTATAAGCACTACTGTGCATTTTAATAAAAAGAACAAGAACTTCAACAAATTTAGAATCCATGTAAAAAGTGTATGCCAGAAGGCTGAGTTATTATGGTTGATCATTATTTTTAAGAACCTAGACTTAGACAGTAGTAGCAGTACCAGGAAGCTATCAAAAATGACATTATAAGGCATTTAGATTAAAAATGTTATATACCCAACTGTGCTTGGATTTTTTTTCTTCTGGTGTGTGTGTGTGTGTGTGTGTGTGTGTGTGTGTGTGTGTGTGTGTGTGTGTGTGTGTGTGTGTGTGTGTGTTTGCAGACTCAAGGTGGTATTTAGAGTCACTAAACAAGTGTGTATCAGGTATGTGTGCTGGTTGCACAAAAGTGCAGGTGAGGTGCAATTCAAAGATATAAGTCACAATTCTGTATACCAGTTTGAAAGTTGTACATAACTTTGCAAGCAAATGAGTATATAATAAGATGGGAATGAGAAATGTGTACAAAAATGTGATTTAACTATGCAAGTTATTTTTCCTGCCTTTTACAATTTAGAGCCACAATTTGCTGCAGAAGAGTGTGATGCTTACTTGCCTTATAGAAAATACATTTGCCCCTTTTTCAATTTGCAATCAATGCAGATGCTCAGTTTTGCTGCTAACACTAGTGTATCCCACTTTGAGCTTATTTTTCTAGCACTATGGTGCACTGATGACTTAATGATCTCTGACAAAGAGATACAGATAACTCATTTCAGTTTTGCAGAGCAAGAATTGGTCGACAGATTCAAAGTGGACTTCCAAGCTAGGATTGTAGAAACATGTCATTTCTATTCTTGTGGATACCAAAGTGGAGCATATACATTATTTGCCATGGAGACGTTTTAGAGACAGACTGACTGGAGACACATCATGTATTTCACAGGCTTTGGCCTTGAGGATACTGCAGCAGTGCCTCAATATACCCCTGGCCCATGTGGATGAACGTATCTATTTCCCAGTGACACCACAGAAGTAAGCTGAACCATGGGTCTCTTTTACAGAACAGCATGCTTTCCTGAGATGCTTGGAGCAATGGACTGCATCCATGTGGCTATCAGGGCTGCATCTGGACCATGGGGTGCAATATAATGCAACATGAAGGGTTCCTTCCATATCCTCATGTGTCTCCTCCCTGTTAGGTTTCCCAAGTGATACAGGCTACCTACTTGAACCCTGACTAATGATGCCAATCCATTGCCTGCAGGGAAATGCAGAGAAGTGCATTAACATAGTCTTGTCCAAGACTCTTGTGTTCATTGAGTGAGGTTTGGGCCTGCTCACAGACTGTTTTCACTGCCTGGATGAGTTGATGTAGGCTTCGTTATTATACTGTTGTGGCATGAAAAATGTCCACCGCTTGTTGCAGTCTGCATAACATGATCATGTGTCAGTCTTGATCATGTTCAACTGCCACAATGATGACAGTATATCTGTCTTTGTTATTTATCCCACCATTGATGATAGCAAAAGTGTCCAGCCAATGACAGCAGCATGGCACTCCTTATGATAGGCTTGTGTGTAGTGCATTGCAGCACAAGTAAAGGTTGGCATATAGTCCACAAATATGGGCTATGACATTCCCTGCATGACAGTGTAAAGTTACAAAGATAATACCTAGTGCATGCAGTATTACTTGTGAGCTATGGTGAGTAGTGCATGGTTAACTCACAATGTGCATCAGGCATTTCTCCACATATCATAAACAAATGTATTAGCCATTCGGTCATAACTGTCATCAGTTACACAGTGTTTACTGGTCAGTGGAACAGGTGCTACTTATAACTGCAAGGTGGAGGGATAGAAGGTAGTGAGGGATATGAAATACTATACATGCTGAATAGCTGAATTGTTGTGGAAAAAAGGTACAGTCACTTGGAAATGCAGGTCTCAGTGCTATTTCACTTCCATTTTTTATTATATAGTGAATATCACTATATATATATATATATATATATATATATATATATATATATTTTTTTTTTTTTTTTTACAGAATGTAGTAAGTGCAATTGTTGTCACTACAACACAGATAGCTTGTGATTAACTAAGCCTCCTTCTGTTTCTTCATTGTTGCTTGAGGTGTATATTACAATAACTAAAACTTTGTCAGATTTGAAATGTGTCATACACAATGCCCTTAATGATGGGGCTGGGTTCAGAACCATACATCTTGAGCAAGTTCTGCATTGACAATGGGTTACTCAGATGATGAGATTTTCTAGATACTGGTGAATCTCTTAACATTGACCAAAACATGCTATGGGACCTAGACCTTGACTAATGTATCTAATGCTGTGATATGGATACCTGATGAGGCCTAACTGCCTTTTTCTTGGATGAACAGATATGCATGTCTGCAGCATATTATTGAGACACATGCTGTCTAGCCTACTTATCTACCACACATGTGGACACTCCCTCAACCATGTCCAACATTTTCAACAATATGTGCTGGTAATTGGTCAGTAGTGTGCAGAGGCTGACATGGTAGTCATGTGTGCAATTGTGCTCAGCATGAGGATAATCATGGCGTTGTCACAGGCACCTTCCCCATTCTCATGTCCTCATGTATACCCAGTAGTACTCTAAGCATCTTTATATGACTCATAGTGGCAGTAGCCTGTGCCTGGACTGTATCATGGCATATCTACTACTTTGCATTCAAGGCCTTGTGTGTCTCTGGAGCCAGATGTGATTGGTATATTTGCTCAGGAACCCTGTGTGCAGGCTGTACAGTGGATTATGGACCTCAGATATTATTGTATCTTCTTCCAGAGGTTCTGTTTTTCCAGAAAAAAAGAAGTGTTGAGCCACAAGGTGACCCCCTTCTTCTGGTAATGGTATTTTCCTCATGATGCAGTTATGAGTGAGTCTTAGTCAGAGATTATGAAGTAATCAGCCTGTTTGAAGGTAGGGTGGCATACATATATACTTTACAACTGTGTGCCACTGCTCTTATACTGTATTGTGACTATATGAGTAATGGCAACCTCATTAACCACCATTGTGCTGTCAATATTAGCTTGCTGCATTGCACCATGGCATGTGATTGTTTATAGTTCAGCACCTATGAAAAAATGCATAAGTATTTGAATAATGTATCCTGTTTAAACCATCTATGACAGTAATACAGACATGATGTTGAAGCTTACCATGTACTGTCTGTCTCTGTTAGGCTACTGCTGATATTAATAAAGTACCTAATGAGGAAACATTTCAAATTCATATGCAGATGTTCACCATATGAAGGTATATATGCCCCGATAAAACAAGCAGCAGAGAAGCGTTAACCTTCTGTGACATCTGTCTATGGATAATGAAGTAATACTAATGTGCTAGTGTTCATGCTAGATTGAGTGATCTCAGTGCCTTTTTTAACGTTGCTTTTGCACATTCATCATGGCTAAATGTTATTCACATATCATTTGAGAAAGTTGCAACTATTTGTAGTTGGGCTCTTAGATGCTCATCTCAAGAACTGTGCAATTTTAAATCATCAATAAAAAGTAGATGAGTAAACAAGATTGGTTTCTAACAGCTAAACTGCAGCTGTAGGAGACTGCGGTGGTGGTGCTGTGGTAGCGTTGTCACCTCACAGTAAGATGTTGTCCTGTTCGATTCTCAGCTAGAACGTCTTCTGAGTGGAGACATGTGTGAATGGGCGTACCTTCGTTGAAGGTTGTGCGTCAGGGCCGGCAACTCGGCACGTTAAAAATCTACTGCCAATCATTAGCAGACCAGAGTTCCGTTGTGGCAACCCCTAACTGGGAAAAGCCGAAAGACACAACGACATTAAGTAAACAGCTTAATGAGATGAAGGTAAGACAAAACTGCAGCAGTGACAAAAAATCTCCCTGGAATATTCCCCTTTTGAATCTTTATCTCTTGGGTAATAATTTGCCCTTTGTCATGGATGCAAAGTGGTTTGATGCTGTTTCACAGTCACTGCAATGTAATTTATCAAAGTAGGGTATATCATATACATCTGTAATCATTCCATTATCCATTAATATGAGATGCTGTTGAATGCTTTTTGTAATCTATACATGCTATATTTAAGATTTTCTCCTTTTTAAACCTCATTATTATGGCTTTATTTAACAAACATGATCCTTTGTTCCATCTGATATTCTTTTATTGCCTTTTTGTTTTGTTGCCATGATTTATTTTTTTTCTAGATGGCTATAAACTCTGTCTACATCAGCTACAGGATATAAATTATATATTGTTGGAAGGCAACTTATTGGTCTATAAATCATAGGATAGCTAGCAGGTTCACTGTTAAGGAGCAGTATAATTTGTCCTGTTTTTAACCATGTTAGTGTCAGTTCAGCATCTGTCTATAAGTAAATCTTACTTAGGCCTACATCTTTGAGTAAATATGTTATTGTCTGTAGCTAGTTAGGTACTGCTCTGGTTCCAAAGTTTTCCAGTTAGGAGCTTTTTTTCAAATTTTGTCTCAGTTTCAGTAGTTGTTACTTCATCATCCTATTTCAAATCCGGTGTGATAGAGTTCCTTGCTGTTTTTTTTTATTCTTTCTATTTGGCCTTTTTGTTATGTTCAGCAGAGTCTTCTTAAATACTTCTCCAAAATGTATTTATTTCTTCTTTTTTGGTAATGTTCCTATTCCTTCAGCTTTGTTTCCCAGTCCTCTAGAAAACAGTCTGCAGTCTTCAATAAATTTCTTATTTGTGCTTTTCCTTTACTTTTATCTGCATGAAATCTAACTGTTTCTGCCTCTGTAGATATGTTTAGTTTATTATTGAAAATAATGCATTATAAATCCTGGTCTGGTTTGATATCATGTGCTGGTTTTGCCATATCTGTCTTTCTAAGGATTTGAATGATCTGTTCCCTTTTCCGTATTCTAGAAATACTGCTATATCTTTCTTTACAAGTTTATTTCTCTATTTGGACCATTCAGATTTAGCTGTATGGCTGCATGATGTTTACAGAAAGTTTATTAGATGGTTGTGACTGATCCCCTGTGGCTCAGTAAATCGTAAATACTTATTATTAGTTTATGGAGTAAAGTTCCCTGGAAAAAATATTATAATGCATTACCTCACAAGGGATAAGTTGTTTAAAGACATACTGTGCCAAGGCCATGGAATACTTTGAGGCAAGGTAATTGCTTTGATCTTTCATTTATTTCAAACCTATACATTGCATTTCTTTTTTGATTTATGAATTTCTTTTATAAACGTTCTAAGTCATAATGGAAGACAAAGAATCTAGGTGGACTCATTTATTATGATATTCTTTCTTACTGTTCAGCAGATAAGCTGTTGTAAGGTAAGTAAGTCAACTTAGGCAAGATTTATTTTCTCAGTGTTAGTCCATGATTAATACATCAAACATTTGTTTGCTTCACCCCTTGCTAGAGAAATTAACATTAGAATGTGATGTGATAATTACCCCAGTATGTAGTATTAAACAAACAGAAACATAAATAAATATATATATATATATATATATATATATATATATATATATATATATATATATATATATATATATATATATGAGGAAGGCACTCAGGACAGAACCTTTTATGACAACACTAGTCACATTTTTCTATCTAGAGCAAATACCCACAACCTTAACAATATTGGTTCTGCTAGATGGCCAATTAACAACACAGTAAATTATCTACAGATTAATGTTGTGTTGGGAGAGTTTGTTATTAATCCCAACATGGGTGATAACATCTAAAGACTAGACAAGGTCTAGACAAAGTTATGAGAGTTCTTAACAAAATGGAGAGGGAAGGGAAATGTTTATGCTGACACAGATAACTGAATTCCACTGTCTTTGGATGTAGAATCAGCATAAGGGAAATGTTCCCGATATTCAAAATATTTGAGAAAGTGTTTGGCTTAAAATGCAATTACAAAGAAGTAGTACTAGATATAACAGAGAAGGGGAAAAGTAAAGGGAGAGCAGAAGACATAAGGGAGGGGAAATAGCCAGACCACATGTGACTGCCAGTAGGGATGACATTTGAAGGAATGATTAGAAAGCATGTGACAAGATACAAAGGGAAAGTGTATAGCATTCTAAGCAGGGGGATAAAACCACCTTCAACATACTAAAACTGGCAAATGCAGTAACATTGATGGTAAGTCCAGTAGCAATTCATGGCTTGGCGAATCGAAAAAGGAACCAAGGAGAAAGGGATAATTATGGGAAACACAAAAGAAACTGGGAGTTTGAATAAAGAGCGGGAAGAGTTGGAGCATTAAAAGGAACAGGTTATCAGTGTTCAGAAGAAGGGGAATATTAGGGTTTGCATACATATACCATTGTATGCTTTGACATTCAGTATATTACAATAGATCATGAAATGGTCAACAGAGGTGGGAGATGAGATAATGAGAGGGAGAAGATGAGAAAGAGGACTTGGGAAAGGGAATAAGATCAGGAACCTAAGGTACACAAATGCTCAGCAGTAGATGATGTGCCTTGGGAGAAAATCCAACGGATTACAAGCAAATGGAGAAATATGGGGTGATACAAAGGGAAGGGAATAATGTATGAGGGACCTGAACATCAAAATGCACTAGGAGATACAGAAGCAGGGTGGCATTCTAAGGGACCAATACTTGGAAAAATAATTAAAAGAGAAGTGCTCTTGGTTTAAAATGATGCAAAATCTGGTAAGGCAGCATGTCTTGCCAAAGAAAAATACATGGAACTAAGTGGGATCAGAGACTTTTGAAGAAGGAGGCAAAACAGGGACTGACTAGTGGAATGAGTGAGTAGAAATGACAAGAGAATGGAGAACACAGGAAGAATAAGGCTAAGAAAATGAGTCAGGAAGAGGAGATGAACCAGATAAAAAAATCTGTCAGAAATGAAGAGTCGAGATATTTACATGACTGACCACTGGTGAAAGAACAGTACAGTGTTAATGAGCATGTAATTTGCTCACACTGTGCTGAACTCAAATAGTCATTATATTTAAAAAAAAGTTAAATTCAACAAGTATAACAAAGATTATATTATAGATTTAGGTGGTAAGGGAGACAAAGAGATGTATAAAATGAGGATGTGATACAGGTGGGGGATCTAAATGAATGCTATGTAGATAGGTATCACCACTAACTGTAACATCAACAAGAAACCAGTTAAAATATGATCATTCAAAATGTGGAAGTAGCATTGTGGGGAATTGGGTGTTGTGTGATGAAAGGTAATGAATCTCCCTCTTTTTTCATGCCTGGTTGATTACTTCTATGTAAATAGTAAGTTCTTAAGTTCTGATTACAGTGTTCTGGTCCTGAGGCCTTCTAAAAGCACTGATTCCTCCAAGTTGATTTCCTAGCCATTCATGTAACTTAGTCTTAAAAACTGTCAAGGTTTCAGACTTGCATGTATAAAGAGGTAACTTTTTCTATATTATCGTATTTCTGTGTTATATATGGCCTGTACTTAATGGTTTTAGTTTTTATCCTTAAATGGCCCATTGTTATGTTCATGAGCTTTAATACTTTCATGTATTTTTAAATCCAGTAATGCATGTAATATTTCACTCTATATGAATTATATGCCAATGTAAGTTTCCTCTAAAAAGACGATAATAAATTGTGAAAAGCATTAATTGTTGACATCTCATTTCAAATGTAAAATTTGATAACTTTGATATTTCTTGGTAAATATTCTCTGAACTGATTCTTATCTGCATACCTGGCCTTTGCTACATCTACAGAAGACATTATTATATTCCAAAATAGGTCTTATACATGTTTTATATAACTCAACAATATAACTTTTATATCTTATAGAAATATTTTACAGTAATAATCCAAGCTGTTTTAGTGCATTAGACACAACCCTCGGATTCAGTAAACTTCTGTGCAGGAATAGCTTATTGCTGCACAGAAGGGACCGTTTCCATATAACACGGCAGCGCGTCATGCATATTCATGAAGGCGCGCTGCTATGCTGTAAAATGGGCACAGTTTTGTGTACAAGTGCAGGGGGTGTGGCTGAGAGCAGAGCTCTCACAATACACACGCCCACTGCACTCCAGAATTGCTGTTCGGCAATTTAAAATGAGTGAGAATGTAACACCCCAACCCATCAGGGTAAGAAATCTGAACAAAGCCATAATGGACAATCTTCCCTACAAAGTCAGAAAGTTGATAGAATAACAGGGTCAGCATTAGCATGGATATTCTGACGGGTAGAAATTAAAAAAACACAACAAATAAATTATTTTTTTTACATATGCAATAAAGTTTAAGCGTAGCTGCATGGGTGTGTCCATTGCTTAGCTACACTTAGCCCACCTGAAATGGCAGGATAAGTTAAAAAGCAGTAGACATCCAGAATAGTGTAGCAGATAGATCATACACCTTGCATGTAGTCATTCACAGTTTGAGCCTCTTCAAAACCATTTCCATTTGGATATTTATGTAACCAGAGTAGTGTATTAGGCCCAGATGTAAGGTGTCATTGTAATAAAGTAGTGAAACCCCCCATATAAACACATGTGCCCCATACAGTATAGTCACACAAGAATAAATTAATTACAGCACATTGGGGAATGTCAGGGAAGGTAAATAAATCTGTATTATGTAATGAATGATGAATCAATACCATACAGGTGGTAGACCAATATAATAAAACATAAGCAATGCTAAGCAATGCACAGCTACGCTGTCTGGGTGTAAAATTGTGTACATATGAACACTAAGCAATGAATAGCCAAGCTAAGTGGATTTGCCCATTGGAAAGCAATGCTGAACCTGCCCCTTTAAGCACAGCCAACCTTAGCTAAGCAGGTTTTCCTGTAGCTTAGCTTAGCTCAGCATTTTCATAACTGTCCAATCATGGGAAAGGTCAGGAAATCAGCCGTATTTAAACCCCGCAGGTGGGAATACAGCTCATAACTGGTTGTAGCTCTCCACTGTAGGCAGTATGGCAGGTGTTGGAGAGGGCATGCACTTTCGGGCACAGCGCTGTGGCATACAGGAGTCCAAGGTCATGGTAGGACTCCTGGTAAAAAAACATGACATGAGACTGCTGCAGGACCAGTACCAGGGCTCCCAATATAAAGTGGAAGCCTGGGAAAGTCTCACCTGGGACCTCACCAATGCCACTGGTATCCCTCAGACTGGTGAGCAGGTCCAGTACCACTATGCTGACATGAAACAGAGGAAGATGGAGGTCTTGGAACAGTGGGTTCAAGAATCCAGAGAGAGGGGAGATGTTCCAGCAGTGTGTAAGTATTCATAGCAATAACTGTTTACCAAAGCCCAGCCTGTGTATGTGATGGATAGGTATGCATAAATGTTCCTCTATTTTCATTACAGCTCCAGATGAAGGGGATGCGAACCATGACATGAGCCCTTGCCAGCAGGTTGCAAAGGCTGCATTGCTAGGCTGGTGAGTAACAATCCTGCTTGTAGTAGTCGTACCAAATAAATATAAAGGAGTAAAATGTCACCTGGCAATATAAAACTGTGTATGGTTTCACTGAATAAACTAGACAATATGATAGTAATAGTCCCATATAGGTCATATTTAAATAAAAGAGTAACTGCCTGGCAATAAAGTTCTAAATCCTGGACTGGTTGTGTTTACTGTGGTATTGTATGGCCTCACACGTTACATTCAACAAGATCTGATATCCGAATAGTACTGTTGTCTCAACCACTGTTTCTCACACCGTGGAACATAAAAAATATGTCTAGGAATGTCTGTATAAGAATGTTGTAATTACAAGGTCAGATTGTACAACCATGAGAGACTTAGACAGAAAACACTGAAAAAAAAGACAGCAGTTTCTCAATAGGTCACTCTGAAGAAATGTGAATTGTTGTATTTTTAGCAGACACAGCCATGGTTTGAATCCCTGGAGTGGTAGTAAGCTGTATTCATAATTTTAACTAGGATTTTGGGAATATGTGTAGAAACAGTCAGGTAGTGTTAACAAACATTCCCCCACAGGTCTTTCAGGTAAGAGAACTGTTACTACCTGGCAATAAAGTTCTAAATCCTGGACTAGTTGTGCTTACTCTGGTATTGTATGGCCTCACACGTGCTACATAAAAAATATGTCTAGGAATGTCTGTATAAGAATGTTGTAATTACAAGGTCAGATTGTACAATCAAGAGAGACTTAGACAAGAAACACTGAAAACTGAAACAGCAGTTTCTCAATAGCTCACTCTGATGAAGTGCAAAGTGCTGTATTGTTTGCAGACACAGCCATGGTTTGAATTCTGGGATTGGTAATAAGCTGCATGCACAATCATCCCTCTCAACTGTAAAGATTGTCGCAGAATGTCCAAATTTTGACTCATATTTTTGGCCTATTCCACTTTTTTCCTGGGAAATCACTGGGATGATCTCAGGATTGAAGTCACTAAATAATGACATATATTTGAGTTTCAGACTTCAAATCTTTCATAAAATGTATATTAAAACAAATCCTGTTACTCTAGCAACTTTCTAAGTTTATAAGAGCAATATGTAAAATATGGCCCTATTTGTACCCCCATTTTGTCAAGCTTTGTCCAGATGTTTTCCATGAAGAAGTTGAGCGGTATGTGCATAATTTTAACTAGAAATCTGGGAATATGTCTAGAAACAGTCAGGTAGTGTTAACAAACATTCCCTCCACAGGTCTACCAGGTAAGAGAAGTAGAATGCAGCTATAAGACGGTTGAAGTATAACTGTATACAAACATACCACTGCCCAAACCAATGCCATAGGGAATTGTAATAATACCTGTAGAGTAATGATTAGAGCAATGATCATTAAAGTTGTGAGTACTGCAATGATATACAAGTTGTTAATTGACATCTCTCCCACCCCCACCATATTTGCAACAATAATCTAAACACACCAATCAATTGGGTATGTTTTACACCAAACCTACTGTTGGGACACGTCCTATTATTCAACAAATATTGAAATGTGTTTCTATTAATATTCCATGTTGAAATACTATCATTGGTGGCCTGTTGCTATCAATGTAACCTGCATGCTGTTGTAATGGCTACTTTGGTTCCATATATGCATGTGTTCTGTTTGCTACGCAACTGTTCCAAATCTGTTTTTTGGGGGTTAATGGGAATATCTATACAACACACATATATATATATACATATATATATATATATATATATATATATATATATATATATATATATATATATATATATTTGCACATAACATGTACTGGAGTCATATCCAGAAGCATACCTCCCCATCCCTAAGTGCAACAGATCTGGACAAAGGCTGCAAATGGGAGGGAGGGCAATGGACCAACACTAGGGACACAATGTACATCATGCAAGTATAAATGTAGAATATTGCTACAGGAACAGGGTGTGTGTCAGCACACATGTTCAGAAGGACGCCAGTTTTGAAACTATAATTTATGTCATCATATACTGAAAGAAATCCCCACATTATCACAGTGATTTACCACAGGAAGGATTAAAATGATACTGTGCAATAGACCACAAATATGGGCAATAAACGTGGAAAGTCTGGAACAATCTGGTTGGTTGACAGGTATGGTCAGAAAAGTTTAGTGCAAGAAAGCATAATCAAGCCTGACAAAAGGGGGGGCATGAAAATGTGGACATTATGGAAATACTGGCATAGTTTAGCTGACACATATGATGCAGTAACACCCTCCTGCCTGTTCCAATATCTATTGATTGTAATAGCACAAGTCCAAAGCCCATTGACCTCCCAGTAGTTAGTCACAAAATCTTCACATCCTCCCAGTGATGTGTCAGAAATACACAATGTTTATGGGGGCCAGGCAACACTTACATCTGCCAAATATCTGGACATAACATCAAATTAGGTAAAATACACTGAGCTGCTAGCCATGTCACCAAGCAATATCCAAACTACAGGCCGACTGACACAACAGAAAAGCAATCCGGCTATGGGAGAATACACATGTAATTACAAATATACCAGGCACTCCAGGGATGTAACAGCAGTGAGAAACAGATACCAGTGTTAAAGTTTATACAGTATAAGGAGTTTGCATCTGTACTGATCTTACCTGACATGAAACCATACTGCAGATCATCAATCATCAACATGTTCTCAACCTAGCTGCCACCACCCTTTACCATTACCTCATCCTGTGTCCCAGCAATGTTATCCCTCACTTGTTACTACAACTCTGCAGACGACCCTTGTTTAGATTAGCAGTATCCATACATATTCACCAACATCTCACACATACTCTCACTTTCAAAGATTACAGTAAACAATCCAGTTAAAAATACCATTGCCATGTCTCATAAACCACTGTCATGGAGGTGTGCGCCCCCCAGGAAAGTTGCGAGGAGTGTCCAGGTAAGGCAAAACTCCACATCAGTGTTCTGAGTTTACATTCCAACTGTGTACTAACAGTCTGTAGATGCATACGTCATTGCAAAATAGAGTACTGGGTGGGGTTTAGTAATGTACACATGTGCCCATTTCAGGTGATGATTAGCAAATAGTGTAATATCATAGTGTATACTGTACCTGTGCAGACATATAGCATTGCACCTGGACCAATGGCTGTTGTGAAGCTGCTGACAATACCTCTACCTCACAATACCTAGGTAGCTCCTATCAACATGATGTACAGCAGCCTGAGACCATTAAGTATGACATCCTCCTGTTGTGGCTTACCAGTACCCCAGGCATTTTAAGGTCATGCATGTGGCCATCCACTGAACTGTTATAGTCAGCAAATTGCATGTATCTACAAGATCACCTGTGTTGGGGTTCACTGCAAGATATCACAGGTGCCTATTTGCATAAGATGTCACATATCAGTATCATAACTCACAAACATGTTATTGCAAGACTTCTGGATAATGATTGCCAAAATGTGGGGACAGAGTGCCAATAGTAGGGACATGTTGTATACAGTGCTGTGATACAGTGCATATAAAAGGTGCATATACATGTCACAATGCCAAGTATTTGTGAGATATGAAAATGTGAGCACAATATACAAGACCAAAGCCATGCAACCTGTATTGTGACCAATAATATGTACCATAGGAGAACATGTATGTGGAGTAGATGCATATGTGTGGACCTTTGTCATCCCCATCCCCGCACACAGTCACAATGGCCACACATTCCCCATCACCACTAGCCACAAGTGAAGGACAGCTGGGTGCAGGCACAGGACATGCAAGTGTGGAGACTTTGGAAAGTGAGCATGCAGCCACTAGCCATAGCCAGACTGCTGGTGAGGTCACACACAGGCAGATGGGCAGGCATGTTTGAAGGAGGATCGATCCCTGTCCAGCACATCTAGCAAGTGCTAATGCAACATTTACCAGGGACATGTTTTGGGCTGTAATGGATGCAGGCACGTAATGAACGTAACACCAGAAAACTGCATAGTTGTGTAGCACATCTATCTCCCCCTGCTGTCATCTGTCTTCAGGACCTTGTTGCAGCTAGGCGTGAGGGAAATGAGATCATGGATAGATGGTTGGGTAAGATTGGGGCACTCATCAGCCATGGAATATCTGTGCCTGAATGTTTGGCAGGGGAGAGATGACAGCCGTGTGGACATACATCAGCACCACAATCAGCTGGGGATCCATGTGGCCATCCATCATCATGCTCCCATAGTGGCAGTGACACTGGCAGTACTGATGGTGGTGTGCGGTGCATGCTATGATGTAGTAGGCCCTGGGCACGTGATCCTGGCCAGTCCCAACAGGACTGCGGTCCCAGCAGACATCAGCCAACATCGTGGTGGTGCCAGTCAGACAAGTGGCAGGTCCAGTCCCTGTGTCTGTGGCCAGAGAGGGTGAACTATACACCCTGCCCTGTATGGCCCACAACTGTCCACAAAATATCAGTGTAGGGCAGCCACATGGTGTGATTGTGTGCAGGCAGAGACACACACACACACACACACAAACACACACACATATCACAATCAGGAAAGAGATCACCTCCACACACATGCACCAAACATGCATAGGCCATATCATTCCCACACCCCAAACACACACCCGTAATGTCAAACGAATGGCACAGCCAAGAGCTCTGGCAAACACGCACAACACGCTCTGCATATGATGAAACCTGTGCCAGATTGCTTCCATCCAAACCATCGACGCAGGGACATGCAATTATGTGTCTGATGCACAGGGTGAGTATACTAAATCATAGCTATGTAATGTTGAGTGTCCAAATTTAACTCCAAATTCAGTAGACATGCACATCTGTTGCTGTGTAAGAAATGGACAGCTATGGACCTTCCCTACACCCATCCTGCACATCTCTAGCAATCTTTCATATTGTTTTTCCCTCTTTGTGCCCCCTTTTTCACGAATTTCCTCTCACCCATTTTTTCTTTTCTTTTAAAGAAATTCTACATATATACCTGCAGGATGTACATTGTGTCCCTAGTGTTGGTCCAT